>NC_052518.1:41597277-41754777 GCF_014356525.2 Nilaparvata lugens | reverse complement strand
TCCACAGAAATGCCTGAATATTTGATTGATTTAACTCTTTCTATTGTTGGACAAGTGCAGTTAACAGTGATGTTGTTATGACAGTGTATTATCAGCTCAAGCTCATCAGGAGGCTGACCACTTATGTTAGGGGAAAAAGATATGTATTTAGTTTTACTCGCATTTAGAGTTAAAATATGGCTGTTCAACCACGATTTAACTATTTCAAGACCACGATTAGCAGAGTTAAATGTTTCATTCCATGTTAAGCCTGAGAAGATTAGAGCAGTGTCATCGGCAAATGATAGTGTGACACCATTAGGAATATCAATTTTCAATAAGTCATTGACATAAATCAAAAAAAGTAGTGGCGATAGAACAGTTCCTAGTGGAAGTCCAAACTCTTTTATATTTTGAATGTCAGTTTTATCATTTATTGTTAAAATTTGGATTCGATCTGTCAAATAGCTTGCAAATATATCTTTTGTTGTTCCTCTTATTCCTCAACACTCTAGCTTATGAAAAAGGATAGAATGTGGTATAGAATCAAAGGCCTTTGCCAAGTCCAAAAATATAGCAAGTGTTTTTCTATTACTATCAAAACTTTTATTTATTAAATTTGTCAAGTGTAAGACAGCATCTTTGGTGGATTTACCTTCTTGAAAACCATACTGGTTACTCCAAATGAAATTGTTTTTTCTAAGAAAGTCCATCAATCTAACTTTTATAATTTTTTCCATAATTTTTGATAAATTGGTTAATAAGCTAATAGGTCTATAGTTTTGAGGATTTGCAAGGTCCTTGGATTTAGGTATTGGTTTAATTAAAGCTATCTTGAATTTCTTTGGAAAATATCCTAATAAAAAACACCTATTAAAAATGATTTCCAGAGGGGAAACAATGAATTTTGAGATTTTTTTCAAACATATTCCACTAATGTTATCCACACCCGGAGACGAGTTTGGTTTCAGCTCATGTATAAATTTATTTATTTCCGCAGTATCGGTTGGTTTTAGGAAGAAGCTATTCAAAGGTCTCCAGGAGGTAGACTCTGGGATTTCAATTCGATTATTCTGTATCAAATTATTAGCATAAGACTGGCCAACTGTCGCAAAGTGCTTATTTAATACATTAGCTTCAATTTTGGGTTGAAAATTCCTATTTTTATTGTTTGTAATCTCCTTTATGCATTCACATGTCTTCTTCATATTACCCTTATAAAATTGAAATTTTTCGTTGTAGTATTCTATTTTTGCATTTTTTATCACGTTGTTCAGAGTGTTTCTGTACCGTTTATATTCCTCCTTTAATCCATTATTGAATGGTTGCTTATTCAACTCTCTATGCATCTTGTCCCTTTTTCTAATAGAATTAATAATGCCTTGACTAATCCATTGTTTTAAGGGTCTCCTTTTATGTGGTATTTTAAAAGTTTTTGAATTTTTTCTTATGTGGTCCGTCAGAGTATTTACAAAATTATTAACCAAATTATCAATGTTCTCTGAATTATTATCAAGTATATTATCCCATCTTTCATTCTCTAAGCATCGATAAAGATTCTCATAGTCGATTTTCATTCTAGTATTAGTCAATTCATTACTTTCAGGTTTTATTCTGCTATTATTTATATGCATGGTTGTGATAAAGTGGTCGGTAATATTTGATTCGATTATTGTTGCTAATATATTATCAGGATTTATATTATTATTTTTGAGAAAAATATGGTCTATACATGTTTTTGTATTATATTGAACTCTTGTTGGTTTATTAATATAAGATTTGAATCCATTCAGATGAACAGCGCTCAAGTATTTGTTAGTGAGATGACTGTTTTCTAATAGATTCAAGTTCATATCACCTACAATCAAAAATGTACTTCCATTATTGGTATTTTGCAGAAGCAAGTCAAAACTGTTAATAAAGTGAGTAATGTTTAGAGAAGGTGAGCGGTAAACAGATATCAGAGTATATTTCTTATCTTCAATTGTGAATGCGATTGAGAGAGAGTTGGCATTATCTATTTCCAGTTCTATTCTATCGAAATCTATGTCATTGTGGATGAATATACATATACCATCACTCTTAGTATACTTATTCTTTTTATAAATAGTTCGGTATCCCTCTATTAGAAAATGACACTGACAGTCTTCAGTTATCCATGTTTCGGATAAAACTATTACATTAAATCTTGTTTCACATTGATTCAAATAACATAAAAATTGATCAAAGTTTTTATTAATGCTTCTTATATTCATATGTAATAAGTTGACTAGATTCTCTGTACTATTGTTTAAATAATAATTAGGTTTGAAAGTAGCAATATCGTGTACTACAAATGTATCATAGATGCCAAAATCGATTGTATCTTCAAAGTTAAATGGCATTTTTTTTATGAATAAAAATTAAGAAAAAAGGAAGATAAATAAAGAAAAAAAAACTAGCTGAAAAAGTCGAGTTTGAGCCTGCAAACACCAGAAAACAACTAAATAAGTTCACTTCTCAATAAGTATTAAATGATGTCCAAAACCTCAATTCAAACAATTCTAAATTATTCCAAGTCTAAATTAAACAAACATATTCCGAATGAAAAAAGAAACATAAACAAAGAAAAATAAACCACCATATGAGATCCACTACACCCTGAATCAATAATCTTCAATTGACTATTAAAAAAAAAATAAATAAAACTTAGTTTCAGAATAATAGTGTAATATAAAAAGAAAAGTATTACAGATTATATAATGTGACAGTACGCACTCTTGGAATACAAAAAATCTAAGTATAGGTATAAAAGAAAATAGAAAAGACAGAGACAAAATATTTAGATTTCCATCGTAAAGTCCGTGATATTTTGATTTTTGCATTACTCAAAAGGTTCGAGATCTTCATCCTTGACTATTCTCTTAGCTGGCGAATCTTGTGTTTGACGCACGAGAATTTTCCCATCCTTGACCCATACAAACTTTAATTTGCCCCCCCTCTTCAGAAATTTTGCCTTTCCTAGCAAGAGCTTATTTGCGGTTGTTAGGTGTTCATTTATATAAATGTTTCCACGAGGTAGGCCAGCGTTCAAGTCCGTGGTTACTAAATTTCTTTTTACTTTAGCTGCCAGCAACCAATTTAATTTGGTTCTCCTTGTCGTGAATTTACAAATAATTGGTTGGATCTTACCTTTCGGAGTAGGAACCCGATGAGCAATAGATATATCATCGTCCTTAAACGGAACGTTGATGACCGCTGCAATGCACTTTATAATCTCGTACACATTTTCACCTTTCGTAGTTGGAATGCCAGCTATTTCCAAATTGTCAATTCGAGATCTTTGTTGCAGTTCTCTCATTTCCCTGTGACACTCATGGTTTACCAGCTTCAAACGTTCGCATTCTTTTTTTAGATTAATATTATCAGTTTGTAGGCTTTTCATGGATTCCTTGATTTCATTCACAGAGGATGTAAGGGTGGACAGTTTTTCACTAAATACTGCAAACCATTCATTGATGAATTCTTTCAAGGAGTCAACTAAACATTCTTGATTTTTCTCCTGAACAGTATCACTATTATCACTAATTGAGGTGATACATTGATCACACTTCCACGAATTCTTGAGTTTCACATTCTTGTCAAGCTTACAAAAGTTTTTTAGTGATTTTATACGCGTACACCTTGGAAGGTATTTATTTTCACATACGGTACACTCAATACATTCCTTCAAGTCGATTACAGTTTCACATTCGCTGCACTTGTTTGCCATAATTCACTGAATTATACTGAAACTATATAACTGAATTATAATTATTCAACTATACGTAGAATATTAAAAAATATATATATACGGTTTCTAGATTGGGCTTTGACGACCTTAATTATTGTTGTTAACCGGAGTCTACACGAACGGCTATCGAGCTGAACCGATTATCGGCATTGGAGATAAAGACATCCGTTCACTACGGCTGCTCGAGAAGAACTGAAATCGCATTCACCTTTCAGATTATTTGCTATTTGAAATAATATTCTTATCATTCAAGCAATGTTATAAGCACATAGCGTATGAATTCATTTCCAACTCGATTGAAAATTAAACCAATTCAATTCAATTCAAGTTGATGTATTGTTCAATTAACCTCAGTTAATGTTCAACCATTGAGTTGAAAGGTAATGAAAAATGGTATGTAGGAGAAAAAAGCAGAGTTCGAGGAAACGGGGTAAAAGAATCTTGAGTTCAGCTGCAAGAGTTTTTAAAGGTGTGTCAGGTTTGGCAGGTAATGTGACATCAACTATTTTGAATAAGGTAATTCATAACCTGGAAGAAGAATATCATATTCCGGGATACGAGTATTGTGGCCCGGGTACAAAGGTTAATGAAAGGTTAAAGAGGGGTGATCAAGGTATAAATTCATTAGATAGAGCTTGCAAGATACATGATATAGCGTATACTCAAAATAGCGATAATAAAACTCGAGCGGTAGCTGACAGAGCTCTAGCAAACGCTGCATGGGACATTTTCAAAAATCCTCAAACACCCCTTGCCGAGAAAGCACTTAGCTATCTTGTTACAAACGTCATGAAAGCTAAAGCGGCGTTTGGTGGGTCTTTGAGAAAGAAGAAGAAGAAGAAGAATGAGAGGAGAAGTTATAGTAACGATATTAGACGCAAAGCTATAGCTCAGTTGAAAAAGCATATTGCAGGAAAAGGGTATTTTTTGAAGCCTTTTCCTAGTATTAGTGGAGGGAGAGTTCCACCCCTACCCCCATCATCATATGGAGTGAGTTTATTCCCTCAAGTTAAGAAACGTAGAACAACAAAGAAGAGTAGGAAGAAGACAAAGAAGAAGAAAAAGGTATGAATATTGAAGGAGAATTGAGTAATTATGATTTGATTGATTGGTCGAAATTATTACAGATTCAGCTAAGAGGAATATATATGCTAGATACATTACCCAAAAAAATTCTAAAAAACGAGAATGCCATTGTGAATTTAGCAAGGGAAAGCGAGGATGGGACACATTGGGTAGCATATAAGAAAGTTGGCTCTAATGTTTGGTATTTTGATCCAATTGGAAATTTACAACCTCCATACAAATTGGACAAATATTGGAAAAAAGAAAATGGAGTAAATATATTTTATAATGTAGAGCATATGCAACCATTAAATAGCGATTTTTGTGGTCATCTTACATTATTGTTTCTTGCAAATCAGTTGTAATTGAGTGTTTGTGCTGAACACACAAGATGGTTGTTATTACATTACGATCTAACATGAGTAACCTCTATGAACATTTACAAGAAATTATAGAATTCGATAAAAATTGTGAATGGGAAATTGGATTGATTAATTTTTCTAGTTACAATAGTATTGCAAACATTAACAAAGGAACAAATTCCAGCTTCAAATATGGCGATAGATTAATCGAGTTGGATACTGGTGCATATGAAGTTGAGGATATTATAAAATCTTTAAAGAATAAATTGAATATTGATGGGAAGAAGAATAAACTTATTATACGTGCAAACGCAAATACTATGAAGATTGAAATTCATTCTGATAAACCCATTGATTTAACACATTCTGATTCGATTGCTGAGATACTTGGTTTTGATAATGTTGTTTTGCAGGCAAATAAATGGCATTATTCCAAACATTTGGTTAACATAACAAGCGTTGACAGTATTGTAGTTGAGTGTAATTTAGCATGCGGCAGTTACTCTTAGGGAAAACAAAAACATATAATCTATGAATTTTTACCAAAGGTTCCTAGCGGTTATTTAATAAACGAAGTACCATCACCGATTATTTATGTACCTTTGAATATGCATCGAATTCAAACTATTAATGTAAAGGTAACGGACCAGAACGGATCGTTTATTGATTTCCGTGGAGATACAATTACAATTAGGTTGCACATACGTGAAAAGTAATGGGTTATCTTATTTTCAACCCATGTTCGAATACGTGCATGCACAATCAAGTCATTGGAGAAAGGAATGTGATAGCGTCAACACCTAAAAACAAACGTGCTTTGTCGGCTAAAAGCGCGAGAATATTAGAAAAGTTGGGTTTTATAGTTGATTGGCGAAATGTCAGGAGGTCCCGCAGCAATTAGTGAAATTCTGGATGTGGAGACAGACCTTCAGTTTTATAATGATATTACTAAATTCCAATTTCACACTCATACAGTTTATTCGGGTCAGGAAATAAAAACTCTGACGAGGCACGTATTGGCATAAATTCTTTAGATGTCTATTCTTTACCTTGTAAATCATTCATATTCATTGAGGGAACAGTTAACTGTACAAAACCGGGAACAGACCCAGCCGATGCACCAGTTGCAGCAGACTATAAATTAAGCAGTAACGTAATCGGCAACCTTTTTGATGAAATACGATATGAATTAGCAGGTCAGCAAATTTCTAAATCAAGATTGATTGGATTAACATCCACAATTGAAGCTATTCTAGTGAAGAATACTCTCGATAAAAACACATATCACTTGGCTGGTTTTGACAGAGCAGAATATGAGCTAACGGATAATAAATTCACTTTCTGTGTACCGCTGAAATTAATCCTCCCGTTTTTTGAAGATTTCCAAAGAATAATTTCAAATTTAAAACAGGAACTCGTCTTATTGAGGTCACCGACAGATCTAAATTGTGTTGAGTCTACAAGTGGAACAAGCGTTAGTGTGAAAATTACAAAACTACAATGGAGAATGCCCCACATAACTTTAGAAGATCATGTAAGACTGAAATTTTTGAGACTGCTCGATGCTGACACTCCACTGAAATTAGGTTTCCGGCATTGGGAAATTTGTGAATTACCAAATTTGCAAAATTCACTTAACCATTCTTGGGCAGTTCGTACCACATCGAGTTTTGATAGTCCAAAAAACGTTATAATTGCATTTCAAACTGATCGTAAGAATAAAATTAAAAAATCAATATCTAATTTCGATAGCTGTGGTATTTACAATGTTAAAGTATATTTGAACAGCGAGTATTATCCATATGAAAATCTGCTAGGTAAGAAGGAGGTATTATACCGCATGTTCCTGGATTTCGCGCCCTCGTATTATAATCATTCAATCAATAGCGAACTCGGAACAGAAATTGACTTTAAAACGTTTTGTGAATCCACACCGCTGATTGTTGTAGATTGTTCACACCAACCAAGTCATTTGAAATCATCGACAGATGTTTGTATTGAAATGGAATTTAATAGTGCAGTACCTGCAAATACTTCCGTGTATTGCGTTTTAATTAGCGATCGTGTGATGGAGTACACACCTCTCACGAGCATGGTGAAAGAAGTTCAGTAATTTTATTGATAGAGCCCACCGCCTATATAAGGTGTGCATTCTGCTCAATTTAGTTCATTATCAGTTTCACCTTTGAACAGACAACATGTCCTATTCTTTGTGTTCTGATATTTTGGACAAGCCACAAACTCACTCTATTGGTATTCAGTGCGATCTTGATAGTTTCTATTATGAACCAAGCTGCGGTACACCGATCCAGAAGCCGCTGCAGGTGGAGGAGGAGGAGAGGAAGAAAAACGAAGGATTCGAGGAGCCCGCCGCCGCCGAAGATAAAGAAGTGGACAAGCAGACGCCTACGAAAATTGCTACGGTTGATCTTCACTGGTTTAAACAAGATTGTAATCAAATTATTGTGAAAGAACTTGCCATAATTGATCAGTTTAATAATTATATTGTGTTCGATTTCAAATCACCATTTGCAAAGACAGAATTGAGTGCAAAATTGTATAACGATGTAACATGGTTAGAATGTCACTATCATAAAATAAAATGGGAAGATGGAGATTTAGAATACAGTGACTCATTAATACGTGATTACCTTGCAGGTTATGAGAAAATTTTCACAAAAGGAACTGAGAAAGCAAAGTTTTTAAGAAGATTGCATAGCAACGTTCAATGTATACCAGAGGATTTTCCAAAACCTGATTTCAGCTTTTTCACTAGTTCATGGTGTTATGCTGCGTGTAACATTCATAAAAATAGACCACATTCTCGCTGTGCTTTATTCTCTGCCCAACATTATAATTCTTTGTTGTTTAAAAATATGTATCAAACAAATAATTTCTTGTGCGAAAACAATCGAATGCAAAGTATGGAAATGGCGCCGATGTACACGAATTCACAGAAAAGAAACTTTGCTCGTTATGGATTCTTCTACAACGGAAAGAATCTACAATGTGTTTATTGCCTGCATGCATTGAGACTGCATAAAGCGCGTACATGTTGTCTGTCGACAATTAATGAAGAAAGACCACTTAATTACTCTATAATAGTTCCTGCCTACACTTAGTTTTCTTCATTCGCTCAACAACATGGATCCGAGAAAGTGGTTGCCTGCTGACAACGAATTGGAAGTGAGGTTAAAAACTGTATTGATTGGTACGATGAGTGTGAAAGTGCAATTAGGAAATCAACTCCTGAAAATTATAGTTTGGTGAAACAATTGAAAGACATTTTTCTAAGCACGGTTAATTTAAATGACATAAGAGACTATCTATGTTATTATCATCCTTATAATTTGTGTATAGATAAGCTAATTAAAATTGAAGATGAAATTATGAATAGTTGTGCTGAAATGTGTAAATAAACGTTTTCTGCCTTCAAATGATTTTTCATTCCAATATCCCATTCACAATTTTTAGTTTAGTTGCTGCTTAGAGCTAGACCTGACAACACGTGTGGGGTGATCTTTTTTTTACAGACACGAGCCCCTATAACACGTGCATCTCATCAATTTAGAAAGAGAGATATATCTTTCTCTATTCCCCTCATTCGAGAAATGTCAAACATCTGCAAGATGCAGTGTTATGGTTTTTCAAAATTCAAAAAATTAACTCGTCTCTTGATGTCAATTTCATTTAACGAATTTGATTCAATTGTGAAGAATATTAAATTTTCAACAGGATGTCAAGATGTTGATTTACCGTTAACAAAAACAGAAAATGTACACTTTTCAATTTTATCTGAGATTTTCGAACTGCTCAATATTCTAGACAGCGGTAATCTATATTATGATTGTACAAATGATTCAGCATTATCTGTTGTTCCCTCACCACCACTGGGCAAGGGGAAGGGGAAATCTATTTTTAGAAAGAGAGAGAGAGAAAGATATATCTCTCTCTTTTTATCCCCCTCACCACCACTGGACAAGGGGAAGGGGAAATCTATTTTTAGAAAGAGAGAGAGAGAAAGATATATCTCTCTCTTTTTATCCCCCTCACCACCACTGGGCAAGGGGAAGGAGAGAGAGAGAGAGATATCTCTTTTTATCCCCCTCACCACCACTGGACAAGGGGAAGGGGAAATCTATTTTTAGAACACCCCCCACCCTACAGTCGGTGGGAAGGGGTGGCGGGATGAACGAGGGTGGAGAGGGGGGAGGGGGTTTTGGAGCATGACATTCTATAGTTTATAGTTTCATTCCCTGACTTCCAGAACAATTTACATCCCATCAACTATAAAAATTGCAGCACACTCACAACCCTTTGTAATTACTTCCATGTAATGTTTTATTTTCCTCATACATCATTTATTTTTGGAATCAGATTTTCCAATATTGATATATTCCCAATATCAGCCTAATATAGGCCTATATTTCATTTAACCTCAAAAAATCAATTTTCTTATCACACTATTGAATGAAAAAGCTAGAAATAATTTTCAGTTGAACCGTACTTTGAAGCATTCCAAATCAATTATTCCAAATGATTTCGATTTTTTTTTTCAAATGATTTCAATGTAGGTACTCAGAGAATAGGCCACGAAATCACTTTTAATGTAACAGAAATTAGTACGGTAGCCCACTAGAAACAACTAGAATTCATAAAGTTCCTTTTTTAAATACTTGAATGTATATTGTATGTAAATATACATACCGTGAATAATATAATATGTCAATTCTGGAAAGTATATTTCATGTAAATCATCAACTTTCAGTATACATTCAATTTATTAAGGGATATAGGTCATAAAATCGCTATAAAACAATGGAAAATCAGTAACACAATGGTTTTAGCCTTACTAAGATTAAAATTCATCAAGTTCTCTTTTCGAAATAATCATATTCATAAATTACGTGAATTTACATAAATTATATGTCAATTATGAGATGTATATTATATGTAAATGATTCACTTTCAGTAGACATTGGTTCAATTTATTCACGAATAGGCCATGAAATTGCTATGGAACAATGAATAATGAGTAACACAGCGGTTTTAGCCTTACTAAAATTGAAATTCATCAAGTTCTCTTTTTTAAAAATATTGATATCTATAATGTAAGTGAATTTACATAAAATGCATGTCAATAATGAGACGTATATTATATGTAAATGATTTACTTCCAGTATACATTCAATTTATTGATGAATAGGCCATGAAATTGTTATAGGAAACAATGAAAAATCAGTAGCATAGCGTTTTTAGCCTAACTACAATTAAAATTAATCAACAATTTCTTTTTAAATGATCGTATCTATAATTTACGTGAATTTACATAAATTATATGTCAATTATGAGACATATATTATATGTAAATGATTTACTTCCAGTATACATTCAATTTATTAAGAAATAGGAGCCATGAAATCACTTTTAATCAAACAAAAATTAGTAGCCCAATTGTTTTAGCTCAGCTACAACTTGAATTCATTATGTTCTTTTTTTGAATACTTGAATGTATATTGTACGTAAATATACATAAATAATATGTATTTACTGTTAAGTATATTTGATGTGAATCATTTACTTTCAGTATACATTCATTTTATCGACGAATATGCCATAAAATCGCTTCAATTCAGTCAAATATCAGTGACACAGCCATTTAAGCTCAACTCCAACAGAAATTCATTAAGTTTTCAATCTTAAAATTTTCATGTATAATATATGTAAACTATACGTATTTTAAAATACTTGACATAGTTTACCAAGATTGACCTAAAAAATACGTATTATATACGTGGTGTGCTGACTGGGCTACCATAACTAACCTACTCAATTTACTCTACCTAATCCACATAACCTAAGCCATCCTAACTAACCAACTCTCCCCAATCACCTATCCCACCCTACCTAACCTACTCTACCTAACCCACCCAACATAAACTACCATACCCTACCTACTTGGGCGGGCGAAGCCAAAACCACCCAACATAAACTACCATACCCTACCTACTTGGGCGGGCGAAGCCTGTCTCCCGGAGGGAGCGTGAAATGCAGAGGCTGCTACTCACCCCTGTACAGTCATACAACTCATGGGGGTGCAGTTTTCCTGAGAAAACTAACCATTTTAATATGAAGGAGGGGATGCAAGGGCGATTTTTTTATTTTTGTCGATTTTGGCTCATATTCGAGGATTTTTGCAGTCATGAATTGATGGTCTATGTATTTTTCACATCAGTTTTCAATGTTGGAATCACTTAACCTGCCGTCCATTCTGCTGATAGTGTATCATCAAACCGAGAATTAAATCCACGGGGCACTCGAGGGGGGTTGTGTGATTTTTGGGAATTTTGAAAAATCTGCAGTCACACTGAACTGTGAGATGATGTTGACGAATGATACCATTAGGAAGGGGGCCAAAAATAACCCACAGAAAAATTATCGAATAACGAAATTTTTGATTTAAGGAGTGCGTGGGGGGGACCCTCATATACAGTGCTGATAATGGATCACATTTACAGGTTCTTTTATGCTCAAAATCGAATTCAGCACCCGAAAAAACTCCAATCCCTGAAAAATCAACCGAAAAAAAGCAATAGGGTGGTGGGAGGGTGATTTTTCGATTTTTGTCAATTTTGGCTCATTTTCCAGGATTTTTGCAGCCGAGAATCGACTGTCTCTGTATTTTTCACATTAGTTTTCAATGTTGAAATTACTTAACCTGTCATCTATGCTGCTGATAGTGTATCAGAAGCCCCAAAATTACATCCAGGGGGTACTCGTGGGGGGCTGTGTGATTTTTGGCAATTTTGAAAAATCTGCATTTACACTAGATGGTATAATGATGTTATAATATGTCAAAAGATGATCAAAAGTGATCTGAAAAAAAAAATAACATATGAGATATTCTACTTTGGGGGCTACCCAGGCCACCCTCAATTATTCCACCTTTTCAATGGTTAATTTTATAGCAAAGTCAAGAGGAACAATCTTATTCAGCACATTAAAATTAGGTCATTCATTATCTCAATCGACTCAGAAGATCCCAAAACATTGCCTCGCACAGAAGAAACATTGATTTCTCCTCATTTAAAAAAAATTCAGAAGAAAAAACTTTGAAATTCTATGCAAAAACTGTGAATCCTATAATCTCATTGATGATATCATTGGGAAGAGGACCAAAAATAACCCACAGAAAAACTTTCAAATAATAAGTTTCCCAATTCTAGGGGGGCACGGGGAGGACCCTCATATACAGTGCTGGTTATGGATCACACTTACACGTTTTTTTATGCTCAAAATCGACTCAAAAAGTCCTAAAACATCACCATGCACAGACGAAACATCAATTTTCTAGAGAGAGGGCCCGGCCCCCTCATTTTTTCAGAAATTTTTTTAAGAAAAAAAGTGTTAATTTCCCAGCCAAAACTGTGAATCTCACAATTTCATGAATGATATCATTGGGAAGGGGACCAGAAATAACCCACAGAAAAATTGTCCAATAACAACATTTTTGATTCTAGGGGTGTGTGGGGGGACCCTCACATACAGTGCTGATCATGGATCACATTTACAGGGTTTTTTATGCTCAAAATCAAATTCAGCTGCCAAAAAACATGACTCCTGCAAAAACTAACTAAAAAAAACTGAAAAAAAAACAATAGGGGTGGTGAGTGGGTAATTTTTTTTATTTTTGTCAATTTTGGCTCATTTTTCAGGATTTTTACAGCCAAGATATGACTCTCTCTGTATTTTTCACATCAGTTTTTGATATTGGAATCACTCAACCTTCCATCTATGCAGCTGATGATGTATCATAAACCCCGAAATTACATCCAGGGGGCTATGATTTGCCCCCCTCGAGGGGGACTGTGTGATTTTTGGCAAGTTTGAAAAATCTGCAGTTGCACTGGATGGTATAATGATGTTTAAATATGTCAAAAAATGATCAAAAGTGATCTTAATGGAAGAAAAAGATAACACATATGAGAGCTTCTACTTTGGGGGTTACCCAGGACCCCCTCAATTCTTCCAGCTTTTCAATGGTTAATTTTATAGCAAAGTCAAGAGGAACAATCTTACCCAGCACATTAAAATGAGGCTATTCATCATATGATAACTCAATGAGATAATAGATGAGGGATGTTAGGGCATTTATTTGATTTTTTTAAATACTGGTCAAGGAAATTTTTAACTCTCACAATTTGGCAGCCAAAAATATTACATATGAGATATTCTACTTTGGGGGCCACCCAGGACCCCCTCAATTTTTCCACCTTTTCAATTGTTAATTTTATAGGAAAGTCAAACATGACTATAATCTTATAATATATTCTTTTTCAACTAACAATGGTATCTCAGAATGTATGGGATATTACATATTTTTCTGGATATTCTTGAATGTTCAAGACTGTTATGTCCTTCTAGAATGCTATAGATGTAATCTATCTACCAAAATATCATATTCAAACCATCAATAATTGCTATTTCCAATGAAATATGAATTGGAAGTGTTAACATTTGTTAGAGATATTGTATCTTCTTGTTAGATCTTATCATTCAATTCTGGATTAATCAAAATCAACAATATTTGATTATAGCTTTATGAAATATGAATTATGAAAAATAATTATAACCAAATAATTGTATCAGTTGTAGTTATTCAGATGCTTAATTTACAAAATATTGAATATTTGTATAACTGAATGCAAGGAATGTTTGCTTCATATGATGCCAGTCCAGAGTCTGGAAATAACCAAGTAACATAACCTGCCATCATTACAGTTTCATTGAATAAGTAATGAAGTTAGTTATGTGTACTAGGTTGAAAGTGTGATGGCCATGACTTAAACGAATCTCTCATTAGATTGAGTCTGCTATCTACTGACAATCTAAATCTACAATCTAAAAAATCTTCAATAACTAACCTATGCTGTATAACCTATCCCCAACACCACAAACTCATTAAAACACCCATTATCCTACTCTACCTAACCCACCCTACCTGAACTAACCTACCTAACCTACTCAACCTGATATTTGCAACCTGACCTACTCTTCACAACCTACCCTACCTGAGATACTCTACCTGAACTAATTAAACAGCTTTCACCCATACAGTTGTGAAAGACAATCAGGTTGTGAAGACAGAGGCTGCTACCCGAACCTATACAGTTGCACCTTACTCAACCCACTCTACATATCCTACACTACCTGACCTATTCTACCTAACCCACCCAACCTAAACTACCCTACCCAACCTACTCCACCTCATTACCTTCCCCACCCTACCTAACCTACCCTACCTAACCCACCTCACCTAAACCATCCTACCCAACCTACTCTACCTGATTACCTACCCCACACTACCTAACCTACACAACCTAACAAACGCTACATGAGCCATCTTACCTAAACAACCCGACCTAATTTCTGCAAACTAACCACCCCACCTCACCAATGCAATCCTATTTAACTATTCAACCTAATCATGACAACCTGAACTACCATACCCGAGATAACCTACCTAACCTACTCTACCTAACCCACCTTATATAACACTACCTAATTACCTATCACACCCTACCCAACCTACACTTCCTAACCCACCCAACATAAACCACCGTACCTACCCTACTTGAAAACTAACCCTAACTAACCTACCCCAACTAACCTACTCTACCTAATCAATAATCCCACCCTACCTAGCTTACTCTATCTAATTCACACTACCCAACCTACTTGAGTGTAACCCACCATCCAGCTGGAGCGCAAAGCGCAGAAGCTGCTACCCAACACAGTACAGTCCCAAGAGGTGATTGGGTGGGCGAAGTCCACAGCCCAGAAGCGTGGAGGCTGCTAACCCACCTCAAATTGGGGTGCAGGGGCAAAGCCCCCGCCGAGAGCGAAGTGCTAGTTATATATATATACTATAGCCAGAGCATCTGAAAACCTCCTGACAAAGGTGGTTGTTTTGGTGGTTGATGCTCTATTGAATTCAATTGACAAGTGGTTGAAACCATAGGAATAATTATGATATCTGGGAATTTTCTATCTTGGGGGGCTCCAGGACCCCCCCAATATTTTCAACTTTTGAACGGCACATTTCTCAGCAGAGTTCAAGAGAAGTTTTTTGTTCAGCACCCTCACATTACTAGATTGCTAGGATAAAATTTCGACCGGATTGGGTGGGGTGCCTCATTTTGGTGATTTTTTCGTAATGATGGAAAATTTGAAAAATTCCCAGCCAAACTGGGGCATCTGACAATACCAACTTCCATCAGGATGTCTCTAGGTGTCTTAGCAGGCATTGGGAAAATTATTGATTTTTCAAAATTTTCATTCTGTGGATCAATGATGCCCCCCTCAATCTTTGGAAAATAGCTACAGTTTTGAATCCCAGCTCAATCGACTCAGAAGATACCAAAACATGGCCTTGCCCAGACAAAACATCAATTTTTTCAATCAGGGGCCCGGCCCCCTCATTTTTTTGAAAAACATTTTCAGAAAAAAAGTGTAAAATTCCCAGCAAAAACTGTGAATCCTATAATCTTTTGAATGATATCATTGGCAAGAGGACCAAAAATGAGGTAAAAAATGAGGCCCCCTATCGAGAAAATCTATGTTTGTCTGTGCAAGGCGATGTTTAAGAATCTCCAGAGTTGATTGAGTTGGAATTCGAAACTGTAGCTATTCCCCCCCTCAATTTTCCAAAAATTGAGGGGGTCACCATTAACCCTAAAAATGTAAATTTTGTAGAATCAATGATTTTCCCAATGCCTGCTAGTACTCTCACAGACTTTCTGATGAAAGTTAGTATTGTCACATGCCCCAGTTTGACTGGGAATTTCTCAAATTTTCATTACAAAAAAACTTATGGTAATTTTGTTCCCCCCACACCCCCTGGAACACAGTCGAAATTCTATTGTGAGGATCAAGTAATGTTGAGGCACTGAACAAGAAAATTCCTTTGTACTTTGCTGAGAAATAGGCGGTTCAAAAGCTGAAAATATTGGGGGGGTCCGGGAGGACCCCCAAGATGAATTCTGTTATTCTTGCTATTTTTATTCACTTTTTTATCACTTTTGATCATTTTTTGACATATGTCAACATCATCTCACAATTCAGTGTGACTGCAGATTTTTCGAAATTGCCAAAATTTACACAGCCCCCCTCGAGTGCCCCCTGGATGTAATTTTGGGGTTTAAGATACAATATCAGTTGCATAGACGGAAGGTTGAGTGATACTGATATCGAAAACTGATGTAAAAGATACAGAGACAGTCATATCTTGTCTGCAAAAATCCTGGAAAATGAGCCAAAATTGACAAAAATAAAAAAAATCACCCTCTCTCCACCCCTATTGTTTTTTCGGTTGGATTTAGCAGGAGTCATGTTTTTTTGGCAGCTGAATTCAATTTTGAGCATAAAACACCCAGAAAATGTGATCCATGATCATCACTGTATAGAGGGTCCCCCCACTCACCACTAGAATCGAAAATTTTGTTATTGGACAGTTTTTCTGTGGTTTATTTCTGGTCCCCTTCCTAATGATATCATCCATGAAATTGTGAGATTCACAGTTTCAGCTGGGAAATTGACATTTTTTTCTTGAAAAATTTTCTAAAAAAATGAGGGGGCCGGGCCCCCTATTGGAAAAATCAATCAACAGAAGAAACCTGTGCAAGGCAATGTTTTGGGATCTTCTGAGTCGATTGAGATGATGAATGACCTCATTTTAATGTGCTGAATAAGATTGTTCCTCTTGACTTTGCTATAAAATTAACCATTGAAAAGGTGGAAAAATTGAGGGCAGCCTTGTTAGCCCCCAAAGTAGAATATCTCATATGTTATATTTTTTAATTTTCTTCAGATCACTTTTGATCATCTTTTGACATATTATAACATCATTACACCATCTAGTTTAAATGCAGATTTTTCAAAATTGCCAAAAATCACACAGCCCCCCTCGAGTACCCCCTGGATGTAATTTTGGGGTTTCCGATACACTATCAGCAGCATGGACGGCAGGTTGAGTGATTTCAACATTGAATACTGATGTGAAAAATACAGAGGCGGGCATTCTTGGCTGCAAAAATCCTGGAAAATGAGCCAAAATTGACAAAAATCTAAAAATCACCCTTTAACCCCCCTATTGATTTTTTTCGGTTAATTTTTTTGAGATTGATGTTTTTTCGGCTGCTTTATTTAATTTTGAACATAAAAGAACCTGTCAATGTGATCTATGACCAGCACTATATATGAGGGTCCCCCCCAAGCCCACCTTGAATCAAAAATTTCATTATTCAACAATTTTTCTGTAAGTCATTTTTGATCCCCTTCCTATTGATATCATTAATGGGATTGTGAGATTCACAGTTTTGGCTGGGAATTTCACATTTTTTTTCTAGAAAATTTTCTTAAAACAATGAGGGGGCCAGGCCCCCTATTGACGAAATCGATGTTTCGTCTGTGCAAGGCAATGTTTTGGGATTTTCTGAGTCGATTGAACTTGGATTCAAATTTGAACCATTCCCCCCCTAATTTTTCAAAAATTGAGGGGGCATCATTGACCCCCAAAATGGAAATTTTGAAAAATCCATAATTTTCCCATTGCCTGCTGGAATTCCTAGAAACTTTCTGATGGAATTTAGAGTTGTCACATGACCAAGTTTGGCTGGGAATTTTTCAAATTTTGACTCTCGAGATTGTTTTCAAAAAAAAGAGGGGTCCAAGCCCCCTATTGCCAAAATCGATGGTTCGTCTGTGCAAAGCAATGTTTTAGGATCTCCAGAGTCGATTGAGTGGGAATTTGATACTGTAACAATTCCCCTGCCTTGAATTTCCAAAAATTGAGGGGGCATCATCAACCCCCAAAATAAAAATTTCGAAAAATCAATAATTTTCCCAATACCTGCTGGTACACTAACATACTTTTTATAAAAGTTACTATTGTCACATGCCCCAGTTTGGCTGGGAATTTTTCAAATTTTTATTGCAAAAAACAGATGAAAATCCAGTTCCCCCCCCCCGCAACCCCTGCGACCCAGTCAGAATTTTATTCCAGCAATCTAGTAATGTTGAGGTGCTTAACAAAAAAGTTCCCTTGCACTTTGCTGAGAAATGTGCGGTTCAAAAGTAGAAATATTGTGGGGGGGGGGGGGTAGTCCGGGAGCCACCCAAAATGAAAAGTTCTCATATATCATAATCATTCCTATGGTTTCAACCACTTGTCAATTGAATCCAACAGAGCACTAGCCACCACAACAACCACCCTTGTCAGGAGGTTTTAAAACGCTCTGGCTTTAGTATACATTAACTCACGCTTCATGCTCGGCAGGGGCTTCGCCCCCTGCACCACCCTGAGTGGTATGACTGTACAGGGGTAAGTAGCAGCCTCAGCGCTTCGCGCTCTGGCTGGGAGGCCAAATGGGAAGGGTACGGTAGTTTTTGTTGGGTGGGTTAGGTACAGTAGGTTAGGTTGGGTGAGATAGGTGATTAGGGAGAGTTGGTTGGGTAGGATGGCTAAGGTTATGTGGATTGGGTAGAATAGATTGAGTGGGCCAGGGTAGGGTAGGGTACGGTAGTTTATGTTGGGTGGGTTAGGTAGAGTAGGTTAGGTTGGGTGGGATAGGTGATTAGGGTGAGTTGGTTAGGTAGGATGGCTAAGGTTATGTGGATTAGGTAGAGTAGATTGAGTACATTATCTTGAGTAGGGTAGGTTAGGGTGTCAAGATTGGGTTGAATAGTTTAGAAAGGTTAGTTATGGTAGGGTCGCTTAGGTTGGGTAGTATTTTTTGATAAGGTGGGTTAGGTAGGGTAGATAAGGTAGGTTATATTGGGTAGAGGAGGTTTGGTTGTCAAGATCGGGTTGAATAGTTTAGGTAGATTATTTCAGGTGGGGTGACTTAGGTGGAGTGGGTTGGGTAGGGTAGGTTAGGTAGAGTAGTTCAAGTGGGGTGCAATGGAGTGGGTTGAATAGCATAATTTATGTAGGGTGGCTTAGGTGGGGTAGGTTGAGTAGATTGACTGATAGAGGGTTGAATAGGTAGGTTGGGTAGAGAAGGATAGATAGGGTAGGGTTCGTGAGATATGTTTGGTAGGCCAGATGAAGTATAGGCTGGGTTCAAGTTTTGAAATGGAAATTTCGGAAAATCTTGAGGCACTGAACAAAAGATTTCTTTTGCACTTTGCTGAGAAATGTGCGGTTCAAAAGTTGAAAATATTGGGGGGGTCCAGGAGGACCCCCAAGGTGGAATTGTATATTTCTGCCTCCTGCACCACTATTTGGGGTGGGTCAGAAGCCTCCGCGCTTTGCGCTCTGGCTGGAATGCGGGCTTCGCCTGCTCAATCGTCTTTTATTACTGTAGAGTGTTTGGTAGCAGCCTCTGCACTTAGTGCTCCAGCTGGGGGGTGGGCTTTGCCTGCCCAATCGTTGGCAGGTTAGGTAGGGTGGGTGGGTTAGGTAGGATGACTAAGGTTATGTGGATTAGGTAGAGTAGATTGAGTGGGCCAGGGTAGGGTAGGGTATGGTAGTTTATGTCGGGTGGTTTAGGTAGAGTAGGTTGGGTTGGGTGGGATAGGTGATTAGGGAGAGTTAGTTAGGTAGGATGTCTAAGGTTATGTGGATTAGGTAAAGTAGTTTGAGTAGGATATCTTGGGTAGGGTAGGTTAGGGTGTCAAGATTGGGTTAAATAGTTTAGGTAGACTTTTTCAGGTAGGGTGGCTTGGGTTGAGTTGGTTGATTATGGTGGGGTAGGTAGAGTAGTTTAAGTAGGGTGCAATAGAGTGGGTTGAATAGCACAAAATGGAAATTTCAAAAAATCTTGAGGCACTGAACAAAAGATTTCTTTTGCACTTTGCTGAGAAATGTGCGGTTTGAAAGTTGAAAATATTGGAGGGGTCCAGGAGGACCCCAAAAGTGAAATTGTTTTTTTTTTGCTATTTTTTATTCACTTTTTAATTACTTTTGGTCATTTTTTGACATATGTCAACATCATTTCATAGTTCAGTGCAACTTCAGATATTTCGTAATTACCAAAAATCACACTACCCCCCTCGAGTGCCCCCTGGATTCAATTTTTGGCCTGATGATACACCATCAGTTCAATCCATCTAGTTTTCATTTATGATAAACAGCCTTATTCTGATGTGCTGAGTAAGATTGTTCCTCTTGACTTTGCTTTGAAATCAAGCATTGAAAAGTTGAAAAAATTGAGTGGGTCCTTGGTCCCTCCCATGGTAAATTCTGTCATATTGTTTCCCTTTTTTCATCACTTTCAATTATTGTCTGACATATTCCAACATCATTATACCATTCAGTGTGACTGCAGATTTTTCAAAATTTTCTCAAAAAAAAAAATGAGGGGGCCAGGCCCTCTATAGAGAAAATCTATGTTTGTCTGTGCAAGGCGATGTTTAATGATCTCCAGAGTTGATTGAGTTGGAATTCGAAACTGTAGCTATTCCCCCCCCTCAATTTTCCAAAAATTGAGGGGGTCACCATTGACCCTAAAAATGTAAATTTTGTAGAATCAATGATTTTCCCAATGCCTGCTAGTACTCTCACAGACTTTCTGATGAAAGTTAGTATTGTCACATGCCCCAGTCTGGCTGGGAATTTCTCAAATTTTCATTACAAAAAAACTTATGGTAATTTCGTTCCCCACACACCCCCTGGAACACAGTCAAAATTTTATTCTGAGGATCAAGTAATGTTGAGGCACTGAACAAAAAATTTCCTTTGTACTTTGCTGAGAAATGGGTGTTTCAAAAGTTGAAAAAATTGGGGGGGTCCTGGAGCCCCCCAAAAAAGAAAATTTCCAGATATCATAATTATTCCTATGGTTTAAACCACTTGTCAATCGAATCTGACAGAGCATCAACCACCAAAACAACCACCCTTGTCGGGAGGTTTTCAGATGCTCCAGCTATAGTATATATATAACTCGTGCTTTGCGCTAGGTGGGGGCTTCGCCCCTTGCACCCCTATGAGTGGTATGGATGTACAGGGGTGAGACGCAGCCTCCAGACTTCATGCTCCAGCTGGGAGGCGGGCTTTGCCCGCACAAGTAGGTAGGATACATTAGTTAATGTTGGGTGGGTTAGGTACCGTAGGTTACATAGGTTGGGATAGGTGATTAGGGAGAGTTGGTTAGGTAGGATGGCTAAGGTTATGAGTAGATATAAACTTGGATTTTGAGGAAGCTTTTTTGCTCCAAAACCCCCTCCCCCCTCTCGCCCCTCGTCCATCCTGCCTCCCCTTCCCCCCGCCTGGTTGGTGGGGGGTGTTCTAAAAATAGATTTCCCCTTCCCCCTTCCCAGTGGTGGTGAGGGGGTTGAAAAGAGAGAGATATATCTTTCTCTCTCTCCCCTTCCCCCTGCCCAGTGGTGATGAGGGGGTTGAAAAGAGAGGAAGATATCTCTTTCTCTCTCCCCTTCCCCCTCCCTGGGTGAGGGAAAAAAAAATTCCCTTTTAGGAGGAAAAATTCCCTCAGGGAAAAAATAATTTCCCTTTTAGGAGGAAAAATTCTCTACTGTCAAATTAAAGTGTATCCATATTTCTACATCTAATGCTATACTGACAAATAAAAGTGAATCCTTTTTGCTATACTGACAAATTAAAGCGAATCCATATTTCTACATATAATGCTATACTGACAGATTGAAGTGAATTGAGAAATTCTCTCTCCCAGTATAGATGAGGGGGATGAATATGGGAAAATTTCCCTTTGAGGGGAAAAACTCCCTTAGTGACAAATTGAAGTGAATCCTTTTTGCTATACTGTACTAGTGAATCCCTTTCTCTAATGCTATACTAGTGAATCCAGAGTGAGGTCAATGACTCTCTCTACATCTAATTGAATTGAGAAATTCTCTCTCTCTCTCTCTCTCACATCTAATGCTATACTAGTGAATCTCTACAATGATCTAAGTTCTTTTACATTTTTTATCTGCAATATCGTACAAGCATTTCCAAAGTTCATCGGAATTTTTAACAACAGATAATGCTGAATCATTTGTACAATCATAATGTAGATGACCGCTGTCTAGAATATTGAGCAATTCGAAAATCTCAGATAAAATCGAAAAGTGTACATTTTCTGTTTTTGTTAATGGTAAATCAACATCTTGACATCCTGTTGAAAATTTAATATTCTTTGCAATTGAATCAAATTCGTTAAATAAAATTGACATCAAGAGACGAGTTAATTTTTTGAATTTTGGAAAACCATAACACTGCATGTTAATGGCTTCCCAGATGTTTGACATGTGTCTCTCACTATAGATGAGGGTGGTGAAAAGAGAGAAAGATATATCTCTCTTTCTAAATTGATGAGATGCACGTGTTATAGGGGCTCGTGTCTTGTCTGTATAAAGAAGATCACGCCACACGTGTTGTCAGGTCTAGCTCTAAGCAGCAACTAAACTAAAAATCGTGAATGGGATATTGGAATGAAAAATCATTTGAAGGCAGAAAACGTTTATTTACACATTTCAGCAGCACAACTATTCATAATTTCATCTTCAATTTTATTTAGCTTATCTATAACAGATTATGAGGACGATAATAACATAGATAGTCTCTTATGTCATTTAAATTAACCGTGCTTAGAAAAATGTCTTTCAATTGTTTCGCCAAACTATAATTTTCACGAGTTGATTTCCTAATTGCACTTTCACACTCATCGTACCAATCAATACAGTTTTTTAACCTCACTTCCAATTCATTGTCGGCAGCCAACCACTTTCTCGGATCCATGTTGTTGAGCGAATGAACAAAACTAAGTGTAGGCAGGAACTATAATAGAGTAATTAAGTGGTCTTTCTTCATTAATTGTCGACAGACAACATGTACGCGCTTTATGCAGTCTCAATGCATGCATGCAATAAACACACTGTAAATCCTTTCCATTGTAGAAGAATCCATAACGAGCAAAGTTTCTTTTCTGTGAATTCGTGTACATCGGCGCCATTTTCATACTTTGCATTCGATTGTTTTCGCACAAGAAATTATTTGTTTGATACATATTTTTAAACAACAAAGAATTATAATGTTGCGCAGAGAATAAAGCACAGTGAGAATGTGGTCTATTTTTATGAATGTTACACACAGCATAACACCATGAACTAGTGAAAAAGCTGAAATCAGGTTTTGGAAGATCCTCTGGTATACATTGAACGTTGCAATCTTCTTAAAAACTTTGCTTTCTCAGTTCCTTTTGTGAAAATTTTCTCATAACCTGCAAGGTAATCATGTATTAATGAGTCACTGTATTCTAAATCTCCATCTTCCCATTTTATTTTATGATAGTGACGTTCTAACCATGTTACATCGTTATACAATTTTGCACTCAATTCTGTCTTTGCAAATGGTGATTTGTAATGGAACACAATATAATTATTAAACTGATCAATTATGGCAAGTTCTTTCACAATAATTTGATTACAATCTTGTTTAAACCAGTGAAGATCAACCATAGCAATTTTTGCACTCGCTTCCTTGTCCACTTCTTTATCTTTGGCGGGCTCCTCGAATCCTTCGTCTTTCTCCCTCCCCTCCTCTTCTCGTTTCTCCTCCTCCACCTGCAGCGGCTTCGGTGTACTTGCTTCATAATAGAAACTATCAAGATCGCACTGAATACCAATAGAGCGAGTTTGTGGCTTGTCCAAAATATCAGAACACAAAGAATAGGACATGTTGTCTGTTCAAAGGTGAAACTGATAATGAACTAAATTGAGCAGAATGCACACCTTATATAGCCGGTGCGCAAATTACTGAACTTCTTTCACCATGCTCATCAGAGGTGTGTACTCCATCACACGATTGCTAATTAAAATGCAATACGCGGAAGTATTTGCAGGTACTGCACTATTAAATCCCATTTCAATATGAACATCTGTCGATGATTTCAAATGACTTGGTTGGTGTGAACAATCTACAACAATCAGCGGTGTTGATTCACAAAACGTTTTAAAGTCAATTTCTGTTCCGAGTTCGCTATTGATTGAATGATTATAATATGAGGGCGCAAAATCCAGGAACATGCGGTATAATACCTCCTTCTTACCTAGCAGATTTTCATATGGATAATACTCGCTGTTCAAATATACTTTAACATTGTAAATACCACAGCTATCGAAATTAGATATTGATTTTTTAATTTTATTCTTACGATCAGTTTGAAATGCAATTATAACGTATTTTGGACTATCAAAACTCGATGTGGTATGAACTGCCTAAGAATGGTTAAGTGAATTTTGCAAATTTGGTAATTCACAAATTTCCCAATGCCGGAAACCTAATTTCAGTGGAGTGTCAGCATCGAGCAGTCTCAAAAATTTCAGTCTTACATGATCTTCTAAAGTTATGTAGGGCATTCTCCATTGCAGTTTTGTAATTTTCACACTAACGCTTGTTCCACTTGTAGACTCAACACAATTTAGGTCTGTCGGTGACCTCAATAAGACGAGTTCCTGTTTCAAATTTGAAATTATTCTTTGAAAATCTTCAAAAAAATGGGAGGATTAATTTCAGCGGTACACAGAAAGTGAATTTATTATCCGTTAGCTCATATCCTGCTCTGTCAAAACCAGCCAAGTGATATGTGTTTTTATCGAGAGTATTTTTCACTAGAATAGCTTTAACTGTGGATGTTAATCCAATCAATCTTGATTTAGAAATTTGCTGACCTGCTAATTCATATTGTATTTCATCAAAAAGGTTGCCGATTACGTTACTGCTTAATTTATAGTCTGCTGCAACTGGTGCATCGGCTGGGTCTTTTCCCGGTTTTGTACAGTTAACTGTTCCCTCAATCAATATGAATGATTTACAAGGTAAAGAATAGACATTGTCACGTTATTCTTTATATTTAAATAACGATTAGCCTCCTGCTTGGCATCAGTCGGTAAAGCATGAGATTTGATATAATTATATAATTAGGTCGTGGTTTTTGATAGGATTCAGCCTCAAAAAAAATCTTGATAGGCCTAGATATGGGCTTCTCCTATAACTCTTGTAATTCAATAAATAATAAATATATATATAAATATGATACTTATACTATAGTGTTGAGGAATAAAAAATAAATTGCACACCATGAACGTTCATACATATATTAAACAAATAATGCAAAAAATAGATCGAGGCAAAAAATATATAAAGAGCGATAAAAAAAAAATATAATATAAAAATAGAACAATAATTGAAATCAGTAAAATATCACAGGCTAAACTTTATATTCTAGATTTATGGCACGAATCATTACCATGTGCCTTTATCTTAAAATCATATGCATTCTGTTGCATGTAGCTGCGATATGCGCTGGCTAATACTTGTCGACTTGGACAATTCAATTAAAAATGTGTGCTTTAAGATCAGCTTGATAAATTAGCCACTAATAATCCAAATATATATATATATTAAAATCTCTAGTACTTAGTAGATTTATTTGTATCGAATATATATTTTTATCTCAGGGTGCAAGATTCGGCACCTGACGGAATAGGTAGAGCCATTCATCTAGTGAATTAGAACTATAATAAATTATCGCAAATTGTATTGCAAAAAATTAAATATTATATGCATATGTTTTAATAGCCTAGATTTTGTGCTTCTTTGATTTAATAGAATTTCTAAAATATTGATCTATATTTTGCTTTCAAATAAATACTTTTAATACTAATTTTACTTGCGCAAGTATTACTCTTATTAATTTCTTAATTTATAATAAAACCCTTTCGGCGAGCTAGCTTTGATCATCAGATTAATTCGAAGCACTAGGGCGCCCATCACTAATTCAAATTTAATCACTCACGTGTCGAAAATCTTCTTGTAAGCCGCCGATGTCGATCCAACTCCATGTGGTCCGGGAATATGGTAGCTGGAATCGTCTCCTCCAAGGGGTTATAAATTTAATTAAAAATGAAAAATGACTTCTGCTTCACAATAGCATCACGAAGTCTTTTAAGAAATTTAATAATTTACTTTAACTTTAACTTTTACAAAATCATTAGTAAGGTACTACGCTCTAAAATATTTGGGGTCCTCTTATGGTGGCATTTGGCTGGCGAGTGCTGGTTCTTCTTTTCAAGTTTTACAGATCCTCTTTCCGACTTTCAAATTAGCATAAAATTTAAATATCTTAGTCCTCCGCCATTAGGTTCAAATAGATCTTACAAAAAATGCCAAAATATTGCTTAGATTATATGATTAATAATTTCTTTGCATTCGAGCCAAATCGATAACATAGATTATACAAATTTTAACACAAAAACTGGTACATTATATAAATATATAGAAATATTTTTGAACTGGCCTACAGTTGCCGCCTATTAACTGCCGTTTTACTATTGGTGCATGCAAATTTTATTCGGTATTCATGCGCCTGGTAACTCTTATTTCCTGAATACATTAAATTTTTTATTTGGTTTTTTATTTATGCTCTTTGCATGCTAGTTAATATTCTATACATTAATATAATTCTATGCTACCTAATAATTAGCCACGTGGACAGGTGTTTTTTCACATTGCACACCATCTGATTGCAATAAAGCTCTGCCAAGGGGTTTTGGTCAGATTCTACGTTCCTCGGTTTGATCGATCTCTAGGTCACCGATCCGTGAATACATGTACATAACCTCAATCTTCAAATATTTTATATAACAATCTATTTATGAGCAATAAACTCCCTTCAAATCCTTTTAGGTTCTTGTACCATTTAGCCAGAACAAGCTGATGCTATCTAATCTTAGTTATTATCTATTTGGCGATATTAGCCAGTTACTTTATTTCCGACCTATTATTGTTTCTGTTAGGGCTTTTTATCTACCCAGATTTAATATGTTACACGCGCCCCTGGGTTTGAATTCAAAATATTTGAGAATCACAATGTTTTTAATGAAAACCCACCCTTCAATACATCGATATACACTATACTTTATTTATAAATTATACTCTCATACTTCTATCACAGTTCGCAGACATATTTGCTGCATCTCCTTTATACCTTTATCAAATACAATAACAAATTCTCCTCCTCAACACACATAAAATATCATAAATATAAACTTCTAAACGCATTCCTCCTGACAACACTTAACATAGTAATTTTTAAATTCGCCGCTTGCAGGGCCGCCAACCTAACTACATACATTTCATAATTCTCATAAATGATTCCTTTTAGACAATAATTTCGATTCACAAAACTTCTGGGCTTATATCTTATAGTATTTCTTAGGTCTTAATATAAATAATTTTCTATACATCAGGTACAGTACTTTTCTTTTGCTAATGGCTCTTTGGTTTTGGTAGCTGGTATTCACTTTAAGTCTTTTTCAGGTAACAAACGTGGCATAATTAAAAGTAATAAATATAAAACATATAAATAAATATACCGACATTAATAAATATAATAAATAACAATAATAAATAACAATTTTGGGTTACCATACTTTTTCATAATCATATGTTTGCAGGCATTACATATTTGATTCAGGTGGCCTTGCCCAGCTGGTCACTGGTTCTACATAATTTGCTGTCGAATTTCATAATTATTAACCTAACTGCTGCATTTTTTTCTTTTTAAAGGTAATTTACAAATTTTAAATATATTATCCCCGCTTGTGTCCTTTTTTATCTGATGTATATAATTTAATTACACATTTAAAATTTATTCTTTTTCTTATTGCAGGCTTCTAACGGTTGGAAGGAATTAAAACATTGGATTGTTGCCACGCGGTCCTATGCCAAGATTAAATTTATTAAGGAAGGTTAGTAATCGGTTTGATAATAATGTTTTCCTTGATTTCTTATCGTATTTATTTGAAATTCTGTGATATTTCATGTAGAAATTTCGTGGCTTTCCCGTATCTTTTGACTTTCTGCTTGTTATAGCTACAAGGCCGGTTAGGTTATCTGCTGTTGATTGTTGAGGCTGTCCTAGTTGATAATTTTTCATCATGAATTTAAAGCCCTGGTATCTTGTATACTTTTTTAAACAATTCCTTGTTCCTTTAATAATAATTTCTTTTAATTGATCCAAAGCCTTCCATTTATTTTCTTTCAAGACTATCCACTTAAATTCATTATTAGGCTTCATCATCATAATAAACATTCAATAATATAACACTTCCAATCAACACTAATAAATTCTTTCAACAATGACATGGTCTTAATTATAGCATCACTTTTCAATGTTATCACAGCCATGGTAATCCACACAATACAATAAATCAAAACACTAATTAGTTCTTTAATAATATAATCTTTCCACATATAATATCCAGGTACTTCCATTTTATTAATATAACTTTTTATTGCTTCCATTCTTCTCAAACACCGTTTATCCTTAATTAACCTCAATAAGTAGTCCACTTTATAATTATCCTCCACGCATGAATCCATAGTAGTTTCGTAAGCAGCTCCGTTTTTATCATATTCCTTTGGCCTATTCTTCCGGTCACATAGCTGGTTTGCCCTCTTGAAACGTATGTGCCGCGGATGCACGCCGTCGGTCCGCTCCTGTCCTCCTCGGTGTCGGTCCAGTGTCCTCTTCGGGCGTTTGAACCGTGCATGCGGCCGGTATGCGCGCGCGTGGTTCCTCCTTCGTCGCTTCTTCCGCCTCCGGGCCTTGCGGTGCATGTTTCTCTTTCTATCCTGTATGCTGTCCTCTCTGTCCTGATGTCGGCCGGGTGTCCTCGGGCGCCTCCGTCTCCGGGCCTTACGGTGGTCGCCCCTCTTGTCCGGTAGTCCGTCCTCCCTGGTGTCATCCTCTTGGTCCTCTATCCTGGGTTCCTTGGGGTGCCTTGGTGGGGTCGAATGATGCGCGGGTGTGACGGGCAGATACATGGTGGCGGTCTCTTGATGTGCGGGCTGCTCTTCCTGCGGTGATGGGTCTTCGGCGGGAAACAATATACTTAAAAGAGGTTGATGCTTTCGGGGTGTTTTAGTTGCATGTTTGGCGGCGGTTTTCTGTGGTTGGATATTGGGGGTATCATATAATCCTGGTTTATTAGCTGTAGTTTTCTGTATATCTGGTGGCGGGTCGTTGGGTGCTGGGTTCCGGGTTTTTTGTTGATTCATTCCTATTGCATGTGCTAATGTATAATTTGTACTAATTTGATGAGGTGGTGGTTTATAATTTCTATTATGATTATTCTGAGTGTAATCATTATTTGTATTAAATTGATCATGGCCATCATAATAATTCTTCCGATTTGCTTGTTGTGAATAATGATTTGTTGGGCGATTTTGAAAACTTTTATTGTTCCAGTTACTATTTCGTTTGTGCTCATAGCGGCGTTCAAATTGAGGGGCAGATCGGTAGCGATCATATGATACCGGTTCATAATTTTGGCTGTTATACTGATTAAATTTTGAGTTATGTTGATTTTGTGCGTATCTCTGGTCTGAACGGTGGTTTGATATTGCCATCACAGACTGTATGCCATATAAATGATTTATCAGCTGTTTGCAATCAGTAATGGGTTGTGTGGCGAGTGCCATTCTAACTTGATATGGTAGCTTCTTTAAAATAATACTTGCTAATGCCGATTCATTAATGGGCTCGCTCAATTGAGAATTTTTAAACTGTAGGGCAGTGACGAAAGTGGTACATGCACCGTCTAAGTTAGGGTTGAAATCGCATGATATAATGTCCGCTAGCACGTCCAACTGTTTACTTCTGCTCCAATACTGTTCCAGGAAGACAGCGACAAACTCATCCAATGATGTAAATTCATGGGCTCTACTCCGAAAGAACATCAGGGGTTCGCCAATCAATAAATTAGTCAAACGGAGACGCCAAAAATTCCAAGAGGTAGGTGCAAGAGTTTGTACTAATTTTATCTGATCAATGAATGGTTGAGGTTGCAAATGGCGATCAGTATTGTCAAATTTTCCTAGTCCTTGTAATATACTATGTACGTTGAGGTTGTCTGTTTGAATCCCTTGAGGTTGTTGTTGAATATGATTTTCCAATGCTATTATTTTTCCTGTGTTATCTGCCATTGACTATTATGTGTAATTTTATTTGCGTTTATTTCTTGATTTAATTGAGTCAGAGTGGATTTTTGAATTAGTAGAGTTCCATTTAAAGCTTTACAGGTTTCAGTATTTTGATTGATGCTACCTTGCAGTTGGTTCATTTTTGTGGACGTATTAATCTGTTTACTTTGTATTTCTTTAATACTGTTAATATTTTTGTCAACTGTAGTTGTTAAGTTTTGATTGGCAACGGTAATTTGTTTGTGGATTTCTTGGTGGCAATCGGCCTTAATGTTATTGGTTATATCCTGAATGGGTGTAGTGATTTGTATGGTTAGGTTATCTATCCTTTCATTGAGTTCACATGTAACCGTATCCAACCTTTCCGATAATCCTGCCGTAACTTTATCCTGACTTTCTTTTTGTAGGGTTATCATTGCTTTTAATTCTTCCCTATGATTCTCTACTTTAGTTTCAATATTATCCAACCGTTGTTCTACTGATTTTATAGCGCCTGCGGTCTCTTTCATGCCCTGTTCCACTGTTGTTTATTTTCCTCTTTTACTGTAGCAATCTCTTTTTAATCTCCTGCATCATATTATCCATTGTTTTTTGTAACATAATATTGAAAGTACTGCTAGTTTGTTCCATTATTACCTTTTGAAGCGGATCTAACTCTGTGATTGTAAATATACTTTGTTTGCTCAGGTGTGACTCGGCCTCCGGCGATGCGGGTTCTGCAGGCTGCTCCTCGCCCCCTTCAAAGTTGATCTCTACTATCCGTTGATTCAATGGTGTGTCAGCGGCGTCGATTCGAGTGGATGATAGAGGTTGCAGACCTGGTGGATCGAAGACTATCGACCCGACGCTTCCTGGTTCCCTTTCTCGTGGCGTATTGGCATCTACCGTGGTGGGGTTTGATGTGCTTGGAGTCGACAAAGTGGGATCTGTGCAACCGCCGTACATATATGAAACTTCAGAGTTTGCGGGAGTGTGATTCATTATGTCAAATATGATAAATGCTAATTAAACAGTGATAATAATGATAAGCGAGAATGCTTAAAAAAGAGACACAAACCGGGACTTACAGTGAACAGTGATGTGTAAAGTGTTTGGATACTCTTACAACAAGGTATTTATACTTAAGTTTTTTATAATGCTCTAGCGCCCTCAATGTTTTGTTGATTTATTCTTGGCTAGTTACAGGCTGCGACTTATTTTCCAACCGGCTTAAACACCTAATATATTTTTGACTAGAAAGTAATAGCAGTTTAGGCTTATAAAATATAATCTCTCTCTACAGACATGTATTTTTCACAGTACTAACAATATAAAATTTTCTTTAAAACATATAATTTCTCTCTATTTAAAGCTATTGTTTCCCCAAAAAGTAATACAAATTTCCTTCGCCAGTTTTCCTCACAACTCGTATAAGTTATCTATAATTTTCTGTATGGTTATTGACTTAATTTCAAATAATTATACAATGGGCTTGGCTCTCATCGTCAGTCCCACGTTGGTACGACATGTCTTTCCTGGACTGTTATTCTTTATATTAAATAACGATTAGCCTCCTGCTTGGCATCAGTCGGTAAAGCATGAGATTTGATATAATTATATAATTAGGTCGTGGTTTTTTGATAGGATTCAGCCTCAAAAAAAATCTTGATAGGCCTAGATATGGGCTTCTCCTATAACTCTTGTAATTCAATAAATAATAATATATATATAAATATGATACTTATACTATAGTGTTGAGGAATAAAAAATAAATTGCACACCATGAACGTTCATACATATATTAAACAAATAATGCAAAAAATAGATCGAGGCAAAAATATATAAAGAGCGATAAAAAAAAAATATAATATAAAAATAGAACAATAATTGAAATCAGTAAAATATCACAGGCTAAACTTTATATTCTAGATTTATGGCACGAATCATTACCATGTGCCTTTATCTTAAAATCATATGCATTCTGTTGCATGTAGCTGCGATATGCGCTGGCTAATACTTGTCGACTTGGACAATTCAATTAAAAATGTGTGCTTTAAGATCAGCTTGATAAATTAGCCACTAATAATCCAAATATATATATATATTAAAATCTCTAGTACTTAGTAGATTTATTTGTATCGAATATATATTTTTATCTCAGGGTGCAAGATTCGGCACCTGACGGAATAGGTAGAGCCATTCATCTAGTGAATTAGAACTATAATAAATTATCGCAAATTGTATTGCAAAAAATTAAATATTATATGCATATGTTTTAATAGCCTAGATTTTGTACTTCTTTGATTTAATAGAATTTCTAAAATATTGATCTATATTTTGCTTTCAAATAAATACTTTTAATACTAATTTTACTTGCGCAAGTATTACTCTTATTAATTTCTTAATTTATAATAAAAACCCTTTCGGCGAGCTAGCTTTGATCATCAGATTAATTCGAAGCACTAGGGCGCCCATCACTAATTCAAATTTAATCACTCACGTGTCGAAAATCTCTTGTAAGCCGCCGATGTCGATCTAACTCCATGTGGTCCGGGAATATGGTAGCCGGAATCGTCTCCTCCAAGGGGTTATAAATTTAATTAAAAATGAAAATGACTTCTGCTTCACAATAGCATCACGAAGTCTTTTAAGAAATTTAATAATTTACTTTAACTTTAACTTTTACAAAATCATTAGTAAGGTACTACGCTCTAAAATATTTGGGGTCCTCTTATGGTGGCATTTGGCTGGCGAGTGCTGGTTCTTCTTTTTCAAGTTTTACAGATCCTCTTTCCGACTTTCAAATTAGCATAAAATTTAAATATCTTAGTCCTCCGCCATTAGGTTCAAATAGATCTTACAAAAAATGCCAAAATATTGCTTAGATTATATGATTAATAATTTCTTTGCATTCGAGCCATATCGATAACATAGATTATACAAATTTTAACACAAAAACTGGTACATTTATATAAATATATAGAAATATTTTTGAACTGGCCTACAGTTGCCGCCTATTAACTGCCGTTTTACTATTGGTGCATGCAAATTTTATTCGGTATTCATGCGCCTGGTAACTCTTATTTCCTGAATACATTAAATTATTTTTATTTGGTTTTTTATTTATGCTCTTTGCATGCTAGTTAATATTCTATACATTAATATTAATTCCATGCTACCTAATAATTAGCCACGTGGACAGGTGTTTTTTCACATTGCACACCATCTGATTGCAATAAAGCTCTGCCAAGGGTTTTGGTCAGATTCTACGTTCCTCGGTTTGATCGATCTCTAGGTCACCGATCCGTGAATACATGTACATAACCTCAATCTTCAAATATTTTATATAACAATCTATTTATGAGCAATAAACTTCCTTCAAATCCTTTTTAGGTTCTTGTACCATTTAGCCAGAACAAGCTGATGCTATCTAATCTTAGTTATTATCTATTTGGCGATATTCGCCAGTTACTTTATTTCCGACCTATTATTGTTTCTGTTAGGGCTTTTTATCTACCCAGATTTAATATGTTACAACATCTAAAGAATTTATGCTAATACGTGCGTCTTAAGAGTTTTTTATTTCCTGTCCCGAATAAACTGTATGAGTGTGAAATTGGAATTTAGTAATATCATTATAAAACTGAAGGTCTGTCTCCACATCCAGAATTTCACTAATTGCTGCTGCTCTCCTGACATTTTGCCAATCAACTATAAAACCAACTTTTCTAATATTCTCGCGCTTTTAGCCGACAAAGCACGTTTGTTTTTAGGTGTTGACGCTATCGCGTTCCTTTCTCTAATGACTTGATTGTGCATGCACGTATTATTACTTGTGAGCGGGTTGAAAATAAGATAACCCATTATTTTTCATGTATGTGTAACCTAATTGTAATTGTATCTCCACGGAAATCAATAAACGATCCGTTCTGGTCCAATACCTTTACATTATAGTTTGAATTTGATGCGTATTCAAAGGTACATAAATAATCGGTGATGGTACTTCATTTATTAAATAGTCGCTAGGAACCTTTGGTAAAAATTCGTAGATTATATGTTTTTGTTTTCTGTCATAGTAACTGCCACATGCTAAATTACACTCAACTACAATACTGTCAACGCTTGTTATGTTAACCAAATGTTTGGAATAATGCCATTTATTTGGCTGCAAAACAACATTATCAAAACCAAGTATCTTAGCAATCGATCAGAACGTGTTAAATCAATGGGTTATCAGAATGAATTTCATTCTTCATAGTATTTGCGTTTGCACGTATAATAAGTTTATTCTTCTTCCCATCAATATGCAATTCATTCTTTAAAGATTTTATAATATCCTCAACTTCATATGCACCGGTATCCAACTCGATTAATCTATCGCCATATTTGAAGCTGGAATTTGTTCCTTTGTTAATGTTTGCAATACTATTGTAACTACAAAAATTAATCAATCCAATTTCCCATTCACGATTTTTATCCAATTCTATAATTTCTTGTAAATGTTCATAGAGGTTACTCGTGTTAGATCATAATGTAATACAACCATCTTGTGTGTGTGTGTGTGTGTGTGTGTGTGTGTGCGTTCAGCACAAACACTTAATTACAACTGATTTGCAAGAAACAATAATGTAAGATGCCCACAAAAATCGCTATTTAATGGTTGCATATGCTCTACATTATAAAATATATTTACTCCATTTTCTTTTTTCCAATATTTGTCCAATTCGTATGGCAGTTGTAAATTCCAATTTGATCAAATACCAAACATTAGAGCCAACTTTCTTATATGCTACCCAATGTGTGCCATCCTCGCTTTCCCTTGCTAAATTCACAATGGCATTCTCGTTTTTTAGAATTTTTTTGGGTAATGCATCTAGCATATATATTCCTCTTAACGAATCTGTAATATTTCGACCAATCAATCAAATCATAATTACTCAATTCTCCTTCAATATCATGTCTTTTACTTCTTCTACTCTTCTTTGTCTTCTCCCTACTCTTCTTTGTTGTTGTTTTACATTTCTTAACTTGAGGGAATAAACTCACTCCATATGATGATGGGGGTAGGGGTGGAATTAAAACTCTCCCCCCACTAGTTATTTGAGGAAAAGGCTTCAAAAAATACCCTTTTCTTGCAATATGCTTTTTCAACTGAGCTATAGCTTTGTGTCTAATATCATTACTATAACTTCTCCTCTCATTCTCTTCTTCTTCTTTCTCAAAGACCTACCAAACGCCGCTTTAGCTTTCATGATGTTTGTAACAAGATAGCTAAGTGCTTTCTCGGCAAGGGGTGTTTGAGGATTTTTGAAAATGTCCCATGCAGCGTTTGCTAGAGCTCTGTCAGCTACCGCTCGAGTTTTATTATCGCTATTTTGCGTATACGCTATATCATGTACCTTGCAAGCTCTATCTAATGAATTTATACCTTGATCACCTCTCTTTAACCTTTCATTAACCTTTGTTCCTGGCCCACACCACTCGTATCCCGGAATATGAATTTCTCCTGATGAATTTCCTGAACTCAAGATTCCTTTACCCCGTTTCCTCGAACTCTGCTTTCTCCTACATACCATTTTTCATTACCTTTCAACTCAATGGTTGAACATTATTTGAGGTTGATTAATCAATACACCAACTTGAATTGAATTGAATTGGTTTAATTTTCAATCGAGTTGGAAATGAATTCACACGCTATTGCTATGTGCTTATAACATTGCTTGAATGATAAGAATATTATTTCAAATAGCAAATAATCTGAAAAGGTGAATGCAATTTGAAAAGGGGGAGGTGCGCCCACCCACATCTGCAGGAACACGTGCCAAAACAGATGTGGGAGGGAGCAAGCGAGAAGCCAGCGCCGCTTGGGTGTGCGGCTGTGTAGCGGTAAAGACTACTGAGCATGCTCACAACAAACTATAAAAGGTGCGCTCACCTTATTTAAATATCATTCACAACAGAGAAGCTGAACCAGCATTTCTTCTTCTGTATGTTTCTACTATTCATTGTAAACAGGTAAGAATTGAAAACAATTTCTATAGAAACAATATTACAATTTATTGAACACTACTTTCACACATACATACATATATACAATTCGTAACACATAGGTTGACGAATTGTATACAGATATAAAAATTGTTATTGCTTAACAATTTTTATATTGGACCAATTTGCCAACCTATGTGTTACCAGCATCACAAAATTTTTACATGATCGAGTACTTTAAACAATAATTCCATTTCTAGGCAGTTCAAATGATATTTCCTTTGCATTCTAATCACTTCAAGAAAATATTGGTAACATTGTTGGATGATCGAGTACTTTAAACAATAATTCAATTTCCAATCATTTCAAATAATATTCGTATCAAATAATCAAAGACTTGTATGTGCACAGATTTTTTAACAATCAATCATGGAAAAAATCTGTGCATACACAAGTTAATAATATTTGTTGAAACAAACCTTTGTTTGAGAGTAGATTGACTCCTCCTCCTCATCCTTGCTAACCTCAGCCTCCTCCTCGAACACCAACTTCCTCTTCGCCTGCTTCTGCTTGATGTTGTTCGAGAGGGTAGCTAGCACCGCACGCCGCGGTGCCCAGGTAGGTGCTGGAGCTAGACGTTGAAGAGGGCTGTCCCCGACGATGATCTCCCCGGCTGGCGATGGTGGTTCCACGCTGAGCGGTGAGGGGACAGCTGCGGCAGCGGACGACTCAGCAGCGAGGGCAGCTTTCCGCTGCTAGTAGTTGAGGATGTGTTGGTGTGCTGTTGGGCTATCTGGTAAGATGTATGATGGAGAACTCATCTTGTACGATGTGTGAAGTATACTCGAATCTGTCTCTGATGTGTATGATAATTTTCCTCTAATCACTTCTGTTTATATAGCATACGTTTCTCTCTCTGTTCCAGGGTCGTGCAAGCAAGAGCGAACACATGATCCCACATCGTTATCGGTTTGTAAGTATTCTCTCTCCTATAACAAAAACTGACACTCGATCATTTTTCAAATAGCATCCATCTGTCAGTAGACGAAAAAAAATATCTCATCTAGAACTCAGCATGAGAGGGTGAAAACACCTGCTAGAAGCTGAAATCCCCCACGTCAACTCACTTAAACATTTTTTGAATAGCATTCTCGAATGATTTCTAATATTATTAAATATTTCACAACATTTCAAGATAGAGGCTCACTCAATCATTTTTTGAATAGCATTCTCGAATGATTTCTAATATTATTTAATATTTCACAGCATTTCAACATAGAGGAATAGCATTCTCGATTGATTTCAGTTCAGTTATTAAATATTTCATTGTTTTCACAGCATTTTCTCACCTCTCAACTTGAGTTCCGAACCTCATAACCAGTTGAGCTCTCGTCGAGACAACACAGCTGAGAGGAATCAATCTGAAAGGAGTCAAAGGCGGTATCTACACCTGAGAGGAATCAATCTGAAAGGAGCCATAGACCGCTATCTACACCTGTACCATAGCCCACTATCTACACCTGTACACTCGAGGAGATTCGCGCAGCATCAAGCAGTACATGTAAGTACATTTTTACTTTGATTTTATCCTCTGAGGAGGAGAGGAAAATTGCTCTCGGAGGACAATATTTGTCCTCCGAGGACAATTTTTGTCTTCGGAGGACAGTTTTTGTCCTCGGAGCACAGTTTTTGTCCTCGGAGGATAAAAAACCTTCTACAATATACTGCATGCATGCGATTTTACCTCATCTTTACGATACGGTATATCCGGAACATCCAACCCCCGCTCTTCTTTCTCACACTCTTCATATAAACAAAACGGTAAATGTATTACTTTTTCAAATAGATTTTCATTAATATATTTGCAATAGACACATTGCAGATAGAATGGATTTTTATGTAAGAAATAACCATTTCTCACAAAATACTCTGCTTTATTGCATAATGATTTACAAAAGTCACAATGTACATGATGCTTTTCAAAATACTCTCCTTGAACGGATGAATCTTCCACACAATTGAAAGTTAAATATCTTTCTTCATATTCTCGTAGAATATTATTATCGAAATTCTCCTCTTCAATTGTTATATTATCTTCCTTCTACAGTTCGGGCTTTAGCTTGCATGTTCTATTGCTGGTATGTCACTTTCTTCCCATTTTCCCAAACAAATTGAACAAAATACACATCGCACAATGTCTGGTGCAGATGAGAATATAAATCCCTCTTTTGCCATGTTTTCCGCAGACAAATGCGGAGAAGATTTCGACCATCTTTTATCAAAAGATAATAATCTTAATCTTTCATACAACATTATGTGATCTTGAGATATCATTTTCACACACACCCTTCTTCTACCAATGTCAATTCACAACTAAACATGCTGTTGTACTCTATCTCATCCTGATCGTTATTCTTTTGTTTTTCAGAATCATGCCAAGGGAACGCAGACTACGTGGCATGAATTCCGCAGCAGTTCGCCATCGCATCACCCTCAATGACGAACCTGAGGATATCGACATCACCAACGTGCTTGAGAGGTCGAAATGTCGAGTTTTCGATATAATTAGGGAACATGCGGCACGCCATGATGGGAATGTAAAGTGGTTTATAGTATTAAATGTTTTGCTGTATAAATTAGTGGTGATGGATGACAAGCAGGTTGGTGTGACTGTCTCATCTCTAATAAATCTACATAGTTACTCCAACATAGCGCTAAACGTGCTTGAGAACTATGAAGATTTTAATGAGCATTTTTTCTTGGCTGTGAAAAAAATCCTCTTATCTTTCGAAAATTTCGTGAGACATGGGAGTGGATCGGTGCTAAAGAAAATTGAATCACTGGATGTGAACGTGATTAAATTTAATCCTATATACACATCCAGTTTCATTCAAACACCCCAGTTTTTGAAAAACAAAAAATGTATTATAAATGTTAAAAATCTCTCGAAATGCTTTTTATGACAAAAAATGCTTTTTATGGTCACTGCTAGCGTATTTCCATCAGAAGCAAAGGACTCACACCTGACTGTAAAGTATTTGAGCAAGTTTGCTCACACACTTAATACGCGAGGTGTAAATTTCTCAGTGACGACACGCGATATTAAGAAATTTGAAATGCTCAATCCTGATATTGCAATTCACGTCATCGCGTATGACAACAAAAAGTTTTTCCCCTTCCGTACAAGCATTTTCCGTACTCGTAAGCACCAAATTAATCTTTTAATGCTAAAAGGCGATGCAGGAAAAACTCATTTCTGTTTAGTAAATACCGCGAACGGGAAAAACGGGCTATCGCGTCTTCTCTCCCACCTTTCAAAACACCATGGCCAAGTACACATTTGTAATTTCTGTTTCCATAGATTTACATCGGACAAATCTAAAAATTATGATGGTAAAGCAAATTTGTTGAAACATGTGGAACTTTGTTCCAAGTTTGAATCTCAGCGCGTTTCATATCCTAAACGTGGAGAGACAATTAAATTCAAGAAACTAGGCGCGACGTTGAAGATAAAGTACACCATTTACGCGGATTTAGAAACTTATGTTGTTAATATCAGAGATGATGATGAATCCGATTCTGATGAAATTACTCGTAGTTACACAAAGAAAACGGCGCGTCATATTCCCTGCGGCTATTGTTTCGTTGTTATAGATGTTAACGGGGAAATCGCCTATGGACCTGTACTCCATAGATCGAGTAGTTTAGATGAAAAAATCATGGAGAAATTTCTTCAGGAAATTACAGATCTTGGCGACATTTTGTATGAGGTTATGAAACGAGAAATTCCGATGCAAGCTTTATCCGAAAGTCAAGAGCGCGAATTTCAAGATTCAGTAAACTGCGGGCTTTGTGCTGAACCGTTTTTAGACAGCAATATTAAATGTCGTCACCACACGCATGAAACCGGTAATTACTTGTGTGTGGCACATGTTTCTTGTAATTTAACAGCTCGTACTCCGGAGTACATTTCGTGCTATTTTCATAATTTCTCCGGTTTTGATTCGCATTTTATTCTGAAATCGCTCGGTAAATGTAAAAAAGAAATTTCCTGCATCGCAAATACGTCAGAGAGATTTTTGACACTTTCAGTAGGCAAAATTAAATTTTTAGATTCCTACAAGTTTATGTCTGAATCCTTGGAAGTATTGGTGCGTAATTTGGTAGAAAGTACAGACATGGAAAAGAAGTTCGAGCGATTATTTTCGGTGTTTCATGATCCACCTCGCAAACACAGACAGCTCTTGTTGAAAAAAGGAGTATATCCTTACTCGTACATGAGCTGTCCCGAAAAATTCACGGAAACATTGCTTCCTCCCATCGAATGTTCATAATGATTTAACTGATACACCTCTGTCTCGCGAAGAATATGAGCATGCACAAAGAGTGTTCTCAACATTCAAGCTGAAAAATCTGGGTGAATATCACAATTTTTATTTATGTTTGGACGTAATGCTATTAGCGGTAGTTTTTGAATCCATGAGGTCTACGCTTTTTAGCTCATACGGCCTTGATGTGACCCATTTTCTTTCTCTTGCGCACTTCACCTGGAATTGCATGCTGAAACACACTAAAGTCGAACTAGAATTGATTACTCATCCTGACATGCATCTTATGTTTGAGGCAGTGATGAGGGGTGGGGTCTCATTCATCGGTAAACGTTATTGTGAAGCGAATAACAAACATCTACCCGAAACATACGATCCCTCAAAACCGTCTGATTATCTCCTTTATATCGATGCACACAGTTTATACTCGGAAGCTATGAGCCGAAGCTTACCTGTTGGAAATTTCAAATTCCTCTCAGAGGAAGAAATTTCCAAGCTTGATTTTGCGAATTTGGACAACAATTCAGGAACCGGATATATAATAGAATGTGATCTCAAGTACCCTCAGGAGTTACATGATAAGCACGCCAGCTTCCCACTCGCACCTCTCCACCAAACACCGCCGGGCGAATTGCTGTCGAACTACAAAACAAATGAGAACGGTCAAACTGGAACCAAAAAGCTCATGAACACACTTTTCGACCGTGAAAAGTACATTGTTCACTATGTCAATTTAAAGCTCTACCTTCAGCTTGGTTTGAAATTATTGAAAGTGCATCGCGTCATTAGCTTTTCCCAATCTCCCTGGCTGAAAAGCTACATTGACTTCAATATCCGGAATAGACAGAACGCGAGAAATAAATTTGAAATATCCTTCTTTAAGGCCTGTTGCAATCTGATCTTTGGAAAAAATATTCAATCTAGTCGTAAGCAAATCAATGTTAAAATTATCATGGATGAAAAACGGTTAGATAAGTACATTTCAAATCCACTATGTAAACGCTGGCAAATAATTAGTCCGAACGTGATCGCAGTTTTCTCTCGCAAGTTGGAACTTAAAATGAACAAGCCTGTCTATTCCGGCTTTTCCGTACTGGAGTTGAGTAAATTCCATATGTACGATTTTTTCTATTGCAAATTACAAAAAATTATACCGTGGGATCGTATAGAACTCTGTATGACTGATACCAACAGTTTTCTTCTAAACCTAAAAGTCGAAGATGTGTATCAGTTGATTAAAGAAAATTTGAGCCTTTTTGATACTTCTAACTATCCACCTTCCCACCCTTGCTTTTCCATGGAGAGAAATAAAGTTGTAGGAAAGTTCAAGGATGAGACTGCCTCAAAACCTGTCCATAGATTTGTAGGCCTAAGATCGAAACTTTACTCCTTTTTAGTATGTAACGAGAATGAAGAACCTGTAAATAAATGTATAGCAAAGGGTGTACGGACTGGAGTGAAATGTAGAAAACTTAATTTTAATTTATATAAGAAATCATTGTTTGAATGTAGTGAACACATTGAAAAATTTAATATGATGAGGTCCTATAATCACACCATGTATCAGGTTGAATGTGCAAAAATCTGTTTGAGTCCTTATGATGATAAGAGGTACATTGGTGAGAACGGTGTTGACACTCTCCCTTTTGGACACTCTAACTGATTGCTCAGTATGTTCCGTGATAATCATCCAACACCACTGATTTGACTGATGTAAATATCATGAATATTATTAGATCTAAGCTAGCTTTAGAGCTTCATAGCGTGCCGCATGTGAACTATGCCACTCGCAAATATGAACTGAAAAGTGAAAAAGACCTGCTTCAAGCCGACCTTATTGAGATGACAAGTTTATCGCGTTTTAATAAGGGTTATAAATATATCTTAGCTGTTATTAATTGTTTTTCAAAATTTGCATATTGTGTACCATTAAAAGACAAGGCAAGCCAATCTGTATTCAACGCTCTCGAACCAATTATTTCTAAAAATAAGGGAGTTAAGCTGTTCCAAACAGATCAGGGAACAGAATTCTTCAATTCAAAAGTTAAAGCGTTATTAGATAGATATAGTATTAAACATTACCATGTTTTTAGTGATAAGAAAGCCTTCATAGTTGAAAGGTTTAATAGAACACTCAAAGCAAAAATTTATAGATATTTAACTGAACATGGAACCAAAAACTGGATATCGCAACTAGACAGTTTAGTTCGTGATTATAATGCAACAACACATTCATCCATTAGAATGAAACCTAAGGATGTGAGGAAGAAAGATCGTAATCATGTTTCAATGTCATTGAATTCTGCATTCAATAGACGATATAAATTGAAAAATTCAAAACCGAAATTTAAGCTAGGAGATGTTGTACGAATCTCAAAGAAAAGGGTTCTTCTCGATAAATCTTATAACATGAACTGGAGCGCAGAGTATTTTGTAATTCATTCTATATTTCCTTCTCAACCTGTAATATATAGCTTGCAAAATCTAAACGGGGAAGTAATTAGTGGTAGGTTTTATGCAGAAGAAATTAAAAAAACACAATTAAACGAATCAGAGAGACAAGTGTATTTGATTGAAAAAATATTAAAACGTGATAAAAAAGGATTGTTAGTGAAATGGATTGGATTTTCAACGCCTAGTTATATTAGTAAAGATCAACTATTAGATGAAAAATAATCTATTGTAATATCTCATTGTAAATACATTCCATTCAGTGTAAATATGTCAAAGATTTGGTGTAAATATAATAGCTCTTTATCAAAAATGCTTTTCATTTCAATCTGAAGTTTCATTTTTGTAATTTGGTAAGGCTTAGATAAGGGGAACACATCATGCATTCTCGTGAAGAGGGTGCGGGAAAGAGAGGGAACGATATGTTGAAGTGAGAAACTTCTATCAGTGGGAGAGCGAGCGAGCGCCTGTCGGGCGATGTGATATAACATGTGGTGTCTAGCGCACACCCTCCTCCCTGATAACTTATCAGTTTCTTATCAGATCACATGCTGTACATGTGACTAACATGAGTAATATCCCGATAGTAAATTTCGACAATGTTATAAGAGAGAAAGAAATGCCAACATGGTGTAAAAATGGTAAGTTTTTACCTCATAATGCAAGGATCCTTATAATAGGCTCTTCAGGCTGTGGCAAGACCAATTTGCTATTTATTTTAATTTTTTCAAAGAATGGCTTGAGATTTAAAACTATATACTTGCACACGAAGAGCGAGTATCAAGATAAGTACTTGTTTTTGAGAAAAGTCTTTTCAAAAATGAAGGATATTGAATTTCATTGTAAACAGCAATTCGGAATCTATACCTCACCCAAACAAAATATCACAATATTCTTTAGTAATATTCGATGACTTCCAACTTAATCATGTATCTCAAATAAGAGAATATTTTACTATGGGACAACATCGTAATATTGACACTGCATATTTAATTCAGAGTTATGGAGCTACACAGAAACATTTCACTAGAGACAATGCAAATATGATTATAATCTTCAAGATAGATTTATTGAGTCTGAAATTAATTCACAGAGATCATGTTGGGGAAGATATTTCTTATAAAGATTTCGCTAAACTTTGTCATAAAGTTTGGAATCGTAAACCTCATAATTTTGTAACTATTATGAGCGAGTGTGGAATTAATAGCGGGAAGTACCGAGATTCGCTCGATACGTTTCTTACCGTTCAGTAGAGATTAATTCTTTGTGCAGTCATGTTGTCTAAAACACGCAGCAGCAGAAAACTGAATAGAAAGAACGTTGATTTAATCGAAAAGATTAAGAAATTTAGAAAAGTAATCAGAGACAAGCATAAAAGCTTAGTTAATTTTGAAAGGCGATCGGAGGAATACAATAGGAAAACTCTATCACCATTGATAGAACCTATAATTGAACTGGGAAAAACCAAATCTAGTTTCCACTCTGGTGTAGAACCAAAAAAGGAAGAAGTAAAAGAGGAACAAGAGAGTATGGAAATTGATGATAATGAGGAGGATGAGCAGAGTTATGAGAGTTCAACAGACAATTTTTTAAGCTCGACTAAATTTGAAAACAGTTTACTTGGTTCTAGCAGAAACGATGATGTGCTGTCACAATATCTAAAAACGTTTCATGCGGAAAAATTGAATAATTCAATCAGTTATGGAATTTCATACAATTCTAAAGATGACGTGTATTATATTGGAAATCAGCAAGTAATATTCAACGATGGTTATATAGATATTAATAATGAAAGATTTCGTTCAACACATGGTCTACTTGAGTTTTTATTCAGTGCGAGACCAAACTCGAATCTTTATAATCAGAGAGATCTGGATAAGTATAAAAAAATCTCAACACTTACAGGCATACATTTAGATCGAAGAGGCTATGTTAAACGAAATCAGGGAATTAAATTGCAAATGATTCAAAAGTTATTTCCCAGTAAAAAAATTAGTAGAAAGAAGGGATGGGGTTTATTGAAATTTGCAAAAAATAATTCTCATGATAGAATTTATCAATACTTTGATAATTTTGACGAATTAGTGGAAAGATTAAATTTACTCTATTCCTCAAAAGCTTCTGGCAATACTGGACATGATATTGAGATGGCGTCTATAATTGAAGAGCTAAAAGAAGCAAAACTAATTGTTTAGTGTTACGATGACTCTACATCGATTCGGTCAAATTGATACAGCCAGTGCTAGCGGTGCTGTTGCTAATCTTACATGTGATATTGACTTGATAACACAGAAAATAATCGAATCGATAAATCAACAAGGAATCAGTGAAGCTGTGAAATTTTATTTAGATTCGCAAATAACCAAACTTGTTTCGGAAAATACAAAGAATATTGGAGTGAGCATAATTGAAAGAGAACATATTCTAAGTTCATTACAAAATTTTAGCGCCAATATCAATAGAGCTATTGCAGAGAGAACTACAACTTTAGAATCTGCTCTAGAAGTGAAAACTTTAACAGACAGCTTTTCATCTCAGTTGCTCAGTATTAACAACGATAAAGTTGATAAAGCTTATTTAGATGAGAAATTAAAAGCCATATCAGATAAAATTAAGAATTTGGAGGTGTTGGACAGAAACTATCTCAATACTAAATTAAAACAGCTAAGTACAGAAATTTTTACTGAAGTAAATGAAACACATCCATCGTCAATTGATAAGCAATATTTAGAATCTGATTTGCAGAAATTGACTAGTTCTTCATTAACAAAGGAAGAGTTTGAAAAACGATTATCTGAAATGGCGAGTGCAATAAAAGCTAATATTATGGAGGGTATTGAACAATTCATTACAAAAGATGCTATTGCTATTCTGATTAATAAAATTGCAGAAAAGTACGCAACTAAAAATGATATAGGAGATTTTATTAAGAAAAACGAGATGGGAGTCGCTGTGAAAAGCGTTCGTGATGAAATAGCTGAGGCAATTAAAAATTCGGAAGAGGGCACTGTCATGAGACTGCAATGTTTGGCTCCATTCATAGATTATCTAAATTTATTCATCCACAGAGTGGCCCTGGACATCGTATCCTCATACGCCCGTGTTTCTTTTCATATGAACTGGATTGAAGCCAAACAACATAACCTTACAGAAAATCAGATAGTCCAAATTATTACAGAAAAAATGGACCTAGCACAGTACAAAGGGATCGTATTGGCGCCGAAAACATAAAATCTTGTAAACACTTGCGTGAGAGAGAGAGAGTGAACTATAATGAACTTTAACACATGCTGCTTCAAATTTCAGTCTAGACATTTTTGACTATGATATAACGGTTTTTGCATAAATCTTGTAAAAGGATGACATATTATGAGAGAGAGTGAAGTATAATGAATTTAAACACATGCTGCTTCAAATTTCAGTCTAGACATTTTTGACTATGATAGAACGGTTTTTGCATAAATCTTGTAAAAGGATGACATATTATGAGAGAGAGTGAAGTATAATGAATTTAAACACATGCTGCTTCAAATTTCAGTCTAGACATTTTTGACTATGATATATCGGTTTTTGCATAAATCTTGTAAAAGGATGACATATTATGAGAGAGAGTGAAGTATAATGAATTTAAACACATGCTTCTTCAAATTTCAGTCTAGACATTTTTGACTATGATAGAACGGTTTTTGCATAAATCTTGTAAAAGGATGACATATTATGAGAGAGAGTGAACTATAATGAACTTTAACGGGTAAACACATGTCACAGATGATAAATTAAGCTAGACATTTTTTCATGTAACGGAATGTAACGGTTTTCGGTGCAGGAGTTATCAGACTTAGAGGGGAACCTTGCAGAGAGCAGAGCGCACGTGTCATTTGTCCAGACGAGGGAGTCGCTCACAAGCGAGCGAGCGCACGCGCCACTTTATCGCCCGAACTGACAACATGATGTCTAACTATTTTGACTGCACAAGTTTCAACAAGTTGTCTGTAGAAGCAGACCCGCAAGCCAATTGGGGTTTCGACTGTTTTCCTTTTGATTGGTTTGCAGTAACAAAAGTTACATTTCCCGATAATGGTGAAATTCACCTTAAAATTACCGATATTGATAGTGAAGGTCCACACACTGCCAAAAGAGTATTCACTAGTTTTAAACAAGCATAAGCTCAGAAGTTTTAATTCTCGCTCGTGGGAACTGAATGTTAGTGGAAATAGAATTTTCCTAAGAGAATTGCACAGTGAATGTAGAGCTTGATTTCCCCCAAGTGAAATAGGTCTGAGGATATCTATACCTATTTTTGGATATGCTAGCTCATTCTAAATTTACTATAGATATTCTCGGAGAAACACTTTAACAATAACGCCTGCAGTTTGTACAACACATGAAAATTCAATATAAATTGATTGAGTTTTCTTAGGTGTCAGGTGGAAAGCAAATCATTATTATTATTAAGCATTAGATGTAGAAGTATGCATTCACTTTGAATTGACAGTATAAGTTATTAGATGTAGAAATATGGATTCACTTTAATTTGACAGTATAGATGTAGAAATATGGATTCACTAGTATAGCATTAGAGAAAGGGATTCACTAGTACAGTATAGCAAAAAGGATTCACTTTTATTTGTCAGCAAGGGAATTTTTCCCCTCAAAGGGAAATTTTCCCTCACTTTATTCATCCCCCTCATCTATACTGGGAGAGAGAGAGAGAATTTCTCAATTCACTTCAATCTGTCAGTATAGCATTAGATGTAGAAATATGGATTCACTTTAATCTGTCACCAAAGGAATTTTTCCCTCTCAAAGAGATTTTTTTCCCTCATCCAGCATTCACCTCAATCTGTAGGTATAGCATTAGATGTAGAAATATGGATTCACTTTAATTTGACAGTAGAGAATTTTTCCTCCTAAAAGGGAAATTATTTTTTTCCCTGAGGGAAATTTTCCTCCTAAAAGGGAAATTTTTTCTTCCTCACCTGGGGAGGGGGAAGGGGAGAGAGAGAAAGATATATCTCTCTCTTTTCAACCTCCTCACCACCACTTGGCAAGGGGAAGGGGAAATCTATTTTTAGAAAGAGAGAGAGAGAGAAAGATATATCTCTCTCTTTTCAACCCCCTCACCACCACTGGGCAGGGGGAGGAAGAAATTTTTTTTAGAACACCCCCCACCCACCAGGCGGGGGGAAGGGAAGGCGAGATGGACGAGGGTGGAGAGGGGGGAGGTGGTTTTGGAGCAAAAAAGCTTCCTTAAAATCCCAGTTTATATCTACTGTTATGTGGATTAGGTAGAGTAGATTGAGTGGGCCAGGGTAGGTTAGGGTACGGTAGTTTATGTCAGGTGTTTTACGTAGAGTAGGTTAGGTAGGGTGGGATAGGTGATTGGGGAGAGTCGGTTAGGTAGGATGGCTAAGGTTATGTGGATGAGGTAGAGTAGATTGAGTAGGTTACCTTAGGTAAGGTAGGTTAGGGTGTCAAGATTGAGTTAAATAGTTTAGGAAGGTTAGTTATGGTAGGGTGGCTTGGTATTGTCTGATGCCCCAGTTTGGCTGGGAATTTTTCAAATTTTTCATCATGCAAAAATCATCGAAAATTAAGCTCCCCCCTGCACCACACCTGACCCGGTCGAAATTTTATTCCAGCAATCTAGTAATTTAGTGGCGCTGAACAAAAAAGTACCCTTGAACTTTGCTGAGAAATGTGCTGTTCAAAAGTTGAAAAAATTGGGGAGGTCCTGGGGCCCCCCAAAAAAGAAAATTTCCAGATATCATAATTATTCCTATGGTTTAAACCACTTGTCAATCGAATCTGAGAGAGCCTAAACCACCAAAACAGCCACCCTTGTCAGGAGGTTTTCAGACGCTCTGGCTATAGTATATATATAACTCGTGCTTCACGCTAGGAGGGGGCTTCGCCCCCTGCACCCCTATGAGTGGTATGACTGTACAAGGGTGAGTAGCAGCCTCCACGCTTCACGCTTCGGCTGGGAGGTGGGCTTCTCCCACACAAGTAGGTAGGTTACGGTAGTTTTTGTTGGGTGGGTTAGGTACAGTAGGTTACGTAGGGTTGGATAGGTGATTAGGGAGAGTTGGTTAGTTAGGATTGCTAAGGTTATGTGGATAAGGTAGAGTAGATTGAGTAGGTTACCTTAGGTAAGGTAGGTTAGGGTGTCAAGATTGAGTTGAATAGTTTAGGAAGGTTAGTTATGGTAGGGTGGCTCATGTTGGGTAGTATTTTTAGATAAAGTGAGTTAGGTAGGGTAGATTAATGAGGATATATTGGGTAAGGAAGGTTTGGTTGTCAAGATTAGGTTGAATAGATTAGGTAGATTATTCCAGGTAGGGTGGCTTAGATTGAGTTGGTTGGGTAGGGTGGGGTAGGTAGAGTAGTTTAAGTGGGGTGCAAAAGTGTGGGTTGAATAACATAGTTTATATAGGGTGGCTTAGGTGGGGTAGATTGAGTAGATTGACTGATGGAGGGTCGAATAGGTAGGTTGGGTAAAGTAGGATAGATAGGGTAGGGTTGGTGAGATTGATTTGGTAGGCCAGGTAGAGTATAGGCTGGGTTCAAGTTTTGAAATGGAAATTTCAGAAAATCTTGAGGCACTGAACAAAAGATTCATTTTGCACTTTGCTGAGAAATGTGCGGTTCAGTTGAAAATATTGGGGAGTCCAGGAGGACCCCCAAGGTGAAATCCGTAATTCTTGCTTTTTTTATCCACTCTTTTATCACTCTTGATCATTTTTTGACACATGTCAACATCATCTCACAGTTCATTGTGACTGCGGATTTTTCAAAATTGCCAAAATTCTCACAGCCCACCTCGAGTGCCCCCTGGATTCAATTTCCAGTTTGATGATGCAATATCAGCAGCATGGACGGCAAGTTATGTGATTCCAAACATAGGAAACTGATGTAAAAAATACATAGACCATCCTCAAAAATCCTCGAATATGAGCCAAAATTGATAAAAATAGAAAAATTGCCTTTGCATCCGCTTCTCTATATTAACATGGTTAGTTTTCTCAGGACTGATGTTTGTTCTAATGCTGAATTTGATTCTAGGCATAAAAAACCTGTAAGTGTGATCCATAACCAGCACTTTATATGGGGGCCCCCCTCATGCCCCCCTGGAGTTTTGAAATTTGCTATTTGACAGTTTTTCTGTGAGTTCTTTTTGGTCCTCTTCCCAATGATTTTATTCAGAAGATTATAGGATTCACAGTTTTTGCTGAGAATTTCACACTTTTTTTTCTGAAAATTCTTTTTGAAAAATTTGAGGGGCCGGGCCCCCTATTAAAAAAATCGATGTTTTGTCTATGTGAGGCGATGTTTTAATATCTTCTGAGACGATTGAGCTGGGATTTGAAACTGTAGCTATTACCCCTCAATTTTCCAAAAAAATTGAGGGGGGCATCATCAACCCACAAAATGAAAATTTTGAAGAATCAATGATTCTCCCAATGCCTGCTGATTCACCTAGAGACATCCTGATGGAAGTTGGTATTGTCAGATGCCCCAGTTTAGCTGGGAATTTTTCAAATTTTCCATCATGCAAAAATCATCGAAAATTGAGCTCCCCTCCGCACCCCACCCAACCCGGTTGAAATTTTATTTTAGCAATCTAGTAATTTAGGGGCGCTGAACAAAAAAGTTTTCTTGGGGGTCAGGCCCCCTATTGAGGAAATCTATGTTTGTCTGTGCAAGGCGATGTTAAAGGATCTCCAGAGTTGATTTAGTTGGAATTCGAAACTGTAGCGATTCCCTCCCTCAATTTTCCAAAAATTGAGGGGGGCATCATTGACCCTAAAAATAGAAATTTTGTGAAATCAATGATTCTCCCGATGCCTGCTAGTACCCTCACAGACTTTTTGATGAAAGTTAGTATTGTCACATGCCCCAGTTTGACTGGGAATTTTTGAAATCTTCATTACAAAAAAACTTGGAACACGGTCGAGATTTTATTGTTGGGATCAAGTAATGTTTAGGCACTGAACAAAAAATTTCCTTTGCACTTTGCTGTGAAATGTGCGGTTCAAAAGTTGAAAATATTGGGGGGCGGGGTGGCAGGAGGACCCCTAAGTGGAATCTGTTATTCTTGCTATTTTTATTCACTTCTTCATCACTTTTGATCATTTTTTGACATACGTCAACATCATCTCACAGTCCAGTGTAACTGCAGATTTTTCAAAATTGCCAAAAATCACACAGCCCCCCTCGAGTGCCCCCTGGATGTAATTTTGGGGTTTATGATACAATTTCAGTTGCATAGACGGAAGGTTGAGTGATTCAGATATCATTACTGATGTAAAAAATACAGAGACAGTCATATCTTGGCTGCAAAAGTCCTGGAAAATGAGCCAAAATTGACAAAAATCACCCTCCCTCCACCCCTATTGTTTTTTTCGGTTGGATTTCGCGGGAGTCATGTTTTTTTGGCAGCTGAATTCGATTTTGAGCATAAAACACCCAGTAAATGTTATCCATGATCATCACTGTATATGAGGGTCCCCCCCACTCTCCCCAAGAATCAAAAATTTTGTTATTGGACAATTTTTATGTGGTTTATTCCTGGTCCCCTTCCCAATGATATCATTCATGAAATTGTGAGATTCACAGTTTCAACTGGGAAATTCACATTTTTTTTCTTAAAAAATTTTCTAAAAAAATGAGGGGGCCGGGCCCCCTATTGGAAAAATCAATGATTCTTCTGTGCGGGGCAATGTTTTGGGATCTTCTGAGTCGATTGAGATGATGGATGACCTCATTTTAATGCGCTGAATAAGATTGTTCCTCTTGACTTTGCTATAAAATTAACCATTGAAAAGGTTGAAAAATTGGGGGGGGCCTGGGTAGCCCCCAAAGTAGAATATCTCATATGTTATATTTTTTCATTTTCTCAGATCACTTTTGATCATCTTTTGACATATTATAACATCATTATACCATCATCTCTTCGAGTTATCATATGATGAATAGCCTCATTTTGATGTGCTGGGTAAGATAGTTCCTCTTAACTTTGCTATATAATTAACCATTGAAAAGCTGGAAGAATTGAGGAATCCTGGGTAACCCCCAAGTAAGATCTCTCATATATGTTTTTTTTCTTCCATTAAGATCACTTCCAATTTTTTTTTAACATATTTAAACATCATTATACCGTCCAGTGTAACTGCAGATTTTTCAAAATTGTCAAAAATCACTCAGCCCTCCTCAAGTGCCCCCTGGATGTAATTTTGGGGTTTATGATACAATATCAGTTGCATAGACGAAAGGTTGAGTGATTCCGAGATCAAAAACTGATGTAAAAAATACAGAGACAGTCATATCTTGGCTGCGAAAATCCTGGAAAATGAGCCAAAATTGACAAAAATTAAAAAAATCACCCTTCCTTTACCCTTATTGTTTTTTTCGGTTTGATTCCACGGGAGTCATGTTTTTTTGGCAGCTGAATTCAATTTTGGGCATAAAACACCCAGTAAATGTGATCCATGATCATCACTGTATATAAGGGTCCCCCCCATGCCCCCCTAGAATCAAAAATTTTGTTATTGGACAATTTTTTTGTGGTTCATTTCTGGTCCCCTTCCCAATGATATCATTCATGAAATTGTGAGATTCACAGTTTCGGCTGGGAAATTCAGACTTTTTTTTCTTAAAAAATTTTCTAAAAAAATGAGGGGGCCGGGCCCCCTCTCAAGAAAATTGATGTTTTGTCTGTGCAAGATGATGTTTTAGGACTTTCTGAGTCGATTTTGAGCATAAAAAAATCTGTGAGTGTGATCCATAAACAGCACTGTATATGAGGGTCCTCCCCATGCCCCCCTAGAATTGGGAAATTTGTTATTTGACAGTTTTTCTGTGGGTTATTTTTTGTCCTCTTTCCAATGATATCATCAATGAGATTATAGGATTCACAGTTTTTGCCTAGAATATCACACTTTTTTCTAAAATTTGAAAAAAAATGAGAAGACCGGGCCCCCTATTGGAAAAATCAATGTTTCTTCTGTGCGAGGCAATGTTTTGGGATCTTCTAAGTCGATTGAGATGATGAATGACGTCATTTAAATGTGCTGAATAAGATTGTTCCTCTTGACTTTGCTATAAAATTAACCATTGAAAAGGTGGAAAAATTGAGGGGGGTCTGGGTAGCCCTCAAAGTAAAATATCTCATATGTTATATATATTTTTTTTCAGATCACTTTTGATCATCTTTTGACATAATTATTATAACATCACTTTTTTTTCTACAAAATTTTCTCTAAACAATGAGGGCCCAGGCCCCCTATTGACAAAATTCATGTTTCGTCTGTGCAAGGCAATGTTTTAGGATTTTCTGAGTCGATTGAGCTTAGATTCAAATTTGAGCCATTCCCCCCCAATTTTTTCAAAAATTGAGGGGGGAATCATCGACCCCCAAAATAAAAAAATTCAAAAATCCATAATTCTCTCAATGCCTGCTGAAACTCCTAGAAACTTTCTGATGGAATTTAGAGTTGTGTCCCAGTTTGGCTGGGAATTTTGACTTCTGAGATTGTTTTAAAAAAAATGAGTGGTCTGTGCCCCCTTTTGTGGAAATCCATCGTTCGTCTGTGCAAGGCGATGTTTTAGGATCCACACAGTCGATTGAGTGGGAATTCGAAATTGTAACGATTCCCCCCCTTAAATTTCCAAAAATTGGGGGGGCATCATCAACCCCCAAAATAGAAATTTCGAAAAATCAATAATCTTCCCGATGCCTGCTAGTACTCTTACAGACTTTTTGATGGAAGTTAGTATTGTCACATGCACCAGTTTGACTGGGAAATTTTCAAATTTTTATTGCAAAAAAACAGATGGAAATTCAGTTCCCCCCTGCAACCCCTGCGACCCGCTCGAAATTTTATTCTAGCAATCTAGTAATGTTGAGGCACTGAACAAAAAAGTTCTCTTGCACTTTGCTGAGAAATGTGCAGTTCAAAAGTTGAAAATATTGGGGGGGTCCGAGAGCCCCCCAAAATGAAAAATTCTCATATATCATAATTATCCCCATGGTTTCAACCACTTGTCAATCAAATCCAACAGCAGGTAGGGTGGTTCAGGTTGAGTAGGTGGAGTAGAGTAGGGTAGGTAGAGTAGTTTAAGTAGGGTGCAATAGAGTGGGTTGAATAGCATAATTTATGTAGGGTGGCTTGGGTGGGGTAGGTTGAGTGGATTGACTGATAGAGGGTTGAATAGGTAGGTTAGGTGAAGGATGATGGATAGGGTAGGGTTGGTGGGATTGGTTTGGTAGGCTAGGTAGAGTATTGGCTGGGTTCAAGTTTTGAAAAGGAAATTTCGAAATCCATAGTTCTCCTGGAGCCTGCTGGGACTCCTAGAGACTTTCCTGTGCTGGGTAGGATAGTAGTTTAGTAGTTCGAGTTTAATGATTGCAGTATTGAATGGTGAACTCAAAAACTACCTTTGCATCTCTCATATGTCTTCCCATACAGTTTTTATATGATAAATAGCCCATTTCAATGTGCTCAACATGATAGTCCCTTATGTCTTTGCTATGAAATTGAACATAGGAAATTTGAAAAATTAGAGGAGCCCTGAGTAACACCAAAAATTGAATCTCTTGTATTTGATATTTTTCATTTTTTTCTATCCCTTTCTATTATTTCTCGACATATTTCAACATCATTCTACCTTCCAGTGTGGTTGTAGATTTTTAAATTACCAAAAATCACACAGTACCTATATTGTCCACCTCTTAGTGCACTCTGGATTGGATTAATTTCATGTTTTATTATGCAGCATAGACAGCTAAGTTATGTGATCTAAACAATGAAATATGATGTGAAAATTCTAGAACCCATGAAATTTTGGCTGCAACATTGTGTGTGTCAAAAATTTTCTGGGCCAAAATTGGGAAAAATCAATAAATTTCCCTTACATCCCTCATAATATATCAATCCATCCAGTTCTCATTTATGATAAATATCCTTTTTTCGATGTGCTATGTAAGATTGTTCCTTTTGACTTTGCTATGAAATCAATCACTGAAAAGTTGAAAGAATTGATGGGGTCCTTGGTTCCCCCAAAGGTAGATCCTGACATATTTTTCCTTTTTTCATCACTTTCAATTATTGTTTGATATATTCTAACATCATTATACACTCCAGTGTGACTGCAGATTTTTCAAAATTGTCAAAAATAACACAGCCCCCCTTGAGTGTCCCCTGGATTTAATTTTGGGTTTGATGATGCACTATCAGCAGCATAGACGGTGGGTTAAGTGATTCCAACATCAAAAACTGATGTGAAAAATAAAGAGACAGTCATATCTTGACTACAAAAATCCTGGAGAATGAGCCAAATTGACAAAAATAAATAAATAACCCTCCCACCACCACTATTGTTTTTTTATGGTTAGTTTTCGAGAAAGTAATGTTTTTTCAGTTGCTGAATTTCATTTTGAGCATAAAAACCCTGTAAATGTGATCCATGACTAGCACTGTATATGAGGGGGTACCACCCACGCCCCCCTAGAATTTAAAATTTTGTTATTCAACAATTTTTCTGTGAGTTATGATTGGTCCCCTTTCTTATGATATCATCCATGAGATAGTAGGATCCATGACCAGCACTGTATATGAGGGTCCCCCCACGCCACCCTAGAATTAAAAATTTTTTTATTCGACAATTTTTCTGTGAGTTATCATTGGTCCCCTTCCTAATGATATCATCCATGAGATTATAGGATCACAGTTTTTGCTGGGAATTTCACTCTTCTTTTTCTGAATTTTCTTCTAAAATAATGAGGTTTTATGTCAACATCATTTCACAGTTCAGTGTGACTGCAGATTTTTCGAAATTGCCAAAAATCACACAGCCCCCCTTGAGTGATCCCTGGATCTAATTTTCAGTTTGATGATACACTATCAGCAGCATAGATGGCGGATTATGTGATTCCAATATTGAAAACTGATATAAAAAAAATAGACAATCAGTTCATGGCTGCAAAAATCCTCAAATAAGAGCCAAAATTAACAAAAATCGAAAAATCATCCTTGCATCCCCACCCCATTTATTTTCATGGCTAGTTTCTGCGAGACTGATGTTTTTTTGGCCTGCTGAATTTGATCTTGAGCATAAAAAAACCTGTAAGTGTGATCCATAACCAGCACTGTATATGAGGGTCCCCCCCATGCCCCCCTAGAATTTGGAAATTTTTTATTTGACAGTTTTTCTGTAGGAAATTTTTGGTCCTCTTTCCAATGATATCATCAATGAGATTATAGGATTCACAGTTTTTGCATAGAATTTCACACTTTTTTTCTAATTTTTTTTTCAAAAAAATGAGGGGGCCGGGCCCCCTATTGGAAAAATCGATGTTTCTTCTGTGTGAGGCAATGTTTTGGGATCTTCTGTGTCAATTCAGCTGATGAATGACCTCATTCTGATGTGCTAAATAAGATTGTTCCTCTTGACTTTGCTCTAAAAATAACCATTGAAAAGGTGGAAAAATTGAGGAGGGCCTGGGTAGCCCCCAAAGTAGAATATCTCATATGCTATATTTTTTTTTCAGATCACTTTTCATCATTTTTTGACATATAAAAACATCATTATACCGTCTAGTGTAACTGCAGATTTTTCAAAATTGCCAAAAATCACACAGCCCCCATTGAGTACCCCCTGGATGTAATTTTGGTGTTTCTGATACACTATCAGCAGCATAGACGGCAGGTTAAGTGTTAAGGTCCAACATTGAAATTTGATATGGAAAATATAGAAACAGTCAATTCTTGGCTGCAAAAATCCGGGAAAATGAGCCAAAATTGACAAAAATCAAAAAATCAACCTCCCACCACCCTATTGTTTTTTTTTTTTGTTAATTTTCGCGGGAGTAATGTTTTTTTGGCTGCTGAATTCGATTTCGAGCATAAAAGAACCTGTAAATGTGATCCATGACCAGCACTGTATATGGGGGTCCCCCCATGCCCCCCTAGAATCAAAAATTTCGTTTTTCGACAGTTTTCCTGTGGGTTATTTTTGGTTCCCTTCCCAATGATATCATTCATGAAATTGCAAGATTCACAGTTTTGGCTGGGAATCTCACACTTTTTTTCTAGAGAATTTTTTTAAAACAAAGAGGGGGCCAGGCCCCCTATTGACAAAAATTATGTTTCGTCTGTTCAAGGCGATGTTTTAGGATTTTCTGAGTCGATTGAGCTCGAATTCAAAACTGTAGCCATTCCCCCCCCCCTAATTTTTCAAAAATTGAGGGGGGCATCATCGACCCCCAAAATGGAAATTTCAACAGATCCATAATTTTCCCAATGCCTGCTGGACCTCATTGAAACTCCCTGATGGAATTCAGAGTTGTCACATGCTCCAGTTTGGCTGGGAATTTTTCAAATTTTGTCTCTTAAGATTCCAAAAAATGAGGGTTCCGAGCCCCCTATTGCAGAAATCAATGGTTCATCTGTGCAAGACGATGTTTTAGGTCCAGTACTAATATAACTACAACTGATTCAATTATTCAGTTATAATTTTTTTTCATAATTCATATTTCATAAAGCTATTAATCAATTATTGTTAATTCTGATTGTAATAGAATTGGACTCAACACGAGCTTTATTCGACATTAAATATGTGTCTTAGTAACAGAGATAACAGATTATAAATATTACAGCTGTTTTATCATCACAATCTTCCCCCCTTAATATCAATCGGCACTCGTGGGGTATGGGGCGAGCTGGCGAAGTGAGACTGTCGATTCTCTGCCGTCGTTGTGGCGAACAAACGCATATTCAGGGTTACTCTCGATTAATTCAACTTTTTCAACTTGCGATTCTTGTTTTGAGTTTTTTTGTCATCTTCTTCAACCATACTGGTCCAGGTGTCAATAGCCAGGTTGGTAATGGTTTTCCATTACTTGAGTTTCTTGCATGTAAAAACATCTGCTCATGTGGTGTGCAGTTGGTGCTTGTGCATAATAGGGAACGAATAGGGTTAAGGGCATCAGGGAGAACTTGTTCCCAGTGACTGTTGTTCAAACCTCTCGATTTTAGGGCTAGCATCACACTTTTCCATATAACTCCATTGTACCGTTCGACTTGCCCATTACCGGCTGGATTATAGGGCGATGTTCTGCTGCTGGCAATTCCTTTTGATAGTAGGAAATTTTTCAAAGCTGATGACATAAACGATGTTCCTCTATCGGAATGTATGTAAGACGGTACACCAAAAAGAGAGAATAGTGATGTAAGGTGTTTTATTACTGTATAAGTAGTCATGTCAGGACAGGGGAAGGCAAATGGGAATCTGGAATATTCGTCTATAAGAACTAAAATATACTTGTTCCTTGAAGTTGATTGTAGTGGGCCTTTAAAATCCATATTAAGACGTTCAAATGGTCGAGTTGCTTTGATAAGGCGGCCAGTTCCTTTGGCATAGCGTGGTTTCATTTCAGAACATGTAATACATTTGGAACATACTTCTTTTACATCATCTATTGAATATGGTAAGTTCTTTGTTTTGGTCCAATGATGGAGTCGAGTAACTCCTGGATGACACAGGTCCTCATGAATTTTTATCAGTTTCTTTATATCTGTATGGCATCCAACAGTGGCACAGACTCTTGATAGTGTATCTGCTGGTATATTCTCTTTTCCAACTCTATAAATTATATTTAACTTATATTCTGACAATTCAAGGCGCCATCATTGGATTTTGTCATTCTTAATCTTGCTGGTTTGTTTATTACTAAACATGAATGAAACTGATTCCTGGTCTGTGATAAGTGTAAATTCTCGTCCAAGTAATTAATGTCGCCATCTCCTGATTGATTCCACAATGGCATAAGCTTCTTTTTCCACTGCAGAGTGCCTAGTTTCAGATGTAGAAAGAGTTCTTGAGAAAAACGCCACTGGTCTCTCATTCTGTGTTAATACTGCTCCAATAGCGTAATCTGAGGCATCAGTTTCCAAAGTGAACGGGACTTTTTCATCAATGTGCACTAGAACTGCAGATCCTATTTCTTTCTTTAATGATTCAAATATATTTCTGCATTCTTCATTCAACGGGAAGTGAGTATTATGCACAAGTGGATGGATCTTTTTTTGAAAATTCTTTTATCCATTTGGAGTAGTGTGCAAGCATTCCAAGGACACGCTTCAATTCTTTCTGATTTTTTGGAGCTGGTAAGTCAAGGAGTGGTTTCAATCGATCTGGATCGGGCTTAATCATACCCTGACCAATTTCGAATCCCAGAAAGGTTAAATTCTCCATAGATATTTTACACTTTTCTTCATTAATCATGAGGCCATATTTTTCTGTTGCTCTCCAGAAATTTTCTAAATTTTCATCATGTTCTTCTTGGGTCCTTCCGCATACAATAATATCATCTAAATAGGCATAACATGATGTCAAATTTTCTTGTTCTATGATTTGATCAATCACTTTCTGGAAAGCAGCTACTCCATTCGTGACTCCGAACGGAATTCTTTTGAATTGATACAGTTTGTGTCCATCTTCAAATGCAGTGAAATGCCTTTCCTCAGGCAAGATTGGTATCTGGTGATAGGCAGATTTCAGGTCAATAGATGAGAATATTTTATATTGCGCTACCTTATTGACTGATTCTTCCATTAGTGGTAGTGGATAGGCATCCAAATTCGTGAATTTGTTGATGGTCTGTGAATAGTCAATCACCATATGTTTCTTTTGGTTCTCTCTTGAAGTAACAAATGCTTGAGCTCTCCAAGAAGAATGACTATTTTCTATAATATCAGCATCTTTAAGCCGTTTGACTTCATTCATCATGAACAAGTAATCCTCTTCTGAATGTCGTCTCAATTTAGTTATTATAGGCCGACAGTCCGGTTGAAGATCACGAAACAATGAGACAGGTTCTACTGTAGCTTGGGCTAGAGCACACTTTTTAATTTCATAAGTAGGCCTTCTTGCGTCATTGTCTTCATTCAGTTGTAGTGCTGCTTTAGATCCACCGAAATCAAAAGTGATGGATGAAAAGTTCTTTAGAAAATCGTGTCCCAAAATTACACTAGCGCAACATTTGTTCAATACGATCAAAGGAAAATCATTATATTCTTCGTTCTGGAAATATATTTCACTCAAAGCGCACTCAGCTGTTCTAGTGTTGCAGGCACTTGAAGCAAATGTAATCAAATTGGAATATTGCATAGTTTTCATCTTCGATTGTACTACTAGTTTCTTATCTATAAAACTTGCTGTGCTCCCAGTGTCTAATAGTGCCAATGTATCTATTCCATTAACACGTATAGGAACAAGACATTTTGAGAGGTCAGTGCTGGTATTTGCTGCTGAAATTACTGTGGCAGATACCATTTGGTTTTTTTTATCGTTTTGTGCTCTGCATACTTTTGAAAAATGGCCTATTCGATTAAAAGTTAGGCATGGTTGTCCTTTTGCTGGGCATTGGCTATTATCAGTATGATTATTATAGCCACAAAATCTGCATTGAATCTTCTTTTGGTAAGAATTACGGACTAAAGTCGTTTTCTCGGTATTTTTATTCTCGTTTGCTAGGACTGTGTTAACATATTCTGAACTGGTTTCGTATTCTTTAGCAATGTTTTCAGCATTCTCTAACATTCGTGCTTGTGAGATAGCGTCTTGCAAAGTTAGCAATTTCATTTCAAAAAGATGTTGTCTTATTTTCGATGATTCTAATCCGGAGATGAACGTGTCTCGGATATATTCACTTTTGTTATCGTCAGCCGTGACTGCTTGAAAGTTACATGGTAAACTTAGCCGTTTTAGTTTATTATAGAATTGATCAATTGATTCTCCATGGGTTTGTTTTGCTTTAGATAAGCAGTAACGTGCATGTACTACATTTTGAGGTTTTATAAAGCTTTCTTCAAGAGTTGTTATAGCTTCTTCAAATGATATACAATTGCAAATACTTTCAAAAATATTTGGTGACACATAATTGATCAAAACATTCAATTCATCCTTTTTCGGGATTGAACTGTTTTTTAAGAAGTTTAAAAATGTTACCTTCCAATGTCTCCACGTTTTCGGTGCTTCATCTGAATCTTGGTCAATCGATAAAACTGTTGGTTTCAGTATTTTTCCAAGCATTTGGTTTTGCGAATCGTTTTCTCCTTCACTGACTAAATCTTGACGTTTACTCGTTTTTCTTTTCGGACCCATTTATTTTATATTTAATGTCGAATAAATTGTAATAGAATTGGACTCAACACGAGCTTTATTCGACATTAAATATGTGTCTTAGTAACAGAGATAACAGATTATGAATATTACAGCTGTTTTATCATCACACTGATTAATCCAGAATTGAATGATAAGATCCAACAAGAAGAAACGATATCTCTAACAAATTTAAACATTTCCAATTCATATTTTATTGGAAATAGCAATTATTGATGGTTCGAATATGATATTTTGGTAGATAGATTACATCTATAACATTCTAGAAGGACATAACAGTCTTGAACATTCAAAAATATCCAGAAAAATATGTAATGTCCCATACATTCTAAGATACCATAGTTGGTTGAAAAATAATATATTATAAGATTAAAGTCATGTTTGACTTCCCTTTGAAATTAACAATTGAAAAAGTGGAAGAATTGAGGGGGTCCTGGGTGACCTCCAAAGTAGAATCTCTCATATGTGTTATTTTTTTCTTTCATTAAGATCACTTTTGATCATCTTTTGACATATTATAACATCATTATACCATCCAGTTTAACTGCAGATTTTTCAAAATTGCCAAAAGTCACACAGCCTCCCTCGAGGGGGGCAAATCACAGCCCTCTGGATGTAATTTTGGGGTTTATGATACATCATCAGCTGCATAGATGGAAGGTTGAGTGATTCCAATATCAAAAACTGATGTGAGAAATACAGAGAAAGTCATATTTTGGCTATAAAAATCCTGGAAAATAAGCCAAAATTGACAAAAATGAAAAAATCACCCTTCCACCAACCCTATTGTTTTTTTTCGGTTAGTTTTTGCGGGAGTCATGTTTTTTTGGCAGCTGAATTCGATTTTGAGCATAAAACACCCTGTAAATGTGATCCATTATCAGCACTATATGTGAGGTTCCCCCCCACAACCCCCTAGAATCAAAAATTTTGTTATTGGAGAATTCTTCTGTGGGTTATTTCTGGTCCCCTTCCCAATGATATCATTCATGAAATTGTGAGATTCACAGTTTCGGCTTGGAAATTCACACTTTTTTTCTTGAAAAAATTTCTAAAAAAATGATGAGGCCGGGTCACCTTTCGAGAAAATTGATGTTTCGTCTGTGCAAGGTGATGTTTTAGGACTTTCTGAATCGATTTTGAGCATAAAAAAACCTGTAAGTGTGATCCATAACCAGCACTGTATATGAGGGTCCCCCCATGCCCCCCTAGAATTGGGAAATTTGTTATTCGACAGTTTTTCTGTGGGTTATTTTTTGTCCTCTTTCCAATGATATCATCAATGAGATTATAGGATTCACAGTTTTTGCATAGAATTTCACACTTTTTCTCTGAAATTTTTTTTAATAAATGAGGGGGCCGGGCCCCCTATTGGAAAAATTGATGTTTCTTCTGTGTGAGGCAATGTTTTGGGATCTTCTGAGTCGATTGAGATGATGAATGACCTCATTTTAATGTGCTGAATAAGATTGTTCCTCTTCACTTCCCTATAAAATTAACCATTGAAGAAGTGGAAAAATTGAGGGGGGCCTGGATAGCCCCCAAGGTAGAATATCTTATATGTTATATTTTTTATCTTTTTCAAATCACTTTTGATCATTTTTTGACATATTAAAACATCAATATACCATCTAGTGTAACTGCAGATTTTTCCAAAATTGCCAAAAATCACACAGCTCCCCTCGAGTGCCTCCTGGATGTAACTTTAGGGTTTCTGATAGACTATCAGCAGCATAGACGACAGGTTAAGTGATTCCAACATCGAGAACTGATATGAAAAATACAGAGACAGTCAATTCTTGGCCGCAAAAATCATGGAAGGTAAGCCAAAATTGACAAAAGTCGAAAAATCAACCTACCACCCCCCCCCATAATTGTTTTTTTTCGGTTGATTTTTGTGGGAGTGACTTTTTTTTCGGCTGCTGTATTCGATTTTGAGCATAGAATGATCTGTAAATGTGATGCATGACCAGCACTGTATATGAGGGTCCCCCCCGCGACCTCCTTTAATCAAAAATTTCGTTATGTGACAATTCTTCTGTGGGTTTTTTTTTGGTCCCCTTCCTAATGATATCATTTATGAAATTGTGAGATTCACAGTTTTAGCTGGGAATTTCACACTTTTTCTAGAAAATTTTTTTGAAACAATGAGGTGGCCAGGCCCCCTATTGACAAAATCAATGTTTCGTCTGGGCAAGGCGATGTTTTAGGATTTTCTGAGTCGATTGAGCTTGAATCCAAAACTGTAGCCACTCCCCCCCTAATTTTTCAAAAATTGAGGGGGGCATCATCGACCCCCAAAATGGAAATTTCGAAAAATCCATAATTCTCCCAATGCCTGCTGAAACTCCTAGAAACTTTCTGAAGGGATTTAGAGTTGTCACATGCCCTGGTTTGGCTGGGAATTTTTCAAATTTTAACTCTCAAGATTGTTTTCAAAATAATGAGGGGTCCGAGCCCCCTATTGCGGAAATCGATGGTTCGTCTGTGCAAGGTGATGTTTCAGGATCTCCAGAGTCGATTGAGTTGGAATTCGAAACTGTAACGATTCCCCCCCTCAAATTCCCAAAAATTGAGGGGGGCATCATCAACCCCCAAAATGAAAATTTCGAAAAATCAATAATTTTCCCGATGCCTGATAGTCCTCTTACAGACTTTCTGATGAAAGTTAGTATTGTCACATGCCCCAGTTTGGCTGGGAATTTTTCAAATTTTTATTACAAAAAAACTGATGAAAATTCAGTTCCCCCCCGCAACCCCCGCGACCCGGTCGAAATTTTATCCTAGCAATCTAGTAATATTGAGGCGCTGAACAAAAAAGTTCTCTTGCACTTTGCTGAGAAATGTGCGGTTCAAAAGTTGAAAATATTGGGGGGGTCCGGGAGCCCCCCAAATTGAAAAACTCTCAGATATCATAATTATTCCTATGGTTTCAACCACTTGTCAATCAAAGTCAACAGAGCACCAACCACCACAACATCTACCCTTGTCAGGAGGTTTTCAAATGCTCCGGCTTTAGTATATATATAATATTACTTGCACTTCGAGCTCGGCAGGGGCTTCGCCCCCTCCACATCCATAAGTGGTATAACAATTCGATTGTTCTAGGTCTCATCCATGGGAAAACTCGCTGAAGGACATGACAAGGATAATAATATTATTCATCATTGGAAAAACAGTTAATAATTCCGTCGTCTGTCGATAACAGAAGATGTGAGTTCCTGTGTGGAAGAGAGACAGAATTAGTTTCAGTTGTTCAACTATTTGCAATCAATCAGCTTATTCACGAGAAATATTAATCTAGAAATTTCAATCGATTTGATCAAAATAGTCTGATTTGGTGACATGACATGGTATATCATTCTCAATAAGAGTATATATCATAATTTTCAAAGTTAATCATTATTTTACAGTTTCAAGTGACTAGTGAGTGATGTTTGATATTTTGATATGTTGTTATTCAATTTGATTCATAAACAATCCAAATTGGAACTTTTCTGTTTCAAAATGTTTGGACTGAAAATTTGACCTGAATTCAACTGTATGGAACACAACCTACTTTTTGGAATGGAAACAGTTTTGGGCTATGCCTGTTTGTCCTTCCCCAATCATTTTAAAGAATTGTTTTCTGTTGATCAAAAAATAAATAACGAGCAAAGCTTGGTGCCCTGATATTATTTATAATACAGTACAACTGAAGAATTGGCATCGTTTATGGTAAGCGGTGAGGAGGTAATCAGCTCTTCCAACTTCCATCGGATTAGTTTCGTGCAGTCCACTATAACAGTGATGTTTCCATCTGGATGTTACTATAGACGTATTTATCATCGTATTCAATTTCTGTTTGTTAGTTTGTTTGTATGTCTGATGGAAACTGTAAAGCGCTTTAACGATTTTGATTAAGTTTGAAATATAGTATATAGTTTGATATATAGTGAGTTTGTGATACGAAAATCATCATTTTTGAATTAGGTCTCATGTTTAGGATAACTCACTGAGGGGACTTGAAAATGATTAGGTAATAATATTCATCAACCGAGTAGCAGCTGATCGAGAGAGTTTTCCATTGTCAGTTGAAAACGAGACAGACAGTGTTGAGTCACCAAATTAAATTTGTTGAGATCATTTTTTTGAAGTTATTGCATGATTCCAGAAGAAAGGTGCAGAGAGCAGCCGAGTGACAGCAACGCAACGCAAATTTGAATTTGAAACATAATGATGGTAATATTAATCAGGTAAATGCTAAAGTAGTCAGTTGATACCTAGTCAGTAGGTTCAATATACCTAGGTAATAGAGTTATAACAATTCCATTTACTTCTAAATTTCCATCTCTATGCCTTTGTACTTTCAACTCTGTTTCTTTGATATTGTTATTTTTATAGACGTGAAGTAGATAGATAAGGGTGGGTGTCTTCCATAAGTGAAATGAAATGTCTATTTCCAACTTCTATAGTTGAATACTTGCGACTAGTAGTTCTGTGAACAGTAGACCTCGTAGTGTAGTTATAAACAGATCTCATTTTCAATATGTCACCCCAATTAGCCCTTTGGACATTGGAGAACAAGAAACCGGTACCGTAACGAGGAATCGATAAGTGTTGAAACGGCCAATGACTGATTGGCGTGTATTGACGATGACAATATTACCTGTTATAAATAAAACCGAGAGCAGTGCCAAGCTGTAATCACCAAAAGCTTATTTACAAACATGCCAACATACATCATAATACAGACAAAAGCAAATCCCGTCGAGTTGAAACGTAAAAAATCAATCATCAAAATATTATCATGAAAAAATAACATTTTCCCGCTATCTTGAGAAACGAAAACTGTATATCTTCCAGTATTAAAAATGACATTCGAAATGAAAAACAATACTGATGTTCGAGTAAATTAACCCACCAGTAGAATACATTCAACACAGTAGAACCTCTATAACTTGTAGCTTACGGGACCAAGCGTTTAATATGAATTTTGGAGGGTGACGAATCATAATTATATCAAGCTCTGCAATATCGAGGCTGATAACACAAAATACGAAAAAATTATATCATGGATACTGATCTCATCATTACCCATAATTAATTCATATTATAGCCTCTATGAATGGATATTGAAAAATATTGTTTAATATTAATTTGATATACTTGTAAAAGATTTCCGAGATCAATACAACTGTTCATGAGCGAGTTCTTTAACCCAGGGTGTCTAGTTATATTCTTATATGTGAATCCATAGAGCTTTAAAGTTCACTCTGTATGGGTAAATAATTCACAATTAGAATTCAAAATCCCTAAACTAATAGTACCAATTACTATAACGTTAAAGGTATTGCTATCACGAGTTATATTATCTAATACGTGTAGGCTATGTTGAAAACAAACAATAGATATGCAAACAGACAATAACGGAAGCGAGTTGATGTAAAAGTTGCACATTAATCAGCTGAATTCATATGTTTCGGCGCATTAAGGACAGTCTGTGTGATAATTCTCAAATAGCTGTTATGAATTAAAGGGTAAATTGTGGTAATTGCATACAATTAATATTCCAGCTTACAACAACCTTTTTTCCAATTTACTTCATCATTTGATGTGATTTGCGTCATCACTGTGTGTCCTCATCACTGGAGATATTAGTTACTGTAGCATAATTTTCGATGAACTCATTACTGGAGTTATCAGTTGCTATGACGTATTAGTGTATTTATCTTTATGGGAATACTAATTACAGTGTTTTTGATGGCAAAACTACAAATTACAGAGTTATCGAGAGGTTTCAGTGTACTCACTAATCTTGACAATAATTGTGATATTTTTGTGTCAAGAAATTTACTAATAGTTCTATTATTCAAGCTCCAAATAACTTCAGAAAAGAGAGACAACTGCACGTAATAGGAATGATATATAACGAATACAGTTACAAGATAAGTCATCGCCTGATATTACTGCGAAGAGGGATAGAAAAGACAAAGAGTGATAGGTTTCAGAAATAAATTGTCAATGGTCTTGTTAAGAATAGCCCACATGCGGGGTTTCATCTAAACAATAACCTTTGTTCAAAAACAAGTTAGCTCTGCGTCGTACAGTCCGTCCAAGAAGTATAACTTGACCGTCTTCTCTTGGAAGTATCAGAGATTCGATGTGTCTGACTTTAGCTCATAGCACATTGGAGACGCGCCCCGCCTCGCCGTGCAGTCTTGTCAAATTCGGTACGAATTATGATTGTAAAAGTGTCCGGTTTTGGCGCCTAAGGCACACGCCAATTCGAGACTATTTCTAAACAGTCTTTCCCTGTCGCTAGCGTACGGTGTTGCTGGATGAGATACTCGCTGTCCACTCCTGTCGGGTTCTGGGTGTGTCATAGAACTAAGGTGGCACGTACCCAATTCAAAACTCAAAAGTGTAGACTTTTTTCTGTTTGTGAAGTGATGTCAATTTGCGTTCGTTATGGGTGATTCAAGTAAAACTTATTCTGAACATGGAATTCAAGCTTTTTTGGTTAGATCAGATTCTGAAATTGGAGTGGAACTGGAATTTCCCTGGAGCAGTAGTGATAGTGAAAAAGACATTCAACCTTTCCTTCTTGTGTGCTGTCCCTTGTTTTGGAATTTATCACACAATTCACCGTTTTTGAGACAATAGGAATTAATGGCTTCATGAAAGACACATTATTATTTTTTATTCTTTACTGATAAATCTATTCTTCTATTATTCAAGTGTTTGTGTTTATATTATTCTATACAGGTAGTTCTATCCTCTTATTATTCAACTGCGGAAAAATACAGTTCAGTTGTATAGGTATTGGGTACATAAAGTGAAATAGACTAGATACTGCTGCTTCATATAAAAAAGTTACTGATGGATCCATTCCAGGTGAGTATTTTTTATGTACTTATGCATGACTATGAACTTACTCTTACTTGTTCTTATACTATTACTCGGCAATATACGATTTACTCAGCTATTGACTATATATTGACTATATCATGACTATATATTGCAATATTGAATGCGAACCCCTCCTCCCCCCCTACACGCCAAATGTTGATTTCAGGATTATTTTTTCTAAATAACTTTCATCATGAATTTATTTATTATCATTTGGCATAAAATCATACTTTGATTTACTTTAGAAAATTCTTCCCATCTGAGTATTAGAATTCCTTATCTCCCACAACACTTCATGTCACTACAGGCTAAAGAATAATTCTCATTATTTACAATTATGTACAAATCCTTTTGTGATAATATGAAAGGGTGAAGCTTTCCATTTTCACAATACAAAATTGAATCAATTATGTTGTTAATTTTATCATCCAAAAGTTACAGAAATCAAATTTAAAATTTAAAGTTTTCCAATTGAATCCAAAGTTTTGTTTGTAATTTTATTCAAAATGGTATTATTAGAATTAATACTCTTACTATTATTATTGTACTTTTTATCATATTTTTGTTCAAGGCAATGTTTTTTCTTTCATTTTTCACTAGATGCAATTCATAATTTTCAATTTTCTCAATTATGGTATATCATTAAAATGAGATTTATGATCAGCAGTCATCAGTCCAGTTACCCAAGAGATTGCGTTCCCTAATCCATTGAATAAGCCTATATATTTTTATCTGTTCACTGTGTGACATGTCTTCATGAGAGATTGATTCTAATTTGAAATACAATTTTTTGGCTAATTTTTGCAAAGAGGATACAATATACAATGTCATATAAAATGGAAGAGTTTTCAAGTCATCCTACTAAATAGTCAAGGGAAATAAGTTCAGTCTGTAAATTAGTTATGATAAAATAGTGGATTATCTTATAAGTCTCATTGATTATAGTTGATTGCCCAGTCTTCATCGGAATTAGTCCTGCTGAGTCCATCAAATCTGTCATGTGGTACATCAACACCAGAGCCGGAAGGCAAAGGAAAAGTCCTATCATTATTCTTATCTGCATGTTCAAGAAGTTGAGTTGAAGATGATGGTATTGAGTCGGTGTCAGGCTCTTCGTCTTCCACAAATCTCCTTGCTCCTTGACCCACTCCAATTGATAAGGAAGGAAATCGATGATGCGATGATCTCCATCCACCAGGATCATCTAAGATGAATCCAGACTGAAGTTGAAGATTAAGTTCTTGGTGACCCATGGTGAAGAGTTGACACTCACTTTTTCCGAAAATATTTCAAAGTGCCGATTTGGATAAAAGATTGAAAATTCGGCACTTCAAATTCCCAAAAAATCTTTGGGTCCCTGTTCGGGCACCAGATAGATTCAAATAACTCCAAATTTGGTTTTTCAGAAATGATTTTTATCAAGTAAAATGATGTTAAAACAATGAGAGCTGAGCATCAACTGAATGTCCTGATGCTCCAAGCGCCGCATGACAATTAAAGACAATGCTAATCTGAAATTGATTACCAATGAGTAATAACTCTATTGATTTACATAACTCAGGTTGAGCCTCTGTGCCATTGCGCCAAGTACTCCACTGCCCAATCACTAACCCCACTGTCAGCGTTTTATCATAATATCTGAGTAGTCTTATATCCACGACCCATGTTCCTGGTTGTGGAGAGAGGGGATGCTATGATTGAAGGAGTAGCATAATATCTGCTACATTTCTGACAAATAACAGAAATATGTTTGCTTTGAGATAATATTGCATAATGAAAGCAATTCAATTGATGAGGTTAAGAAATTTGATCAATAAACGTCAAGAGCTTCAAAGCAATGAAGAACTATAATGATAATAGGTAGAACTTTAATGGTAAAAATAATAGGAATTCAGTGATACCACAAACACTTGCAGCTGTGTATTATTGCTACTGTTACTGTTTACTGTTTGAATATGTATAAGGTATGGTTCAATTATTGTAACATTCTGAAATTGGAGTAGGATTATCTTATCGGGCCTCTCAAAGTTGTCCTACAAGTGTAAGAAAAGAAAATTATCCATAGTGCACCTTCAAATGTAACACTGGGGTGAACCCAAACATTTTTGATTGAGTTCTCCCTCATTTTTATTCATTTGCACATTAATAGTCAATGTTCTTGTGGCGAAAAATATTGTAGGTGAGCTGCCCCTAAATGTCCGTAAATGTTGGCAAGCCTCAACTGGTATCAATCATGCTTGTCCCGTGAATTCATACTATTCGGCATCGTGACATAATATAGGCTACTACTCGTACTAGTCGTTCTGTGAACAGTAGACCTTGCACAGTTGTTATCAGATCCAGCTGTCGATACGCCAACCCAATTAGATCATTCTGTCCTGTTGGTGAGAAATCGGTGTGGAACCAGATTTTTCCACACTTTCGATTCTCGAAAAACTTTGTCTATAGTGAGGTCCACGTTATAATACCATTGATTAGCAATGGTATTGCCATTCTTGTCTATCATTCAACAAAGCGGATAGACAACAAAAATTGTCCCAGAATCGTTGAAAGTGTGGAAGCCTGGAAATGGGAAACCGGCCATTGTGTATAAGCTCGGATTTCTCCAAAAACTCAAACCAAGTTTTATAGTATGTTGAATGAAAAAAATCGACTGACAAAGAACTGAAAAAATTTCACCACACCTTGCGTAACCGTTCGAACTTAGTTTCAAAATAACTAACCGATTTTATTCAATCAATAAACAGCTGACTGTTGTCAAATGTGTTATTGAATGCATTCCCCATACAACATTGTAAAATAGACCCTAATACAAGACACTATCTTTTTCTTGCACATAAATTCCAAACAGTCTATTTCCAAACACTTTCTGATTACAATATTGTCATTAACAATAACCTCGTTTCTTGAGTTTTGATATAAATATAATTGAAGCTTTAATATGATAAAGATTCTCAAAATCTTTAATATTTTCGTAGAGCTTTGTAGTCTTCTGAAAACAAATTTGAATTCAAATTTAATTCAAATTCAACTTTGCATTTGAAAGAGAATATATGATATTTCACAAATATACTATTTATGGAACAGCCAAATTGGAACTAGTTTTTGGAAGCAATAACAATGAAGTTGATCATCTGTTGTAAACAACAATAATCAAAAACAAATTTTCCACCTATTTCATAATTTTAGGATTTGATTTTCTACAAATAATATTCATTCCAATTCCAATAGGCTGTGTTTACTTTAAAAATGATTTTTTACAATGAAAAAATAAGATGGATTTTTTTTCCTTCAATAATAGCTCAATATTCGAAATCACATTTTCATTCCATATGAATATGAATCCAATGTTGATATTGATTAGTATAGTCAATGAATCACGTTTTCCCTATATTCAACAACAGATCATTTATATACTGTAGTAGTTTCAAAGTATTGAACGTTTCCTTTTCCCTTCATATTATAGTTGAAATGCAGAATTTAGAAAAAACCCTACATATTCATCGACGATGCACAATTTATAAAGGAACATTCACAAATTAAAGGAACATTCAATGAAAATCTGTTGCTTTGTTTGGCCGAGAATGCTTCACAAACATGCAGACAAAAGCAAATCCCGTCCAGTTAAAACTTAGACCTCATTATATTCTTTAATGTAGAGCAAGCTTACAATAACTTTCACAGGAACTCGATATTATATATTTTGGACCACGTCTTACTTGAAGAGAAGCTCGCCTTGGATAAAAATACCTCTTCTTCATCTCCTTCTCCGTGTCTTATTCCGATTATTTGGGGTCGGCTCTCCCATCACGCAGTCGTCAGTCAACACGATCCTTTTTAAATAAAACTAGTAACTGAATTTAATAATACCACAAATAAGTAAAAAATATATCTTACTATCTGGATGATTTTGTGATCAATTTGATAACTCCTAATCGTTATATTCGTTTTGTATGACTACCACAATATAACCTTTATTACTACACAAGAAGTTAGAGAAGTTAGTTACTTGATTGTTCCTTGTAACCTACTCAACTCATGATAACTTCTCCATGCTACTACTTATATTTGTTATCAAATGTTTTCAACTTATTATTCTACAGAGCATAGACAGATATCGTAGGCAAGCTGATGATAACGATATAGTTGTAATAGAATGAATGTAATAATTTGCTGGCCGGAGGCGCCCAAGTAATTAGGAGAAAGCGAGCAAGCAAACAACATTCACATCCAATTTCGAGAAACGTCAGCGAAGAAGAAAACCGCAGAAAGCTCTCACCCCGTCTTTTACAGATTTTCCGCTCCGTCGCTGTTTATCCGATCCAATTAATTTGGATAAAAAATCGCGGAACAGCGCTGAGTGGTATAAGGGATAAGCCCCAAGGGACAGAGCAGGTCTGCTGGCGACAGAATATACCCCATGAATAGTCTACAGCATCGATCCAACCCTCAACCCTCCACTCTTCCCTCGCTCACCAACGAACTCTTTCTTTTATTACCACTTCTAAGTGAACTGCACAATATGCTATTATTGAAATGTTTGTCTTAGACAAATTACTACCACCATCACCGTACTAAGTTGGTGATCAAAGAATCCAACCCCACTCATAATCTTGTGAAGGTACGGGAGGGGCTTATCGACTTTATATTGAAGCAAGATAATTATTGTAAGTTATCAGATGAGTATTAAGATAGTATATTTGAATCAGGTATTTTCTCCACCCGGCAGTAATTATAAAATCAATGGTGACAAGCCAATACATGATGCACCTGTAATGATGCAGCGGATCAAATAAGTAAAAAGAGTGGATTAAGAGAGAATATTTCATGGAGTTTTCTGCACAATATTTGTTGATTTTTGATGATTCTATTGTTCTAAAGTTTCTACTGTGATTATTAGTTACATTTAACATAAAGTTCGAAATATTATGTTTTTCTATTACTGTGTTGCAATGCAAATCTCACCAGCGGGCGAAAAGTTTCTTTTTGCTGGTGATGCCTGGATTTTATATATTCTATTTAAGTATAAGTATGAATAATTATGTTTATTCATTCTCATTTTTAATGAAATGTCATATTATAAAGAGTCATATTATAATGATTCATATTTATGAGGTGTGTTTTGCCTTAGAAACTTCTCAAAGCTGAAAAAACGAACCCTTGATGTTCTATTTATCTATCATATTGAGCGAGTAATGTACATACATATGGAGGAAATATTTCATTTTGAGAGTTACCATCCCACTCATGATTTCAACATGTGTTTAAAAAGTTATTAATTAAAGTAACAATCTCTCCAAAATGAACATTTAATCATCGTAATGGGCTCAAAGAATAATGGTGTGTAAAAATAAAGTTGTAAAAAATAAAATAAACAATAATCTTATTTTAAAATATAAGATATCCTACATTTTGGGGGCTCGTCCGGAATTGAATTCATCGGGAAGTGTTTTGTGGAAAAGTGGATATGTCATACTTAGCAAGATCAAAAAAAATGCGATTTAATGAATATAGCAGAAGAACTAAGCAGAAGAGAGTTCTTCTACGTGAATAGATTTTGCTTTTGAACTCAAAAACGTTTTTAATTAATGGATAGAAGGATTACAAGTGAATGACTACGAATGCCTGAAAGAGTTAATTGTAGTTCATCAGATTAGACGAAGAATACCAAACGAAATTCATGAGATTCTGATTAATGATCTGCCTAAAATCTTGAAGACAGAAGAACTTGTGAATAAGTTAGATGATTACAAAGCAGCAAGACATACTTTTAGAAGGGAAGGCATAAGCCGTGAAATTTCAAATTCAGTTGAGTCTCTTCCTGTACCTCAAAATATTGAATCAGGAATGAAGAAAGTGCCGATAAAAAAACTCGGATTTACCTGTATCATATAGACGTGGTTGGAAGAGAAGGAACTCTTGATCTCAATCATATAGAAAATCTTTCAGTTCGTAATACTGTACAGCCTTGTAAGAAAGAACTTCTCAATGCAAAAACTAAATTGAAATCAGATATTAGCACAAGTAACGTGAAAAGAGATAAGTTAACTAAGGAGAGCAACACAATCAAAAGAAATTATTCTAAAATAAATATGCAAGTAATCAACAATACCCATACACTCCAGTATAATGGGATAACAATCATGAGCATGCCTAGTGTAGAGAGCGAGAGTGTAATCAACGTAATTGAAATAATTTCGAAGAGTATAGATTCCCCCCTCAATGAAAACACAATAAATCGATGCTATCGAATGCCACCTCGGAATTTAAAGGTTATTTCTCCTATTATATTGAAATTCAACAACGTATCGGGTAAGAGAGGATTCCTATCGTCGGCGCGGAAGTCATCTGAGATTCTGAAGACTAGGCTGCTGGGTATGGAACCTAACAGACCAATTTTTATTCAAGAGTTGATGTCACCCTACTTCCATTCGCTATTCAAATGTGCAAGGATTTTCAATCAAAAGTTGTGCTCGAGTATGTATGGTTCAGGAATAACGAGCTGCTAGTTAAGAAATCAGACTCAAAGAAAACTATTCAAATCAGATATGCTGAGACATAGATGCTTTGGTTGGGGATGATCCTCACTTCTCGAGAGACGACTTGGAATGTTAAAGGTTTGTGTAATGTGGTGTTATGTCTTGTTCACTTTCGTTTCATTTTGTGTGTTTTCTTCATGTTTGTTTTATTTTGCATGTTTTTTTCATGTTTGTTTCATCTAGTGAAGGTGAATGTGTGGCTTGAGGGCAAGCCAACTCATCAGAATGACCGAATTGTAGGAAATATTTGATTTTGAGAGTTACCATCCCAGACATGATTTTAACATTATGATCAATTACAGTAATAAACTCACCAAAATAAACATTTAGTCATCGGAATGGGCTCAAATAATAATGGTGTGTAAAAATAAAGTTGTAAAAATAGTTATTTGTGCATCTAGTGACTTAAGTGTAACTTTTTCTCCCTGAGGGAAACTGTTGTTGCCCGAGGCCTGCCGAGGAGAACAATTTCCCTGAAGGAGCAAAATCACTTTAATCACGTGATGCACATAACATTTTTCCTCCACCTACATTGCAAAACGTACTACAAAAATATCTTTCATAATATGATCAGTAGATGCTATTTACGGGAACCGACGCTTTTTTTCTCGAGATATCTCCATCTTCCCTTCTCCACGGCACAAATGGTGTGTACCCCCCACCACCCCCACTCATGCCGCACCAACCCCGCTCCAACCCTGCTCCTGCCGCACCACCACCGCTCATGCGCCGCTCATACTGCACCTCCCCCTCCCCTTAGAAGGAGAACCTCTCTCTCGCTCTCTCTCTCTCTCTTTAAGAAGAATATGATGAACCTATATATATATATATAGACAGGATACACATGACACGGATAGATTAAAAACACTTAAAAACTTATATTTAAATGAGAATTTTTGGGGAGCTGGGCCCCCTTTGTCAATCAACCAGGAAGTGAAGTAGCAAAAATTTGAATGTTCAAATCTCACCACTTCACTTCCTGGTTGATTCAAAATTTGAATGTTCAAATCTCACCACTTCACTTCCTTGTTGATTGACAAAGGGGGCCCATCTCCCCGAAAATTCTCGTTTAAATGTAAGTTTTTATTATTATTTTTATCGCATCCCAAACATCTGAATAATCAGACTGGGGATAAGTCAAAAAGAGCAACCTAAAGGAGGTTCTCAACACATATCATGATACATTAAAATACTGTAATTATACAATAGTCACATAAAATAATTATAAATATATATATACAGTATATATAAAAACGCAGTTAGTCAAGATTATCTATGTACAAGGACCTGGGAAGAATCAAAGACAAGGAACAATAATATATCACTCCTGCAGAAACTCATCCACAGAATAGTATGGCCTTTCAAGTAACAGCCTCTTTAACATTCCTCTGAATCTTTGTAAGTCTGCCATTTCTCTAATATCCTGAGGTAATCTATTATATATTTTTGGGCCCATATATTGCAGAGATTTTTCAAACATGGCGGTTCTATGAGCAGCCACTGATAGGGAGGCTGAGTGCCTTGTATTGTAACTGTGGATTTCATTATTGCGGGTGAAGTTTGGTAGGTTTTTGTGAACGTATGAACAGCTCTCCAAGATATACAGTGACGGCAGTGTAAGTATCCTGCTACTCAGGAATAGTTCTCGACAGGGATATTGGGGGGGCTTACCAAAAATAACTCTCAATGCTTTTTTCTGAGATCTAAATACTTGGATGAAGAATTTTGATCTTCCCCAAAGGGTTATGCCATACTTGAGGAAAGGAAAAAGATAACTGTAATATACCACCATTAGGGCTCTGAAGCTCAATGTGTTTTTGAGCACTCGCAGAGAGAAAATAGCCGAGTTAACCCTGGAGCATATTTTTTGAGTGTGTACTGACCAGTCCAATCTACTATCTAGTGTTACTCCTAGAAGATCAACAGCAACGCTCTGCTGGGGTACACTCAAATCGGCCAACTCATTAAAGTTTCTGGATGCAAAATGGGGGGGTTGGAAGGTAATGAACTTGGTCTTACTTGAGTTCATAGACAGACCATTTGCAGCAAACCATTTACGTATATAATAAATAATGTGGGACCAAGAATGGAGCCCTGTGGTACACCAGCATCGATTACAGCCCATTTTGATTGATAATTTTTATTGTCATGGTTTATTGGGGTGGCCTGCATCCTCTCTTTCAAAAACGAATTGAACCACCACAGCTCCCTCCCCCGAATGCCATATTTTCTTAACTTTTTAACAAGAATATCATGATTTACGCAATCGAATGCTTTTGACAGATCGCATAGCACTCCACATACCTGCTGGGAGGCGTCTAAACTTGCCGACACAGTATTGAAAAATTTTATTAGAGCTGCTTCTGTATCAAGTCCCCTTAAGAAGCCAAATTGTGTTTTTGAGACTATATTATTCACTCTCATGAAATGAAGAATTTGTTCATTAGCTGCCTTCTCAAAAAGTTTGGAAAAGGCTGTGAGGATGGCAATGGGTCTGTAATTGTTCAAGTCCTCTTTGTCATCTTTCTTGAAAATAGGTCTTACCAGTGCATACTTCATTTTATGAGGGAACTCGCCAACAGTAAAAGACTGGTTGAGGATCCTGGACAATTGTTCAGACAATATATCAGCAACCATCCTGAAAACTTTCACTGGAATTTCATCCCATCCAGCTGAATTTCCATTTTTAAGCGATTTAATGAGCACCTCCACTTGCTTGGGACTAAGAAATTTAAATCTCATCCTAGAGCTGCAGTTACCTACCACGTTTCTTGTTGAAGCAAGCTGATTGTGAGTACTTCCAACACGGTTTGGAACATCGATGAAAAAACTGTTAAAATCCTCTGCTACTGAACTAGGATTGATTCTTGCTCTGGATGGGATTATACTTGCTTTATTCTTGTGCTTACCTAGCTCAAATTTCACTATGTTCCATGCGGCCTTTACTTTGTTGTTGGCTATCTCTAAGTACTTTTCATGATATTTCCTTTTGGCAAGTTTAATGACACTTTTGAATATTCTATTATACGATCTGTAATAATTTTTAAAGTTTTGATCCTGTGTTTCCATGTACAGTTTATGTAATTCTCTTTTCTTCCTACTTGACGTTACAATTCCAGCAGTAATCCAACCTTTCTATCACTTTGTTTTATAGGAATGGCACAGAATGTTTCATTGAATATAGGCAGGAATTTCCCTAGAAAGCAATCAAAGTTCTCATTGACTGTGAGAGACTCATTGAAATCCCAATTTACAACAGAGAGCTTGTCTCTGAATACCTTGAAGTTGTTAATAGAGAAGTTTCTCATTTTCACACTTTTTCGAACTTTTGACTCAGGTGTGACTCTCTCTGACATGGGTAAAAACAACCCCTTATGGTCAGAGAACCCCATGCTGAGGACAATTCCGTTGCTGACTTCCACATCATTTTTAGAAAAGATATTGTCGATGCAGGTAGCAGAAACTGATGTTACTCTGGTTGGGGTGTTGAAATTGGGGGATAAGGCATATGATGCAAAAATGTCAACCAAAGTTTTAGCATCATCGCTGTCACCAAGCAAGTCCACATTGAAATCCGCTGCAAAAAAGACGTTTTCATACCTGACTCCAACACCAATGTGATGGAGGAAAGAGTCAAGTATTTCAAAAAATTCTCCTACATGCTCTTGTCTGGGGATCCTATAGAGGGATATTATTAGTACCTTAGGTCTGGTAAGCTCAATGCACGATGCCTCAAATACCTTTTCTTTATTAAATACATGTAAATCACCTCTAACTTTATATTTAACATCATTTCTCACGAGGATTGCTGAGCCACCATGATTATCTACTGCCCTAGAGAAACTATCAGCACAAGAGAAACCAGGAATCGAGTTAAGTAGGCTGACATTTGAAGTGTTCAACCAGTGTTCATTGAGACACATTATAGGAATGAGTGTGTGGAATTCAGAAAGGAAGACTTGCAGATCATTTCTATTGCTTCTCATTCCATGGATATTGATATGTAGCAGATAAGGAATATCCTTCTTCAAGCTACTTGATGTGTCTCTGGGTTGCGGACCACTCAGGTGAGAGATCATGCCACTGCGCCCCCTCTCAGCCACTTCATTAAAAAAGTCTCCCTTACAGCAGTATTTCTGAATGGCACCCTATCTCTGATCAATTCTGAAAATCTGTTACACAAAATGTGTTTTCCTGACTTGTTTAAGTGTAGTCCATGCCTTGTGAAACCTCCCCTACTTAATCTCTCATTAATGAAGCAGATTCCCAGGTTTTTGACATTCTTTCTTTCAATTGTGTTTATATATTTATGGATGAAATCATTTGCCCTGTCTATTGCCATGTTCAGTTCGGGTTTGTAAAATCGATTAGGAATGGTGGTCACAATCAAGTTGGTTCTTAGACTGATAGGGATCAGGTAATCCAAATTCTCTTTAAACCGGTCAAAGTTTTGGGATTCAGTGTCGTCAATGTCATTTGTACCTCCCATTACTATCATGTAGTCCTTGGGTCCAAAGTTTGATGTTTGTTTGTCCGCTCCATTTATCACCTGGCCAAACGTAGCATTTGGCTTATAAAAGACTTGTACATCAGAATTAGGGATCGAGCTTTGACAATTTCACAGATATCGCGTCCATGACTATCAGCTAAGATAAGGATTTTGTTTTTCTCATTTTTCACTCGCTTTTTTTTTCTCAGTTCTCGGTTCATCTTCCAGGTGTTCCTGCTCTGCAAAAATCGTATTGATTGTTTTATTCGGTTTTCCGATTGGTTTTGTTGTTTTCGGTGAAATGCTATCAATACAATTATTATCGTTGGATGATGCGTCTGATATGGAGTCAGCCAATGAATTGTTTAGTATACTATGATAATTTTTGTTGCAGTGATCATGGGATTAATGGCTTTGTAATTAGTAGCTGTGTCACCAGGAGAGTAGAAACCTCGGAGATTCTTCACCTCTATCTCGAATGATTTATTTTCGCTCCTCAAGGCAGTATTCTCAGCCTCCAAAACCTCAATGCTTATTTTCATCTGCTCTATCAACGTTTTATTCTCCATCAATTCCTTGTCAACATCGATTGAATGATCCACTTCATCGCTCCATTGCTGTTTGAGTGTAGTTAAATCCTCCTTCAGTTTACTGTTTTCTTTTCTCAACAATACAATAGTTTCATCGTGATCGTCACATGAATGGCTCAAATCAGAATTCAAAGGAGGCGCAGATAAGTTCGGGGTGCTATGTAATTTAGATTTATTGAACATATTGGGAATGGCCGAGAAAATTTCAGCAGTGTCATTGAATGACTTTTCTAAAGCTACGACATTATCAGTAACCAGGCTACCTACTGAGTCATTCAAAGACAACTTAGATCCATTGGCAGTAGCATTCCGTGGATGATTATGGATAATTGTCAGATTTGACTCTAGAAAGTATGCGTGATCTGTTATTACTGTACAAATGCACTTCTTATTCAGACAACGCCAAACTATATGACCCTGGGGTGTAGTTCTAGATTTCCTGAATTTATATCCATTATAAATCACCGCCAAGTTTCCTGTACTAGTTGTCGTCATTTGTAGCTTCATATCAAGTGCAAAAAAAAACCTCTAACCAGATAAGAATGAAATTAGTATGGAAATTGAAAAGCTGTAATTCCAATAGCAGTATGGAATCAGAAGAGATGAAAAATTATTGCTTACGTTAAGAAAATATAAATTCAAATGAATGGGAAAATTCGTGAAAAAATTATAAAATGTAAATCATTATTGAAAATATTTATGCTTAGTGATAAGAAAGAAATTATATACTCGGATTTATTTTATTTTTCTTTTATATATTTTTTCAAAAGTTTTAATGAGAGATTAAATATTTTTCTCGGTATATTATAATTATTCTATAAGAAGGTTTTTATGAAGGAGAGGACAACAAGTTTGAATGGATCAAGATAAATTAAAAAGCTACTATCTATCAAGTAATGAGAAATTGGGAATGAGAGATTTTTGTAAAAGAGAAAATTCTACTTTAAGACAAAGTGATCAATTTAATAAACTGCCTCTAGTCATAGATGACTAGAAAGGAAAAGGAAATGATAGTAGAGGGATTTTAAGACTTTGAAGCCACTTTTTTGCTCCAAAACACCCTCCCCCCTCTCACCCCTCGACCATCCCGCCACCCCTTCCCCCCGCCCGGTGGGTGGGGGGTGTTCTAAAAATAGATTTCCCCTCCCTGTCTCTCTCCCTCTCTCTCTCTCTCTCTCTCACCCTCTCCTTCTCCCTCTCCCTCTCCTACTCCTTCTCCCTCTCTCTTATCTTATCTTATCTTATCTAATCTTATCTTATCTAATCTTATCTTCCCCTCCCCCAGTGAGGACTAGGGGGATGAAGAAGGAGAGAGTGATCTCTCTCTCTCTCAGTGAGGGAAAAAATAATTTCCCTGTGAGGGAAAAATAATTTCCCTTTGAGGGAAAAAATCTCTACTGTCAGATTAAAGTGAATCCATTTGCTGTCAAATTAAAGTGAATCCATATTTCTACATCTCTACTGACAGATTGAAGTGAATCCATATTTCTACATCTAATGCTATACTGACAGATTGAAGTGAATGCTAGATGAGGGAAAAAAATCCCTTTGAGAAGGAAAAATTCCCTTGGTGACAGATTGAAGTGAATCCTTTTTGCTATACTGTACTAGTGAATCCTATTCTAGCCAGATGCCACATCTGCTCTCTCCTTCTTTTACTCACTCCATCTCTTACTGGCACCCTTCCTTCTAAATTCCTTTTTTGCTATTCTCTATTACGAAAGGCGAGTGAAGCAAGAATACAGACAACGACTGACTAAGTTCCATTTTGATCGAGCGTTCCAATACTGTCAGATTAAAGTGAAACCATATGCTTCTCTCTACGCAGCGATCTTTGTGTTACGAAAGGCTAGAGAAGGAGAATTCAAACAGCACCTTTCTAAACTCTCCTTTGATCGAGCGTACTTTACTGCCAGATTAAAGTGAAACCATGATCTATACTCTGATCTTTGCAGCTACCCGTTACACCGCTTACCAGTCTTTTTGAGATTTTATGTTTTCGGGGTCAATACCTCCAAATTCTTAATTTTATCTGATATGGCTTTTAATTTCTCATCTAAATAAGCTTAATCAACTTTATCGTTGTTAACACTCACCAACTGGGATGAAAAGCTGTCTGTTAAAGTTTTCACTTCTCCTAGAGCAAATTCTAAAGTTAGAGTTCTCTCTGCAATAGCTTTATCAATATTAGCACTAAAATTTTGTAATGAACTAAGAATACGTACTCTTTCAATTATGCTCACACCGATATTCTTTGTATTTTCCGAAACGAGTTTGGTTATTTGCGAATCTAAATAAAATTTCACAGCTTCGCTGATTCCTTGTTGATTTATCGATTCGATTATCTTCTGCGTTATCCAGTCAATATCACACGTAAGATTAGCAACAGCAGCCCCAGCACTAGGTGTATCAATTCGACCGAATCAATGCAGAGTCATTGTAACACTAAACAATTAGTTTTGCTTCTTTTAGCTCTTCAATTATAGACGCGATCTCAATATCATGTCCAGTATTGCCAGAAGCTTTTGAGGAATAGAGTAAATTTAATCTTTCCACTAATTCATCAAAATTATCAAAGTATTGATAAATTCTATCATGAGAATTATTTTTTGCAAATTTCAATAAACCCCATCCCTTCATTTTACTAATTTTTTTACTAGGAAATAACTTCTGAATCATTTGTAATTTAATTCCCTGATTTCGTTTAACATACCCTCTTCGATCTAAATGTATGCCTGTAAGTGTTAAGATTTTTTTATACTTATCCAGATCTATCTGATTATAAAGATTCGAATTCGGTCTTGAGCTGAATAATAACTCAAGTAGACCGTGAGTTATTCGAAATCCGTCTTTACCAATATCATTATAACCATCAACGAATATTACTTGCTGATTTCCAATATAATACATGTCATCTTTGGAATTGTATGAAATTCCATAACTAATTGAATTATTTAATTTTTCCGCATGAAACGTTTTTAGATATTGTGACACCACATCATCGTTTTCACTAGAACCAAGTAAACTGTTTTCAAATTTAGTTGAGCTTAAAAAATTGTCTGTTGAACTCTCATCTTCCTCATCATCCTCCTCATTATCATCAATTTCCATACTCTCTTGTTCCTCTTTTACTTCTTCCTTTTTTACACCAGAGTGGAAACTAGATTTGGTTTTTCCCAATTCAATTATAGGTTCTATCAATGGTGAGAGCGTTTTCCTATTGTATTCCTCCAATCGTTTTTCAAAATTAAGCAGGCTTCTATGCTTGTCGCTGATTACTTTCCTCAATTTCTTAATCTTTTCGATTAAACTCTCCTTCTTGTTATTTACTATGTTCCTTCCTCTCCTCCTCCTCCTATATGTTTCAGACAACATGACTGTACAAAGAATTAATCTCTACTGAACAGAAAGAATCGTCTCCAGTGAATCCCGATATTTTCCTTCCTTTATATCACATTCTTTCAAAATTGTAACAAAATTATGCGTTTTACGATTCAAAACTGTATGACAAAGTTTACTGAAATCTTTATAAGAAATATCTCCTCCAACATGATCTCTGTGAATTAATTTGAGACTCCATAAGTCCATCTTAAAAATTATAATCATATTTGCATTGTCTCTAGTGAAATGTTACTGTGTAGCTCCATAACTCTGAATTAAATATGCTATGTCAATATTTCGATGACGTCCCATAGTAGAATATTCTCTTATCTGTGGCACATTGCTCAGTTGTGAGTCATCAAAAATTACTTAGCTATATTCGGGGATATGGTTCGGATGGGGAATTTGGCTCACATCCTCTTTCATGTGAAATCAGATATTTTTCAAACCTGCAAATACCTTCTCGAGAAAAACATATTTTGGTTGATATAAGCTCTTGCTAAATGAGTAAATGTGCTTAAATCTTAAGCCATTTTCAGCAAATACTAAATTAAATAAGAGATTTGTTTTTCCTCCAGCACTGGGAGAAATAATTAACATTCTTGCATTGAGGAAGTAAGTCTCCATTTTAACAAAATGCAGGCTTTTCTTTATCTGTAATTAATTTATCAAAGTTAACAATTGGTATTCGACTCATGATTACAAATGTACAGAACGTGATCTGATAAGCTACTGAAAATTTTTACAAAAGTTAGATCAGTACCGCTATGAATGAGAGCAATGACCGAGCACACATGCATTAGCATAGAGGGGCATATCAAGAGATTGGAATGTAGACACCACTCTCCACCTCCTGTCATCATCATCAGACAGAGGATGGATGTATCTACCTTCTCTGTTCCTCACCCTCTTTTCTGCTTATCGGCTATTGAGTGTGCAAAGATTCTTTTATTATGAAATGGAACTATGGATTGAAATGAGAACCAATGTTTGATAATAATACTTCTATTATATTTTCAACAAATGTACATCATGATATTTACAATAGATTATTTACAATAAATGTACATGATATTTACAATAGATTACAAAAGATTATTTTTCATCTAATAATTGATCTTTACTAATATAACTAGGTGTTGAAAATCCAATCCATTTCACTAACAATCCTTTTTTATCACGTTTTAATATTTTTTCAATCAAATACACTTGTCTCTCCGATTTGTTTAATTGTGTTTTTTTAATTTCTTCTGCATAAAACCGACCACTAATTACTTCACCGTTTAGATCTCTCAGTGAGTAGGTTATAGGTTTAGAAGGAAATATAGAGTGAATCACAAAATACTCTGTGCTCCAGTTTATGTTATAAGATTTATCGAAAAATAATCGTTTCTTCGAGATTTGCACAATATCACCTAGCTTAAATTTTGGTTTTGAATTTTTCAATTTATATCGTCTATTGAATGCAGAATTCAATGACATTAAAATATGATTACGATCTTTCTTCCTCACATCCTTAGGTTTCATTCTCATGGATGAATGCGTTGTTGCATTATAATCACGAACTAAACTGTCTAGATTGCTTATCCAGTTTTTGATTCCATGCTCAGTTAAATATCTTTAAATTTTTGCTTTAAGTGTTCTATTAAACCTTTCAACTATAGATGCTTTCTTATCACTAAAAACATGGTAATGTTTAATACTATATCTATCTAATAACGCTTTAACTTTTGAATTAAAGAATTCTGTTCCCTGATCTGTTTGGAACAGCTTAACTCCCTTATTTTTAGAAATAATTGGTTTGAGAGCGTTAAATACAGATTGGCTTGTCTTGTCTTTTGATGGTACACAATATGCAAATTTTGAAAAACAATTAATAACAACTAAGATATATTTATAACCCTTATTGAAACGCAATAAACTTGTCATCTCAATAAGGTCGGCTTGAAGCAGGTCTTTTTCACTTTTCAGTTCATATTTGCGAGTGGCATAGTTCACATGCGGCACGCTATGAAGCTCTAAAGCTAGCTTAGATCTAATAATATTCATGATATTTACAACAGACAAATCAAAATAAGTGGTGTTGGATGATTGTCACGGAACATACTGAGCAATCAGTTAGAGTGTTGTGGGCACTCTATAATGTCCAAAAGGGAGAGTGTCAACACCGTTCTCAGCAATGTACCTCTCATCATCATAAGGACTCAAACAGATTTTTGCACATTCAACCTGATACATGGTGTGATTATAGGACCTCATCATATTAAATTTTTCTACATGTTCACTATGTTCAAACAATGATTTCTTATATAAATTAAAATTAAGTTCTCCACATTTCACTCCGGTTTGTACACCCTTTGCTACACATTTATTTACAGGTTCTTCATTCTTGTTACATACTAAAAAGGAGTAAAGTTTCGATCTTAGGCCTACAAATCTATGGACAGGTTTTGAGGCAGTCTCATCCTTGAACTTACCTACAACTTTATTTCTCTCCATGGAAAAGCAAGGGTGGCAAGGTGGATAGTTAGAAGTATCGAATAGGCTCAAATTTTCTTTAATCAACTGATACACGTCTTCGACTTTCAGTTTTAGAAGAAAACTGTCGGTATCAGTCATACAGAGTTCTATATGCTCCCACGTTAAAATTTTTTGTAATTTGCAATAGAAAAAATCGTACATATGGAATTTACTCAACTCCAGTACGGAAAAGCTGGAATAGACAGGCTTGTTCATTTTAAGTTCCAATTTACGAGAGAAAACCGCGATCACGTTCGGACTAATTATTTGCCAGCGTTTACATAGTGGATTTGAAACGTACTTATCTAACCGTTTTTCATCTGTGATAATTTTAACATTGATTTGCTTACGACTAGATTGAATTGTCTTGCCAAAGATAAGATTGCAACAGGCCTTAAAGATGGATATTTCAAATTTATTTTTCGCGTTCTGTCTATTCCGGATATTGAAGTCGATGTAGCTTTTCAGCCAGGGAGATTGGGAAAAGCTAATGACACGATGCACTTTCATTAATTTCAAACCGAGCTGAAGGTAGAACTTTGAATTGACGTAGTGTACAATGTACTTTTTACGGTGAAAAAGTGTGTTCATGAGTTTTCTGGTTCCAGTTTGACCGTTCTCATTTGTTTGGTAGTTCGACAGCAATTCGCGCGGCGTTGTTAAGTGGAGAGGGGTGAGTGGGAAGCTGGCGTGCTTATCATGTAACTCTTGACGGTACTCGAGATCACATTCTATTATATATCCGGTTTCTGAATTGCTGTCCAAATTCACGAAATCAAGCTTGGAAATTTCTTCCTCTGAGAGAAATTTGAAATTTCCAACAGGTAAGCTTCGGCTCATAGCTTCCAAGTATAAACTGTTTGCATCGATATAAAGGAGATAATTAGACGGTTTTGAGGGATCGTTTTTTTCGGGTAGATGTTTGTTATTCGCTTCACAATAACGTTTACCTATGACTGACACCCCACCCCTCATCCCTGCCTCAAACATAAGATGCATGTCAGGATGAGTAATCAATTCTAGTTCGACTTTGGTGTATTTCAACATGCAATTCCAGGTGAAGTGAGCGAGAGAAACAAAATGGGTCACATCAAGGTCGTATGAGCTAAAAAGCGTAGACCTCATGGATTCAAAAACTTCCGCTAATAGCATTATGTCCAAACATAAATAAAAATTGTGATATCCACCCAGATTTTTCAGCTTGAATGTTGAGAACACTCTTTGCGCATGCTCATATTCTTCGCGAGTGAGAGGCATGTCTGTTAAATCATTATGAAAACATTCGATGGGAGGAAGCAATGTTTCCGCGAATTTTTTGGGACAGCTCATGTCCGAGTAAGGATATACTCCTTTTTTCAACAAGAGCTGTCTGTGTTCGCGAGGTGGATCATGAAACACCGAAAATAATCGCTCGAACTTCTTTTCCATGTCTGTACTTTCTACCAAATTACGCACCAATACTTCCAAGGATTCAGACATAATCTTGTAGGAATCTAAAAATTTTATTTTGCCTACTGAGAGTGTCAAAAATCTCTCGGTCGTATTTGCGATGCAGGAAATTTCTTTTTTACATTTACCGAGCACTTTCAGAATAAAATGCGAATCAAAACCGGAGAAATTATGAAAATAACACGAAATGTACTCCAGAGTACGAGCTGTTAAATTACAAGAAACATGTGCCGCACACAAGTAATTACCGGTTTCATGCGCTTGGTGACGACATTTAATATCGCTGTCTAAAAACGGTTCAGCACAAAGCCCGCAGTTTACCGAATTTTGAAATTCGCACTCTTGACCTTTGGATAAAGCTTGCATCAGAATTTCTCGTTTCATATCCTCATACAAAATGTCGCCGAGATCTGTAATTTCCTGAAGAAATTTCTCCATGATTTTTTCGTCTAAACTACTCGATCTATGGAGTACAGGTCCGTAGGCGATTTCCCCGTTAACATCGATAACAACAAAACAATAGCAGCAGGGAATATGCCGCGCCGTTTTATTTGTGTAACTACGAGTAATTTCATCAGAATCGGATTCATCATCGTCATTATTATCTATATTAACAACATAAGTTTCTAAATCCGCGTGAATGGTGTACTTTTTCTTAAACGTCGCGCCTAGTTTCTTGAATTTAATTGTCTCTCCACGTTTAGGATATGAAACTCGCTGTGATTGAAACTTGGAACAAAGTTCCACATGTTTCAACAAATTTGCTTCACCATCACAATTCTTAGTTTTGTTTGATGTAAATCTATGGGAACAAAAATTGCAAATGTGTACTTGTCCGCGGCATTTTGAAAGGTGGGAGAGAAGACGTGATAGCCTGTTTTTCCCGTTCGCGGTATTCACTAAACAGAAATGAGTTTTTCCTGCATCGGCTTTTAGCATTATAAGATGCAATTTGGTGTTTATGCGTGCAGAAAATGCTTGTACGGAAGGGGAAAAACTTTTTGTTGTCATACGCGATCATGTGAATTGCAATATCCGGATTTAGCATTTCAAATTTCTTAATATCGCGTGTTGTCACCGGGAAATTTACTCCTCGCGTATTAAGTGTGTGAGCAAACTTGCTCGAATACTTTACAGTCAAGCGCGAGTTCCTTGACTTCTGATGGAAATACGCGAGAACTGACCATAAAAAGCATTTTTCGTGAGAGAGATTTTTGACATTTATAATACAATTTTTGTTTTTCAAAAACTGGGGTGTTTGAATGAAACTGGATGTGTATATAGGATTAAATTTAATCACGTTCACATCCAGTGATTCAATTTTCTCTAGCACCCATCCACTCCCATGTCTTACGAAATTTTCAAAAGATGAGAGGATTTTTTTCACAGCCAAGAAAAAATGCTCATTAAAATCTTCATAGTTCTCAAGCACGTTTAGCGCTATGTTGGAGTAACTATGTAGATTTATTAGAGATGAGACCACCAACCTGCTTGTCATCCATCACCACTAATTTATACAGCAAAACATTTAATACTATGAACCACTTTACATTCCCATCATGGCGTGCCGCATGTTCCCTAATTATATCGAAAACTCAACGTTTCGACCTCTCAAGCACGTTGGTGATGTCGATATCCTCAGGTTCGTCATTGAGGGTGATGCGATGGTGGACTGCGCTTGAATTCACGCCACGTAGTCTGCATTCCCTCGGCATGATTCTGAAAAACAAAAGAATACCGATCAGGATGAGATAGAGTACAACAGCATGTTAAGTTGTGAATTGCCATTGGTAGAAGAAGGCTGTGTGTGAAAATGATATCTTAAGATCACATAATGTTGTATGAAAGATTAAGATTATTATCTTTTGATAAAAGATGGTCGAATTCTTCTCCTCATTTGTCCTCGGAAAACATGGCAAAAGAGGGATTTATATTCTCATCTGCACCAGACATTGTGCGATGTGTATTTTGTTCAATTTGTTTGGGAAAATGGGAAGAAAGTGACATACCAGCAATAGAACATGCAAGGTACAGTCCGAACTGTAGAAGGAAAGATAATATAACAATTGAAGAGGAGAATTTCGATAATAATATTCTACGAGAATATGAAGAAAGATATTTAACTTTTAATTGTGTAGAAGATTCATTTGTTCAAGGAGAGTATTTTGAAAAGCATCATCTACATTGTGACTTTTGTAAATCATTATCCAATAAAGCAGAGTATTTTGCGAGAAATGGTTATTTCTTACATAAAAATCCATTCTATCTGCAATGTGTCTATTGCAAATATATTATCGAAAATCCATTTGAAAAAGTAATGCATCTACCGTTTTGTTTATATGAAGAGTATGAGAAAGAAGAGCGGGGGTTGGATGTTCCAGATATAGCGTATCGTGAAGATGAGGTAAAATCGCATGCATGCAGTATATTGTAGAAGGTTTTTTATCCTCCGAGGGCAAAAACTGTGCTCCGAGGACAAAAACTGTGCTCCGAGGACAAAAACTGTCCTCCAAGGACAAAAATTGTGCCCCGAGGACAAAAATTGTCCTCGAGGACAAAAAAATTGTCCTCGAAGGATAAAATTAAAGTAAAAATGAACTTACATGTGTTGATTTGACGAAATGACAGCTATCTCCTCGGGTATGCTTCTCTCAGCTCAGGTAGCTCCTCGACTGTGGTTGTCTCAGCTCAGGTATCGTCTCAGCTTAGCTAGCTCCTCGGCTATGCTTCTCTCGATGCAGGTATGTTTCCCTCACGAGAGCACAACTGCTTATGAGACCGGAAACCGAGTTGTGAGGTGAGAAAATGCTGTGAGAAACAATGGAATATTTAATAACTGCAAGCAAATATTAGAAATCAATAAGTAAGTGTTTTTTCAAAAATATCAGAATGTAACGGATTATACTTACTTACAATCAAATGTCTGCATTGTGCTGCTGATAAACCTCTGGGGAGTTGAGTACAGCACGCTTCAATTGCACACGCCCCCTCATATGCTCTGTCTCACTCGTACAAGCCTGCAACAGACAGAGAAACGACTTGGTATAAAATCAGTTGCCTCAGAGGAAAATCACCATTTACGTTAGAGAAGAGTTAAGTGAACTTATATACCCTACTTGAACTTCTCCCTAATCATCATCTACACAATGGATTCATCATTATCTTCAAGCTTCATCATACCAGACAGCCCACCAACAGAGCAGCAGCTCAACTACTGGCAGCAGCAGAAGCAGCAGCAGAAAGCTCGCAGCTCGGCTGCCACCTCCGCTGCCACGGCTGCCGCCTCCACTGTCTCCGCCGGCTCCTCCTCCGCATAACCCCTGAAGAGACAGGGAATCTGTGTTCAACGGGAGAGGGGTGAGGAGATCGCGATTCCGGACAGTCCTCTGCCACAATCTACACCGGCTACCTGGGCGCCGCGACGAGCGGTGCTGTCAACTCAACCCAGCAAGCAGCCGGTGAAGAGGAGGCTAGTTTTCGAGGACGAGGGCGTGCTCACTCAATCAAAGGTTAGCTTAAAGAAATATTATTATTATTGTATTTACATGTAATGTGCACAAAATCTTTATAAAATGTGAATTAGTTTTTTCTAAACTAATTTCCAATGGATAAAATCTTTTGTGTACATTACAAGTCATTACTGATTCTTATACTGTGAGCAAAGTCAAGACTGAGCTTGACTTCTAATTGTGCTATCAAAACAATCCGAACACAGATAAATTTTCATGATGGTTGCATTGAAATTTGGATAAAAATTCAAAATAAACATGTTTTAGTAATTTTGATAACAAATTCGAATATGTTGCATGAAAGATTATACTGAAACAATTCAATTATCTAGCAATTTGAATTGAGTTCAAGTAATCGGAGAATTTCCGAGTTATTACTTATATATCATTATTATTACTTACTATATCAAATTACTGATTCGAATAATGCATAAACTGTTTATAATATTTCGTGTGAAACAAAATTATTGTTGATAAAAATGAGCATGTAATGAACTGAAATATTGATTCGAATAATACATTGTTATTTGAATTGAGTTCAAGTAATCGGAGAATTTCTGAGTTATTACTTATATATCATTATTATTACTTACTATATCAAATCACTGATTCGAATAATGCATAGACTGTTTATAATATTTCGTGTGAAACAAAATTATTGTTGATAAAAATGAGCATGTAATGAACTGAAATATTGATTCGAATAATACATTGTTATTTGAATTATGAAAAATGTGTTCACATGCATAAACTGTTTATAATATTTCGTGTGAAACAAAATTATTTTTGATAAAAATGAGCATGTAATGAACTGAAATATTTTTCGAGTCAATTATCTAGCAATTTGAATTGAGTTCAAGTAATCGGAGAATTTCCGAGTTATTACTTACTTTCAGTTTTGAGTAGTGAATCTGTTGAGCAAGCTCTCTCTCTCTCTCGTATGATTTGATGATGAAAAATCTGAAACAAATAAGAGTCTAATGAAATATTTTTTCAACAGAAACGTGTGCCGGAAGATGACAGCTCGATCGTGCCTCTCTTGAGGGAGGAGGAGGAGAAGGAAGTGGAGACAGAGGATGAGGACTTCCTGAGATTGTTGAATAGCCGCACCGAGAAGCCATGGACGTCTCTGCGCGAGTTGGAAGAGGGGTTGCCATATCCGATATGTGACATGAGAGAGGTGTCCAACCAGCACGGGCGGCGAATTGTGCTCAAAATCCGGGTACCCGGACTACGCACAACAGATGTTTATCTTCCAGAAAGATTTACCCGGATTTTGAGCACAAAAGACATTGAAAATTTTAAATTAAAGTGCAAAACCTTATCTCTGTTTGTAAAGCATGTTAATGCTTTTATGACTGACATAAAAATTGTTAAATGCTAAATTAGCATTTAGCATTTTTTATGTCACTAAGCATCTAGCATTAACATGCTTTACATGTTAATATGTATGTGTCAGTGGTGTTCAATAAATAGTTTTTTTGTTATTCTATAAAAATTGTTCTCAATTCTCACCTGTTATACACAGTTCACTAGAAGTAGTAGTAAAACACGTACACAACCAGACGTTCAGTCAGCACTATCCACTTTTATTATGAGAATGTCTTTTTATAGCTTGTTGTACGCATGCACAAGGGCGTCAGACACAGCAGGCACAGCAGTCAAGGCCGACTTCAGTCAAAGGTCGGGCATTGCTCCCTCACATCTGTTTTGGCATGCGCTCATGGGCGTAACACTTCCTCCTTTCAAATTGTGTTTGTCTTTTCAGATTTGCTATTTGAAAAGAATAATTCTTTGAAAGAAAATTCTTTTCAAATACTAAACTGAAAAGGTGAATTCGATTTGAAAGGTGAATTCATTTCTAAATTAATAGAAAATTCCATTTTCTTTTAGATTAAGTTAGTGTAATGATTAATTAACTTTAGTTAATGTTCAACCATTGAGTTGAAAGGTAATAAAAAATGGTATGTAGGAGAAAGCAAACTCCAAGGAAACGAGGCAGAGGTATCTTAAGCTCCGCTGCCAGAGTACTTAAGGGGGCGGCGGGTGCTGCTACAGGTATTACTTCAACTATTTTAAATAAATTGATCGATATTACACCTGTGGAGATCCCAATAGCCCCTGGCTACCAGTATTGTGGCCCTGGCACGAAACTTGGAAAGCGATTAGCAAGAGGTGACCCGGGAATTAACAAACTTGACCAGGCTTGTAAGGCACACAATATAGCATATTCACAATATAGTGATAATGCAAATCGATCGAAAGCTGACAGAGCACTAGCGAACGTGGCGTGGGAGATTTTTAAAAATCCGAAAACTCCTCTTGCAGAGAGAGGACTCAGCTACCTAGTTACAAACGTGATGAAAGCTAAAAATTACTTTGGTGGTTCTTTGAGAAAGAAGAAGAAGGAGAAGAATGAGGGGAAAAGTTATAGTAATGATATTAGGCGCAAAGCTATAGCTCAGTTGAAAAAGCATATTGCAGGAAAAGGGTATTTTTTGAAGCCTTTTCCTAGTATTAGTGGGGGCAGAATTTTAATTCCACCCCTACCACCATCATCATATGGAGTGAGTTAATCCCCCCAAGTTAAGAAACGAAGAACAACAACAATGAAGAGTAGGAAGAAGACAGAGAAGAGTAGGAAGAAGTAAAAGACATGAATATTGAAGGAGAATTGAGTAATTATGATTTGATTGATTGGTCGAAATTATTACAGATTCAGCTAAGAGGTATATATATGCTAGATGCATTACCCAAAAAAATTCTAAAAAACCAGAATGCCATTGTGAATTTAGCAAGGGAAAGCGAGGATGGCACACATTGGGTAGCATATAAGAAAGTTGGCTCTAATGTTTGGTATTTTGATCCAATTGGAAATTTACAACCACCATACGAATTGGACAAATATTGGAAAAAAGAAAATGGAGTAAATATATTTTATAATGTAGAGCATATGCAACCATTAAATAGCGATTTTTGTGGTCATCTCACATTATTGTTTCTTGCAAATCAGTTGTAATTAAGTGTTTGAGCTGAACGCACACACACACACACACACACACACACACACACAAGATGGTTGTTATTACATTAAGATCTAACATGAGTAAACTCTATGAACATTTACAAGAAATTATAGAAATGGATAAAAATCTTGAATGGGAAATTGGATTGATTAATTTTTGTAGTTACAATAGTATTGCAAACATTAACAAGGGAACAAATTCCAGCTTCAAATATGGCGATAGATTAATCGAGTTGGATACGGGTGCATATGAACTTGAAGATATTATAAAATCTCTAAAGAAAAAATTGAATATTGATAAGAAGAAGAATAAACTTATTATACGTGCAAACGCAAATACTATGAAGATTGAAATTCATTCTGATAAGCCTATTGATTCAACACGTTCTGATTCGATTGCTAAGATACTTGGTTTTGATAATGTTGTTTTGCAGCCAAATAAATGACATTATTCTCAGCATTTGGTTAACATAACAAGCATTGGTAGTATTGTAGTTGAGTGTAATTTAGCATGTGGTAGTTACTCTGACGGAAAACAAAAACATATAATCTACGAATTTTTACCAGAGGTTCCTAGCGGCTATTTAATAAACGAAGTACCCTCTCCAATTATTTATGTACCTTTGAATACGCATTGAATTCAAACTATTAATGTAAAGGTAACGGACCAGAATGGATCGTTTATTGATTTCCGTGGAGATACAATTACAATTAGGTTACACATACGTGAAAAGTAATGGGTTATCTTGTTTTCAATCCACGTTCAAATAAGACGTGTACATGTGATGTCATTAGAGAGACGAACGTGAGAGCATCAACACCTAAAAACAAACGTGCTTTGTCAGCTAGAAGCGCGAGAATATTAGAAAAGTTGGGTTTTATAGTTGATTGGCATCATGTACGGCGCAGCAATTAGTGAAATTCTGGATGTGGAGACAGACCTTCAGTTTTATAATGATATTACTAAATTCCAATTTCATACTCATACAGTTTATTCGGGACAGGAAATAAAAAACTCTGACGAGGCGCGTATTGGCATAAATTCTTTAGATGTCTATTCTTTACCTTGCAAATCATTCATATTCATTGAGGGAACAGTTAACTGTACAAAACCGGGAACAGACCCAGCCGATGCAACAGTTGCAGCAGACTATAAATTAAGCAGTAACGTAATCGGCAACCTTTTTGATGAAATACGATATGAATTAGCAGGTCAGCAAATTTCTAAATCAAGATTGATTGGATTAACATCCACAATTAAAGCTATTCTAGTGAAGAATCCCGATAAAAACACATATCACTTGGCTGGTTTTGACAGAGCAGGATATGAGCTAACGGATAATAAATTCACTTTCTGTGTACCGCTCAAATTAATCCTACAGTTTTTTGGAGATTTTCAAAGAATAATTTTAAATTTGAAACAGGAACTTGTCTTATTGAGGTCGCCGACAGATCTAAATTGTGTTGAGTCGGCAAGTGGAACAAACGTTAGTGTGAAAATTACAAAACTGCAATGGAGAATGCCCTACATAACTTTAGAAGATCATGTAAGACTGAAATATTTGAGACTGCTCGATGCTGACACTCCACTGAAATTAGGTTACCGTCATTGGGAAATTTGTGAATTATCAAATTTGCAAAATTCACTTAACCATTCTTGGGCAGTTCGCACCACATCGAGTTTTGATAGTCCAAAATACGTTATAATTGCATTTCAAACTGATCGTAAGAATAAAATTAAAAAATCAATATCTAATTTCGATAGCTGCAGTATTTACAATGTTAAAGTATATTTGAACAGCGAGTATTATCCATATGAAAATCTGCTAGGTAAAAAGGAGGTATTATACCGCATGTTCCTGGATTTCGCGCCCTCGTATTATAATAATTCTATCAATAGCGAACTCGGAACAGAAATTGACTTTAAAACGTTTCGTGAATCAACACCGCTGATTGTTGTAGATTGTTCACACCAAGCAAGTCATTTGAAATCATCGACAGATGTTCGTATTGAAATGGAATTTAATAGTGCAGTACCTGCAAATACTTCTGCCTATTGCGTTTTAATTAGCGATCGTGTGATGGAGTACACACCTCTGACGAGCATGGTGGAAGAAGTTCAGTAATTTGCGCACCGGCTATATAAGGTGTGCACTCTGACAAATTTGGTTCATTATCAGTTTCACCTTTGAACAGACAACATGTCCTATTCTTTGTGTTCTGATATTTTGGACAAGCCACAAACTCGCTCTATTGGTATTCAGTGCGATCTTGATTCTGATAGTTTCTATTATGAAGTGAGGTGCAGTACACCGAAGCTGCTGCAGGTGGTGGAGGAGAAACAAGAAGAGGAAGGGAGGGAGAAAGACGAAGGATTCAACAAGCCCGCCGAAGATAAAGAAGTGGACAAGGAAGCGAGTGCGACAATTGCTAAAGTTGATCTTCACTGGTTTAAACAAGATTGTAATCAAATTATTGTGAAAGAACTTGCCATAATTGATCAGTTTAATAATTATATTGTATTCCATTTCAAATCACCATTCGCAAAGACAGAATTGAGTGCAAAATTGTATAATGATGTAACATAGTTAGAACGTCACTATCATAAAATAAAATGGGAAGATGGAGATTTAGAATACAGTGACTCATTAATACGTGATTACCTTGCAGGTTATGAGAAAATTTTCATAAAAGGAACTGAGAAAGCAAAGTTTTTAAGAAGATTACATACTAATGTTCAATGTATACCTAAGGATTTTCCAAAACCCAATTTCAGCTTTTTCACTAGTTCATGGTGTTATGCTGTGTGTAACATTCATAAAAATAGACCACATTCTCGCTGTGCTTTATTCTCTGCGCAACATTATAACTCTTTGTTGTTTGAAAATATGTATCAAACAAATAATTTCTTGTGCGAAAACAATCGAATGCAAAGTATGGAAATGGCGCAGATGTACACGAATTCACAGAAAAGAAACTTTGCTTGTTATGGATTCTTCTACAACGGAAAAGAGATTCAGTGTGTTTATTGCATGCATGCATTGAGACTGCATAAAGCACGTACATGTTGTCTGTCATCAATTAATGAAGAAAGGCCGCTTAATTACTCCATAATAGTACCTGCCTACACATAGTTTTCTTCATTCGCTCAACAACATGGATCCGACAAAGTGGTTAGCTGCCGACAACGAGTTGGAAGTGAGGTTAAAAAACTGTATTGATTGGTATGATGAATGCGAAATTGCTATTAAGAAATCATCTCGTGAAAATTATAGTTTGGCGAAACAATTGAAAGACATTTTTCTAAGCACTGTTAATTTAAATGACATAAGAGACTATCTATGTTATTATCGTCCTCATAATTTGTCTATAGATAAGCTAATCAGAATTGAAGATGAAATTATGTATTGTTGTAGTGGAATGTGTAAATAAACTTTTTCTATGTTGAAAACAAATTTTTCATTCAGATATTTCCTTGTGCATTTTGGTTTAGTTTCAGTCTAGACTTGATTGAGCAAGCACATATCGAGAAAGTTATGCCCACCTCATTTTGCTGTTAGCACGCGGGCTGCAATTAATTTTTGCTCTTAGCACGCGAGCTGCAATTAATTTTTTTAGAAGCGAGATACGCCCCCCTCACAGACAACTGTTACAGCTAAGTAGAGCTCGTGCCTTATCAATTAATTTTTTTAGAAGCAAGATACGCCCCCCTCACAGACATCTGTTACAGCTAAGTGCACCTCCTACCTTATCAATTATAGTTCATAGCAATCAAGGACATGCAGTGTTTTAGCTTTGCAAAATTCAAAAAATTAACTCGGCTCTTGATGTCAATTTCATTTAATGAATTTGATTCAATTGCAAAGAATATTAAATCTTCAACAGGATTCCAAGATGTTGATTTACTGTTAACAAAAACAGAAAATGTACACTTTCCAATTTTATCTGAGATTTTCGAATTTCTCGATATTCTAGAAAGCGGCCATCTACATTATTGTAGTGCAAATGATTTGTCAACTATTGTTACAAATTCCGACAAACTTTGGAAATGCTTGTATGACATTGCAGATAAAAAATGTAAAAGAACAACTTAGATCATTGACCTCTCTCTGTTGAGATATGTCAGACATCAATAGAGCTTGATTTCCCCAAGTGAAGTAGGTCTGAGAATATCTATACCTATTTTTGGATATGCTAGCTCATTCTAAATTTACTATAGATATTCTCGGAGAAACACTTAAACAATAACGCCTGCGGTTTGTAGGTGTTGTTTGAATTCTCCTTCTTTAGCCTTCCGTAACGCAAAGATCGCTGGGCAGGGAGAAGCATATGGTTTCACTTTAATCTGACAGTATAGGAGCGCTCGATCAAAATGGAACTTAGTTAGTTGTTGTCTGTATTCTTGCTTCACTCGCCTTTCGTAATAGAGAATAGCAAAAAAGGAAATTAGGAGGAAGGGTGCCAGTAAGAGATGGAGTGAGTAAAAGAAGGAGAGAGCAGATGTGCCATCTGGCTAGAGTTGTTCAATCTCTGTCTGCTACTTGTGAGAAGCGAGGGGGCGTATCCTGCTCTCTCTCTCTAAAACCTTGAGCCGAGCGCTAGCCATTAAGTGTTTTTCATCACCATCATGATAAGGAAAGCGAAGTAGCATGCGTTCTTATCCATTAAGTTAATACCATCAACATGTTGATAAGGAAAGTATGTGTAGCACGCGATGTACTTTCATTAAGCACACACACTTGGCTCTAATCGCTCAAGCTAATAAGATCAAAAAAAAGTGAGAATTTTGATTGTACAAGTTTCAATGAATTCTCAATTGAATTCTCAATTCCACCTAGTCAGGTGGAAAGCAAACCATTGTTATTATTAAGCATTAGATGTAGAAATATGGATTCACTTTAATTTGACAGTATAGATGTAGAAATATGGATTCACTTTAATTTGACAGTATAGATGTAGTAATATGGATTCACTTTAATTTGACAGCGAATGGATTCACTTTAATCTGTCACTAAGGAAATTTTTCCCTCAAAGGGATTTTTTTCCCTCATCTAGCATTCACTTCAATCTGTCAGTATAGCATTAGATGTAGGAATATGAATTCACTTTAATTTGACAGTAGAGAATTTTTCCCTCACAGGGAAATTATTTTTTCCCTCACAGGGAAATTATTTTTTCCCTCACTGAGAGAGAGAGATCACTCTCTCCTTCTTCATCCCCCTCGTCATCACTGGGGGAGGGGAAGATTAGATTAGATAAGATAAGATTAGATAAGATAAGAGAATTGAATTGAATTGAATTGAATCGCTGCCTTTATTAAAAACCTAGGAGGGCGAAGTTAGGGCGCAGCCGGCCCTCTCTTACACTTAACCCTCCATACAATTCTAAGTTACAACTAAAACAACATCATAAACAATGAACTAAAGTAAAAGGAAACAATAACTTAGAAAATTTACAAGAAAAAATATATATAAATATAATAACTATATTTAATTTTTTATATAATAAAAATAAAAAAAAGAGTAAACTCGAACTCCTTTCGAATTTGAGTACGTAAAGGTGGTTATGCAGAAAGGAAGAAGAGAAAAGTTAATACAGTTGAGAATTTTCAGTCCAAATCCATAGATTATTCCGGTAGAAGAAAGGGAAGAAGGGAAAAGAAAGAAAAGAAAAGGAAGAGAGAAAGAAGGAAGAAAGAGAGGAACCACACATACACACACACACACACACACACACACACATATATATATACACTATATAGACTTGAATTACGGGTTAGGGAGCATTCCAGCCGAGTCCACAACCTCTGATCCACCGCAAGACAGCCGCGCCGAACCGGCGACGTCCCTCAACTAGCTTCAGCTCAGCAGGCAAAGAATTCCATAAACTACAGGCTGTCACAAGGAACGACTTATTGAACATAACAGTCCTATGTGTTGGGACAGCCAGCAGATGGGATCCATGCCGCATTCCTCCATGGCCAAAATCACCCAAGTAATGGTACTCCACTGCCAGATACTTAGGCGTTTTGGTTCTCAATATCTTATGCAGGAAGCACAAAGCATGATGTGATCTACTCTCACGCAGCTTCATGCGTTCAAGTCTGTTAAAGTATTCGGTCACATGGTCGTCACGTCTCAGGTTGAAGATAAAGCAAACACAATAATTATGTGCACGCTGCATCCTCTGCAAAAGTTGAACTGTCATGTCAAGAGTCACAATGTCACAGTAGTTGAAGATTGGGAAAATCAGAGTCTTGACCAGCATAACCTTTGTAGGAAAGGGAATGAAGTCAGAGATCCTCTTCAATGTCATGATCCCCCAACGACCCTGTTACAAGTCTGAGTCACATGGCTGGTCCAGTCAAGAGTCCTTGTCATTGTCAGTCCCAAATTTTTCACGTCAGAACTGTATTCCAATTGTATGTTATTCAATGTTATGTATGGTCCGTTAGATATGTCAATTGTGTTTAAAAGTCTTGAGTAACCTATCACTATAGATTTCGATTTTGTCTCGTTAATTTTTAGTCCATTATTCTCAGTCCACTGTCCAAACGAGTCAAGTCAGCATTGACCTCATCAACTGTGATGCCAAAGTCATTTTTCTTGCAGTGTCATGAAAAAAAGGCGTATAAGAGAGAAAAGGTGTATAAGAGAGAGAGAGGGTGAGGGAGAAGGAAAGGGTGAGAGAGAGAGAGAGGGCGAGAGGGGGGAGAGAGGGGAGAAATCTATTTTTAGAACACCCCCCACCCACCAGGCGGGGGGAAGGGGAGGTGGGATGGACGAGGGGTGAGAGGGGGGAGGGGGTTTTGGAGCAAAAAAGTGGCTTCAAAGTCTTAAAATCCCTCTACTAATGATTTAGAAAGGAGAAGGAAATCTGATGAGAGCTATGCTGAATAAATGGGAACTGCTAAAATATATTAGCATTAATGCAAAGAAGAGTCAAAAAAGGAGGAATTAGCTCTAGTGAATATTTTCAACAGAAAACAAGTCTTTAACTTCCAGTAAACACAGGCGAAAATTCGATGAAACAGTCTGTCCTGAAATCGCTCGTACCCCATCTGGGTCCGGGCCAAGAGCGACTATAACAGGATGCAATGTTCACAAAACCTTACAGAGCAGCCTGCCAATTCCTCAGATCTGTTTCAAACCGTGTGTCAATAATTATAATTATCTATGATCATGTATAAGCTCTCCTCAATGAAATCAGGAAGTGGAAAGGGATGTGAAAACTTTTCATGAAACAGAAAAAGGAATGGTTTAAGAGACTAGAGAATTCAACAACGATTTTAGTTTACTGATACAATTTCGCAGTTTATGGTAGGACAAGTTTAGAAAGATTACATTTACAGGAGAAAAATATGTAAAACGATTAAGTGGTGAATTTATCTGGGTTAAGAAGATTGCAGATTGATCAATTTATTCTAGGAATAATTATTGGAAAAGTTCAGAGTCAAACGTAATCAAAGAGTTTAAGCTACTTATGTGAAGGCTAAGAAAATAGTTGAAATACTAATGATATATGTTAAAATATAAAATAATATTAGAGTTAAATTAATTTTTTAGATTTATAGATTATTGGAATATTGTTAATAATTTTAAAAATATACTTTCTAGGTTATGAAATGCTACCGAAAACAATGAATAACATTAATCTCCACAGGAAGAATCAGAAACAGTCAAGCTTATCTTATCTGAGCAGAGCAGCTACGAAAACACTCCTTCTATCACCACGGCCTGAGCCGAACTCTAAGTGTTTTCAAGTGTTTTTAATCTATCCGTGTCATGTGTATCCTGTCCATATTTAAAGTGTTTTCTATATATATACAAGGTGACACACGGGAGATGGACGGTTTTGAACTGCGTAGTACTGAGAGTGCGGCGGTGGGAGGTGGTTGTGGTGGGGATAGTTCTGCTTGACATAAGACGCCATTTTGTTCACTCAGTGAATCAGAAACAGTCAAGCTTATCTTATCTGAGCAGAGCAGCTACGAAAACACTCCTTCTATCACCACAGCCTGAGTCGAACTCTAAGTGTTTTTAAGTGTTTTTAATCTATCCATGTCATGTGTATCCTGTCCATATTTAAAGTGTTTTCTATATATATACAAGGTGACACATGGGAGACGGACGGTTTTGAACTGCGTAGTACTGAGAGTGCGGTGGTGGGAGGTGGTTGTGGTGGGGATAGTTCTGCTTGACATAAGACGCCATTTTGTTTACTCAGTTTACTCATTTTGTTTACACTATGGAGCAGTGGGACTTACAACGTCGATTGTTTGTCTATGACAGTTTCGTGAAAAGTGGTGAGTCTATTACAGCTACGCAGCGATTGTTTCGTGTGCGGTTTAATGTTGGTCGACATGGAGCTGTTCCAAGTTGTAACACAATCCTCAGATGGGTGAAAAACTTCAGATCGACTGGAAACATACTGGATAAGAAGCATATTAGCCCGATACGCAGTGTAACAACACCAGAAAATGTTGAAAGGGTGAGGGAAGCAGTAGTCAGAAGCCCAGGACGGTCAGCTAGACGTCATGCTAATGAGCTACGAATTAATCGTGAATCGGTTAGACAAATTTTGCATAAAGAATTAAAATTCCATCCCTACAAAATGCTCATTGTCCAACAACTTAAGGCAACTGATTTTGCTGTACGCGAAGACTTTGCATACAGAATGCAAGTGATTTTGGGATTGAATGAAAATGCAATTTTATTGATGAGTGATGAGGCTCATTTCCATTTAAACGGGACTGTGAATAAGCAAAACCTACGTTACTGGGCTCCAGAGCATCCACACCTTAACCATCAGCGTCCTCTACACTCAGAAAAAGTAACAGTATGGTGTGCTCTTGGCTCTGTTGGCATTATTGGACCTTATTTTTTCGAAGAGAATGGGGCCACAGTTACTGTTAATTCGGCTCGATACATTCGTATGCTTGAAACTTTCTTTAAACCAGAGCTACGAAGACGACGAATCCCCTTAAAACGTGTTTGGTTCCAGCAGGATGGGGCAACATCACACACCGCAAACAATTCAATGACAGTTCTTGCACGCATGTTTCGTGGAAAGATTATCTCACGTTTTGGCAATGTTCCTTGGCCTCCCAGGTCTCCTGACTTATCAGTGTGTGACTTTTTTCTGTGGGGGTACCTTAAGAGCTGTGTCTATAACCACAAACCACGAACTTTGGATGAGTTGAAGAATGCAATCATTCAAGAAATTGCTGCCATCCACGTAGAGATGTTAGTCCGTGTGATGGAGGATTTTGAAAAGAGACTTGAGTCCTGCATTCGAAATGATGGACATCACCTTGAGGACATTATTTTTCACAAATAACTGAAATGACAGGTAATGAGCTTTGTTAACTAAAATGGCAAATAATTAGCTTTGATTTTGTGTAAATAAACATGTATTAATTTTAAAACTGGCTGAGTATTATTACATTAAAATCCGTCCGTCTCCCGTGTGTCACCCTGTATATATATATATATATATATATATATATATATATATATATATATATAATATATATATATATATCATTTTGGCATCCCCATGGAATAGAGGAGTATATTGGTTTTTCATGGAAGTATTTTAGGGTTTTGTATGTGTTTGTATGTGTATATATAGAACCTCTCTCTCTATATATATATATAATTTTGGCATCCCCATGAAATAGAGGAGTATATTGGTTTTTCATGGAAGTATATAAGGGTTTTGTATGTGTTCCACTTCGATTTTTTACTTTGGTTTATTGAAAAACTTGAAAATAGAAATAGATTTTTTTAGAAAAATCAAATTTTGAATGTTCAAATCTCACCACTTCACTTCCTGGTTGATTGACAAAGGGGGCCCAGCTCCCCGAAAATTCTCGTTTGAATGTAAGTTTTTAATCTCTCTCTCTCTCTATATATATATATATATATATATATATATATATAATATATATATATATATATATATATATATATATATATATTGAGTGGGGGTGACTGATAAGTACGTAAAGTTGTTGATGTTTTCGCTGTCCAAATTATCAGCTATTTAAGTGGTTTATTGCTAAGTGAGGGATCTAAAATTTTGCATACTGGTTTGAATAATGGCTGTTAAGAATTGTGTTAAGTATATTTGCGATTCCTAAAGTATTGACTGAGATATAGTGATTTGCTCAATACGATCACTTTGTTCAGAAACACAACGATTGAAGAAGCCATCATTTTCGTTGGAGATTATCTTATCTTTGTTTTACAGAGTGATGAGTGGGTGAGTAGAGGAACTTATTTTTCTCACCCTCCTCCCAAATTCTACTAACGGTTAATTACAGCAACCAGCTGTTGTTTGCGATTGTAATGCTATCTCGCTTCAAAAATGGTCTGTAGACTCTGGGCGGAAATTTTGAATTTTTATTTGAGTACTGTTTTCTAGATGGGCACTTTCGTCTTGGATAATTTATTTTGCTTTAGAATCCAACACTTATTCCCGGCATCTCTCTCACCTTTTACCTTTGCCTGTCATCTCAGGAGCTTTCCATTTCTTCCAAAAAGCCTTGAAAGCTCTCTTGGCGCTCCCCTCAGCTTCCTTTGCCACCTAGTCCTATGCGCTGAGTTGTGATTATGAGTTGGAGAGTTTACGAAGTGCTCGATTTGCAAATAATTAATGGATACAAATATTCTAGTTAGCTATATCGTATTGAACTAAATTCAGGATGGCATTAAACGAGAAAGTTATGTTTGCGATGCTGGAGAAAATAAAAAATGAGATCAACGATAGCACGCTCACAATTATTAAGCAAGTGATTAGTGAATTGAATATTCCATCGTTACTTGAAGAGCAAAATAAAAGAATGGATAAGCTGACTGAGGAGAATGATAGATTGAAGATCGAGGTATCGCGGCAACGGGTAGTAATAGACTCCATGCGTAGAGAGAAAAATCTTATATTTTATGGAATGGAGGAGAGAGAGGGTGAGAGGCGTGAGCAGATTATGGAGAAGATAATGGATTTGAGTAATAGTGTAATGAAAGTCGATCTGAAAGAGGCAGATATAGATTTTGTCAAACGATTGGGAACTGCTGGCCCAGGTGTCAAACGCCCAATAATGTTGTCATTGGTATCGAACATGAAGAGACAGAGTATTATAAATAATAGTGCAAGATTAAAAACCTGTAAGCTATCTGTGTCTCCAGACTATGACAAGGAAACTAGAGAAAAGAAGAAGAAGTTGTATTCAGTCCAAAGGCAACTGCGGGATGCTGGCTATGACGTTAAAATCAAGGGAATCGGACTTCTAATCAATGGAAATTATACAACTTGGGATAATTTGACAGAAGATGCGCTAAAAAAGTATTTTGAGAAGGCCTCGCAATCAGCATTCTCTGCGTCGCGTAGAAGTAAACGAACCACCCATCAGAAACAGGACACTGCTATAGCTACAACTGGAGGGACCATAACTTCATATCTTTGTACAAAACGCGGCCAGCCAAAGTAGAGAAAAACGTCAATCCGGAAGATAATACTATACGGAATATTCAACTATATTGATTCAAGGTAGTTTCTTACAATTTAGCTGGATTCATTAGTAGAGTTAACATAAATAAAAAGTTTAAAGAACATAGACCTTTCAATTTCTGGGAAAAAGGTGATAGTATTCTAACATGGAACGTTTCCACTGTGTGAAGCAACATCTTAAGTATGCATTTAAGAAGAAAAAATAGGCTGCTACTCACAATTTGATACAGGCTCCTGCAAAATAACGACATTGAAGAATTATTGGACATTCAATGATCCAGTGAAGCTCTGCTCCCTATGCAACTGAGAGAAGAAGAGGATGTGGTTCACTTTGTGCGTAAACCAGAACAGAGGCTTGCTAAAATGGAAGGAGCTGAAGTACCTGAATGGCAGCAGTTGGACAGACATCATTTTTGCTTTCGTTGGGCGACTTGGCAATATTGATTTCCATTAGTTAAGGAGTTGTATTCTGAAGTAATTCTTCGTGAAAGACAATTCACGAATGTATTGTTAAGTCTCAAGTTTTTTTTCTCTATCTCTTTATTTTGAACTAAAAAAGAATGTCAACTTTATTTGTTTTCAAATCAAATATCATGTTACTTACTCCTCTCCCCCAGACGGATCTAATCCATGGGGTATTTCGCCGGCAGAATAATATTAACGTTTTAGAAGTGCACTTGCTTGTAATGTATTCAAACATCAATAAAGGCTTTTATTATTATTATTATATATATATATATATAATATATATATATATATATTATATATATATATATAGGTTCATTCCTTAACACAAAGTTGGTCTTTTCTATAAATCTTTACAACTCATGTTGGTATGTTCGCGTAAGATGGTCCAAGCATCTTTAGTAGCTCCACAGACCTATCATGTGATGGCGTTTGTGTAATGGAGTATTATAGTTCACTCCCGTGGGGCTGCGCGTTCGCGCCATTTATTCAGACTGAACTTGATGTGAGGTTATGACTGTATTGAAGTTGGCGCCGTTTCTGTTGTGAATAGAATATTCTTGTCTAGTCCTTGTCTGTCAGCTGTCTGTTGTCTGCAGACAGTGCAGAGTGAAAGTAATATTGTGTTTTGTGATGTTGTGATTGTGTCAAAATGTCCAAAAAGATTATTCAAGCAGTGATAAAATTTTGAATTCAACTTTGAAAGGTAAGTCAGTTATAGAATTATAACTTGTACTTGAATTATTATAATTACTTGTACTATTTAGCTTGCTTCTTTTACAATTATTTCCTTATGAGATTTAGTAATGCTTCAAGGTTATTAACATTTTGAAACGAAATCAAGAATAAAACACATCAAAAGTAGAAATTAAAAGTAAACCGCATCACTACTCACAGAGTGTATGTAATTGAGTGATTGGAAATAAATAAATGTAACAAGAAATAAAATCGTAAATGTAATTTCTTCATTTCTATTACTACTTACAAGCTCAACTAAGTTAAATCTGCACAAGAATCTTATTCTATTAGGATATATACAATAAATATATACCTGGATAGAATTGGTAAGAAGCTCATTGGCAATGAAATTCTCAATTGTATAAATAAATATTCAGATCATAAAAGTCAAGTTAGTCCTAAAATCATTCCTCTTCAGCCATGCAATTTTTCATAAATAACTCTTTTAATAGGTCTGAAGATAGGAATATATATTTATTTATTTATTCAATCAATGAGAATTACTCAACTTACAGAAAAGTACCACAGGCTTATACGCCCAAAACGGTTCCAATTCTAATTTATACAACAGTCCAAATGTAGCTAGGTTATGTGAATGCAAACAATACCAATCCTGGGCCTAGGACTAATGATGAATAAACAGCTAATGAAACTTTTCTAAACACCATATCTTTGAATGTCCAGGGTATATCAAACAAATAAGAATATATTTCCCTCTTATTATGTTATAAAACTATAGCCTAATGCTAGGATAATTACTGTTGCTGAACACTGGTTAACAAACGATGACTGTAGCTGTCTCACACACTGGAGTGTGGTGTATTTGCTTAGCCTAATGATGCGAATGATAAGTTTAAGAAGTTTTTTGATTTGTATATGTCAGCTGTTAATGCTGCTTATCCTCTTAGAGGTTTCAAAGTTAGTAAGCCTAAGCTGAATGATGAATGGTATACTGCTGATTTAATAAAGCTCAAACATAGTTGTGATGAATATTATAGCTTACTGAAATTTTTTAAGACTAATCAGTTTAGAGATAAATATAAAAGCTGTAAGAAAGAGTATAGAATTGCTATTAAGAATGCAAAAATAAATTATCCCAACAACAAAATAGAGCACTCAAAAAATAAAACTCAAGCTGCATGGAAGGTAGTTAAAATTCTTACAAATGTCAACAATGAAGCTATTGATTCACATGATGATAACAACGCTGATTCATTTAACAACTTTTTCATTGAAAAAGTTGAGGAAATTAGTGAAAATGTGCCAGTTAGTGAACATCTCAGCTCTCACTACATCAATAAGTGCAATAGGCCCAATGTACCATTTTTTTCCAACCTGTTACTGCAGATTATGTGTACCAGAAAATAAGTAGTCTTAGTAATTCAAGTTTATTTTAGATATATATGGTATTAATTCTAAGGTCTTAAAAATATCTGCCCCTTATATAAGTGAAGTTTTGAGTTACCTTTTTAATTATTGTTTAGTATACAAGGGCATTTTTCCAAGTGTATTGAAAAACGTTAAGGTAATACCTGTAGGCTACATAAAAAAGGTGATAAGAAAAACTTCAGGCCAATTTTTCAGGCCAATATAATCAGGCCTTATTTCAGGCCAATAACAATTGTACCTGTGATATCCAAAGTATTTGAGGCCATAATGCAAGACCAGATCTCAAATAATTTTGAAAACTTTGGTATTTTTACTAAAAAACAATTTGGTTTCAGGCCATGTAGAAATACTAGCGATGCAGTAACAAGTTTAGTAAATTAATAGGGTTTTTGATGATTTGGAGAAGGGTCTATCTGTTAGTTTTTGGTCATATGACATGTCTAAAGCTTTCGATACTGTTAAGCATAACATACTTTTTGAAAAATTTTCTTATTATGGCTGCAATTCAAAATCAATCTATTTAAAGGACCGCAACCAGTTTGTTTACAAAGATTGTCAATTCTCTAAGGGCAGAAAGGTTCATTATGGGGTCCCTTAAGGCTCCATACTTGGATCAATACTCCCTAATATATATATTAACAACATAATTTGTAATATAGAAGGCACTGATAAAGCAGGATTTCTCTTTGCTGATGATTTTGGTCTCAAAGTTAGTTGTAAATCCGAAGCAGGTGTACAAAATTGTCTAGTTGATAGCTCTCTACTCCTTAATGATTGTTGTGCTAGTAATTATTATGTTCACCTATAATAGAAATTCAAACAATGAAGTAGGGACTGAACCTTTAAAATTTCTAGGTATTGTTCTTGATCCCAAACTTAATTGGCAACCACATATGCAGAATTAATTAGTGAAAAAAATAGCAAAGGTACTGTACTTGCTGAGAAGGTTAAAGTTAACTGTAGATATTAATATATTATTAAATGTGTATTTCTCTCAAATACAAAGTTTACTGTCCTATGGTATACTATTATGGGGCTCTAGTACTCATGTCTCAAAAATATTTATACTCCAAAAGAAAGCAATTAGATTGATTTGTAATGTTGATATGAGGACCCACTGTAAACCTTTTTTCACAAAATTGGGAATATTGACTGTCTATTCTTTGTATGTATTATTTAGTGTTAGTTAAGTAATCTGGATTTTTTTAATTTAAATAGTGACTGTCATGGATATGAAACCAGGAATAGGAATAATATCACAGTTCAATAGTTCAGGTTCACAACTTCACAACTTCTGTACACATCTGTTAAACTGTACAATTCATTACCACTAGAAATTAAGGCACTGCCTCTTACATTCTTCAAAAGGAAATTGAAAACTGTACTGAAAGCTGAAAGTTTATATAACATCCAAGAATTTCATGTAATTGACTGGACCAAATATTTGTAGGCTAATATTATTTGTATATATTTATTGTATTATGTAATATCTAGTACCTATTTTTGACATTTATCAATGCATTGTTAACAATGTCTATGATAATATAGATTCTTATTCTTATTCTTTCAAGAATGTGAACAAAAAAAGGCTTGCTCATTTTTGAAAGTGGATTTCATATTTATTTTTTGTTTGTATTCTAGTTTCCTACATCTTTGTGAGTAATGAGAGAATTGAACAAATACTTTCTGTATTAATTAAATTTATTACTTATAATTACTTCCAAAAAACATGCACAAAATGAAAGGATACAGAAAGCTCGTAAAGGCCTAGGGCTAGTGCAATATATTTATAATAAGAGATGTATGTCTATCAATACCAAAATCAAACATTATAACGCAGTAATCAAGCCAACAATGTTGTATGCCAGCGAGACCCTAACACTTAGCAGAAAAACAGATACTGAAAATTTGAAAAAAGAAGAAAGGAAGATAATTAGAAAAATACTTGGACCAAGAAAGACCGAAGATGGTTATAGACTACAGAAAACAGCCAAAGTTGAAGAATACTCTAACATAGAAGCAGACATCAGGAAAAGGCGCCTTAAATTTTATGGTCACATAATGAGGCTTCCAGATCACAGACTTACAAAAAGAATAGTAACATATGTAGCAACCCTTAGTAATGGAGGTGCATGGATGAAAAACGTCAAGAAGGACTTAATACTTGCTAACATTAACAATGATGAAATATACAACAGGAACAGTTTCAGAGAAAAGGTTGAAAAATGGGAAGTTAAACCAGAGATGACTGTGCCAAGAGTGGGAACAAAATGGAGTGAAGCAAGGAAAGCGGAGTTCTCACTGAAAATGAAAAACTGGTGGATTGATAAAAAGAACAAGAAAAACAAAAAATGAACCAAATTTTGCTCAGCGTCTTCCATCTGGGAGCTTGACGGCTAATAATAATAATAATAATAATAATAAATTAACTTATTACACATGGATGAGTGGATGAATAACCCCCATAATAATTTGAAATTAAAAATGGTTTTTGAATTTCAGTATTTTTTTTATTTCTACAATTTATTCCAGTTTATTATTTCATTTATTTTATAATAATTCCTGTTATATTCAATATAAACAATTTTCATAGATAGAGAATAGCTACAGTATCTTATATTCAATTTCTAGAAAATCACATGAAAATACATGTGAAACAATTGTGGAAAATGCACATTGTAGTGGGTTCTAGCACATACAATATTATTAGATTACAAACTCTACCTCTTCTTTGGTTCTAACCTTCTTATTGTGAACAACTTTTTTTGAAAATTGCAGCTTTGAATGCTTTATTGAAAAACGATGATACGTATCAAAAAAGTATTTCGGCTGTTGTTTTTTCCAAAGACTAAATTAAAATAATGTGTCATTTAGTGTGATGATCTCTTTCTTCGAGAGAGATTAGTTTAATTGAAATAGATGGAAACAATTAATCAAACTTGAAAAGCTATGAATTATACATTGAAACAAATCCTGAAACAAGAAATCTAGCTTATTGGAAGAATAGCTTCCAAAATTACTAATGAAGCTAACAATGAAAATCAATGAAAAAAATTCCAATGTCACTTCAAAAATCATAAATTGAATCTATGAAGTGCATCAACAAATCAACTGCATTCAGCCTATCAGCTTGGAAAATTATGTATTATCATAAATTCAATCGAAAGAAAATACTGTAACCATGCCTATTGGAAGAATCCTTACAGACATCGCAAGGAACGGAGAACCAAAAATTTAAATTCTATCAGCCAGTTGTATAAAAGAAAATCAAACTATGAGATGACATCTTTAATGGAGCCACTGCAGCCACTTCCCTGTTCAGCTCTGTATGATGACGTCATCTTATGTTAATTAAATTACATTTTCTTTTGTGCAACTTGCCGTTTGTGTTGGAACTTGGAATTATGACATCCCTATTGTCTGTACAGGTAGATCGGAATTTTCTCTTTTATTATATTCGGAACCTACAAGTTATGTATGGTAGCCATTGAGCTTATTAATTTTTTTTGTGATAGCTCATTTTACTCTAGAACATGGTATGCAATAGTGGAGTAGGTCAATTTCCACACAGAAAAAACTAAACAAGTAGAATAGAGGACACATTATAAAATTTTTTTGTAACTAACTAGGTTTTGTATGTAATTTATTGTAATTTATCTAATATGTTGCGTAATTGATCTTGTAGTTTTTTTGGGGGGGGGGAAATAAACATTCATTTAATTATTTGTTCATTTTACTCAGCTCTTCAAAGTGGGTTCAATGCATATCGGTTACCTGATTGAACCTTACCTAACCCTAACACATGCCTTCGCCACGACCAACCTCACCAGACATGTGTATTTTAATGAAATGATTATAAACTCAACTTTTTGGAATGGGATTGCTCCAAAAATACTTCAACAGTGTAATAAATAAGTCAACAGTGCAATTCATTAAAATATACATAGCCTATCTGGTGAGGTTAGAGGTACTAGTGAGGTTTTGTCAGGCAACCGAAATATGCATTGAAACCGCCTTGAAGAGCTGAGTAAAATGAGCTATCACTCAATATGAAAGGACAAATATTAAGAATTCTCTAATTTGGAGAAAAAGAAGAACAAGATGACAAAGAAGGAGAAGCAGAAGAAAAAGAAAAGTTGGGAAAAAAGTAGGTGTTATCTATTGGAAGAATCCTTACAGACATCGCAAGGAACGGAGAACCAAAAATTTAAATTCTATCAGCCAGTTGTATAAAAGAAAATCAAACTATGAGATGACATCTTTAATGGAGCCACTGCAGCCACTTCCCTGTTCAGCTCTGTATGATGACGTCATCTTATGTTAATTAAATTACATTTTCTTTTGTGCAACTTGCCGTTTGTGTTGGAACTTGGAATTATGACATCCCTATTGTCTGTACAGGTAGATCGGAATTTTCTCTTTTATTATATTCGGAACCTACAAGTTATGTATGGTAGCCATTGAGCTTATTAATTTTTTTTGTCCAAAAAGATGTGGGGTCCCAAATTTGAGGATAATTTTCAATATCATTTATCTTATCAATTCGAGTGATAGCTCATTTTACTCTAGAACATGGTATGCCATAGTGGAGTAGGTCAATTTCCACACAGAAAAAACTAAACAAGTAGAATAGAGGACACATTATAAAATTGTTTTGTAACTAACTAGGTTTTGTATGTAATTTATTGTAATTTATCTAATATGTTGCGTAATTGATCTTGTAGTTTTTTTTGGGGGGGGGAAATAAACATTCATTTAATTATTTGTTCATTTTACTCAGCTCTTCAAAGTGGGTTCAATGCATATCGGTTACCTGATTGAACCTTACCTAACCCTAACACATGCCTTCACCACGACCAACCTCACCAGACATGTGTATTTTAATGAAATGATTATAAACTCAACTTTTTGGAATGGGATTGCTCCAAAAATACTTCAACAGTGTAATAAATAAGTCAACAGTGCAATTCATTAAAATATACATAGCCTATCTGGTGAGGTTAGAGGTACTAGTGAGGTTTTGTCAGGCAACCGAATATGCATTGAAACCGCCTTGAAGAGCTGAGTAAAATGAGCTATCACTCAATATGAAAGGACAAATATTAAGAATTCTCTAATTTGGAGAAAAAGAAGAACAAGATGACAAAGAAGGAGAAGCAGAAGAAAAAGAAAAGTTGGGAAAAAAGTAGGTGTTATCCAATGTACCTACAAGGTACTGGTATACAAAATACAAGGTATACAGAATACAAGGTACTGGCCACGAAAAGATGCGCGTTGACAAATCCAAACCAGCTGGTCGGTGTAACGTCATTGGTGCTCTAAAAGTATATTCTTCCTATCTTTTCAATGTTAAATTGAGCAGCTTTGTAAGTCTTTTTCTCAAAAAGTACATAACTTTCCAGTACCATCGACATCCCCTACGATTAATACAAGAATTTATCTTAAATTTTTTTAGAAATTAATACTTTTGGACGGCTGGATCTTTCAGAATGATCGATTTTGTAAGAGCCTGCTCATCAATAACTGTTGCTCTCTTATTGAAAATTAACATGCTTTCCCTGGCTCTTTTGTAATTCAATTACTCAATGCTGATCAATTTGATAAAGCGATCATTGAATAAGGAATTAAAAACGTGGAAACATTAATTAGAGTATAATATTATTTCTCTCAACATCCTTCATATCTTGTCTGTATATTACATAGAATCAGTAGAACATCTTGCCGGTTCAACATCTTCAATCCTTTAGGAGTGCACTCTTAATTCAGGAAAAAAATGATATACACATACTTTAACCAGGTGATAGTTGTGTGTTACGGTCACATACAATATTTATCTTTTTTCTTGAGCAGCTTTGTAAGTCTTTTTCTAAAAAGTATATAACTTTCAAGTCCCATCGACATCTCCTACGATTTATACAATATTTATCTTCAATTTTTTTTAGAAATTCATCACCTTTGAACTCCTAGATCTTCCAGAATTCTCGATAATGTAAGGGCATACCGGTTTGGAGATAGAGAACTCTCATTTGTTACTACGAGAAGGGATACTCGTAGAATGAATGAATAGATTTTATTTGTCAACATTTGAAAAGATGAATGTCTTCAAAGGTTTTCTACTGGAGGTTTTCTATTCAAAGTTTTAATACCCCAACAATTATAAAGTTGAAAAAAGGTACTGAATGTAGCCTATTTCTCCTAGTAATACTTTGAGTGATAATATAGACCTATACTTCTTCAATCACTGTTTTTATCAGCATAATAATTAGGCTTGGCTTGAATACTTTATAGTTATTTCGAGCTTTCTCGTTATTTATTACATTGTACACATTCGAGCTGTTTCCTTTGTTCATTGTGATATTCTTCTGCAAACTCAACCAATATCTATCCTTTCAAAATTGATTCTAATACCAATCTCAATGCAGAAGACATATAAAGGAAAAGCTAATATTAATTAGATAAAAGTAAAATCAAGAGCGGTTGCAGAGAATAAAGGTTGTTAGTGCAGGGCATTCCATCAGTGATTTGAAAGGAGAATGTGGATGATCAACGGATGAAGATGATAAGCGCACCACTTTCCTCCCTTATGATATTATATTATGTTATTTGATGATTTCGTTTGTTATTACCAATCAATTGGATTGATCAACAATTAAATTCTAATTTTATTTTCGATAAAGAACTTTATTGGTTTCAAAATTATTTACACTCAGTGACCAAGGCACAATCTAGTAACATAATTTTTATCACATATACATCACTCACACTCTATGTGGTAGAAAGCCCCAATATATGGAACAAAAGAAAGTATGGGGTGATAGTATAACACTCACATTCATAAATGCATTATAAACTGAATAATTTGCTATTTGAAAAAATATCTTAAAATATGCCCAACTATATTATCTTTCCGGTATAGGAAAATAATGTGGAGATTGAAAATAATTGGAATTTACCACGCACATTATCCTGTTTTAAGTTTATGAGAGTTCAATTTCTAGAATTGAAATGCCCTCCGAGTTGATTAAAGAGATTTTCATCCTTTCTATTCTTTCAAACAGGAATTCAACCGATCACTTGCCTTATAGAATTATCAAGTTTATTAGAATGAATATATTGTAGGATACTTATAGTATGAATTCATATTCATACGCATACTTTTCAATGTATGATTCATTTTCATTAAATTCATTATTATTGAATCATGAAGAGTTGATTTTCCCTTTCACAAATAAATAAAGAATGAGAGTTCTACAATAAGTACCAATTGAGAATTCCTCTCACAAATAATTAAATTAGAAATATGTGTTTCAGAATACGAGATCAAGTATTCAATACAATTATTGAGAATTCCTCACGCGCAATCCATGCTTTAATATAATATTCGCCCTTATATTTTTTGTTATAGTTTTCAATTAGAAAGATTCAACCAGAAAACTATTTCCTCATCAAGTATGTGAAAGCCATAATTTTCCTGAAAAAAGAGTTCCTCCTAAGGGATTAGGCAAGAAGTTCTATTGATTCTACATATGATATACAGTACACAGACAAGATAAAGGATTGTGAAAGAAATAATAGTACAATCAATGTTTCATGTTCTTAATACCTTATTCAATGATCGATTTATCGAATTCATTAGCATTGAGTAATTGAATTACAAAAGAGCCAGGAAAAGCATGTTAATTTTCAATAAGAGAGCAACAGGTATTCGATGTAGGCTCTTACAAAATCAATCATTCTGAAAGATCCAGTCATCCAAAAGTATTGAATTTCTAAAAAAAATTGAAGATAAATATTGTATGAGTCGTAGGAGATGTCGATGGGACTTGAAAGTTATTTACTTTTTGAGAAAAAGACTTACAAAGCTGCTAAATTTAACATTGGAAATATAGGAAGAATAGATATTCAGAGTACCAAAGATGTTACACTGATCATCCGACTCAGATCATTAAAAGATCGAGATGCACGTGGCCAGTACCTTGTATTCCAAGTAACTTGGTGTTATCTACAGCTTCCACTTTTATAGAGAGAAAAAATGAATGCATATCGTTTGAACTTGCCGGTTCAAGTTCAACTACCTAATAGCGTTGTAGCGTTGTTACGCGGGAAAAGTTATCCAATTCAGTTCCTTGGCGGGCGACAGCTGAACGAAGCGCGACTTTTGAAAATTTTTGCCTAGCGTCACAACTCTCATAATAATTATGTTTTTTCGGCTTAGGAAGGTGAAGGAGTCATGGGAAAATTCTACAAAAAGTCGTGAACGTTTTTTTCATATATTTGAGATTCTTCTAAATTTTTAAATCAATCTGTCCAAATTTAACAAAGTTATAAGCATTCTCAAATGTGATGCTGGTTAAGAATAAAAATAGAGTAATATCCGTATTCCCTACCAGACATTCAGCTGAACTTTGAGTTCTCATTTTATTCTATGGAAAAATGAATGCATTTTTAGCATTTCTGAGCTTGGAATCATATTTTTCAAATGTTTCTTCATATCTTTATCCAATCAGGTACAATTTATATAATATACAGTGATGCAGTAATCAAGATTTCTATTACATAAATACATACAATGCATATATAAATTAATAAATATATACATTATATAAATTACATACTTGAGTATATTCTTACCATTGAACAGACCAACACGAATTGTAGAGATTTAAACAAAAGACCCACCTTGTGTTAAGGAATGAACCTACACTTCTATGGATGAATACTTCGTATACAAATCAATTAATATCAGATAATTTGATAATATTCTAGAGATTGGAGTTAGACTCACTAATATTCTATAAGGAATAATTGTCATACTTGGAAGATGTTGGAGAACATTGCTCATTATAATGTAAATGTAGTAACAGTTTGTAGCATTCGATGTTCTAATGATTCCAGTAGTCCTTCATTATTGTACTTTCTTGTGTATGTCACTGCAATAAACTGAATTTATTGATACACGAAATAATTCTAAAATCAATATAACAATAGGCAGTGTTCGGTAAAGATGGTATTGTGATTAAAATTCATTCAAAGACCTGGCATGCTGCCCAAAAGTCTTCATTCAGTTTTAACAATCGAAACCTTGATATTATTCCAGCAAATAAGTTTGAATTTCATGGCCATTCCCCAATTTTATTCAGATGTTCATACCTTAAGATTAGTGTGGTTAATTTCTGATGAGAAAGTCAAAAACATTTTTTTTAATTTCCAATAATTGATAGAAGGGCCATTTGCACAGTGACAGTTTAAACGAAAATTCCATCTTAAACTGGATTAAATCCATATCAAGTCTTGTTTGTTATAATGTGTTACATTTTGAGTTTAAGCCACCAGCTGATTAAATTCAGTTTAAGCTTTGACTGTGCAAATGGCTCTTAATTCGGTAATTCCCTTTCAACTGATACAGCTCATTGGGGTTTTCAGGGTAATCTCCTAGATTTCTACATTTATTGAGCATGCTTGACTTATTATGCAACCTCAAATAAATAAATAAATCAACTTTATTAATCAACTTTAAATGCATAAAAAAACGGTGCTTGTACAATTTTTTTCCTTTACATATTCTGACAACATGAAAATCTTAGTCTATTGACAATGCTCTACAGAATGTTTTGAGTTATGTGCAATACAAGTTCACGGAGCCGGTTGCTGGTTGATTCAAACAAATCTCGAATCATTATTACAAAGACGAAGTATGGCAACGTTTGATGGACCTTCATGAGGAGTGGAATTTATTTACTATATATGAGAATTGGCAACACAGCTCAGCGGACCAAACATAGGAGCACATTTCACGCAGCAATTATAATATTGAAGGACCTTCTTGAGGAGTAAAATTTGCATGCAACTCCAATGTTGACGCCAAATCACTCAAGACCCAACATAGGAGTAGATTTTATATAGCAGAATTATATAAGCACTTTGGAGGTTAGAAAGGACCATCATGAGGTGAATAACTTCACAAGGATCTAGATTAATTATGGATGAATATATCATAAATTGAGTGGAATATAACCATTCAGCAAGTCAAGTTCTTCAGGTATAACATAATAGTTTTATTTTGTGACTATCTGATCAAATTAAAATGGGGGGTCCCGGGGAACTACATAAGAGTTGAAATTTTACTGGACCAACAACAGGCACAAAAACGTAAATATATATATATATAATATATATATATATATGGGGTGACATACAAAGTGGTCTAAAGCAATGATGTATAAAAGCAATTTAAGTCAGCTGATTAACTTCAAAATGGTCTGAACACCAGTTCACAGTGATGTTTGAAGCTTTAGCGATGGGGAAAAAAGGGGGAAAAAATTACCTTTACCACCAATGCAATATGTTGCAGTTCTGTTGTTACTCTGTTATTTTTTGCTTGTTGCAAAATAAAGTTTCATCATCATAGAATTCCTGGTCTCATCATAGTTGTTTGCTTCATTGTTTAGTAGTTTTCCTTTTGTTATTGATAATTGATTTAGTTTTATTAATTCATCATAAATTTATTATAAGTGTTGTATAAATAAATTTCAATTTCATATTAGTTTTATTCCAAAAAGGTAAGTTCTCAATATAATATATATAATCTATTATTCTCTATAAGCCGTCAATCCTATAAATTTGTCACAAGAATAAAACTTCCACAATTTATATTCTCATTCGTATCTTTTAGAAATTAATGAATTCTCATTCTCTGTTATTTGAAGAATAACAAATATGTCTACAAATTTAAAGTATGGATTTCAATAAACATAATTAAAGTTAGTGAATGAAATAGTATATTTCGCTCCTAGGACCAAAAATTGTTTTCAAGTCCTAGGCCATAGGCCTCGGACTAGGAAAGATATGGAATAGTATATTTCGCACCTAGGGCCGAAAATGAGATATTTCCGGCTTGAAATTGGTTTTTAAGTCTGAGGCCGTAGGCCGAGATTGAGATTGAGAGCTCATGGAAATACATTTTTGCCCATGGTGTGAACGCTATTTTTCACCACACCAAAAAAAAATTTCCCAATATATAAGAAATTAAAAAATAAATAAAATTCAAACAGCCTATTTTGATAGTTTGAATCTTGGTTATGACAACTTTTACTGTCAATTCATTTCAATATTACTAATCAATAATTTACAATAGTGACCATATTTTTATACTATTAATATTAGGCACAAGCTTTGCGCCCGGTGCAATATATCATGGATAGATGGATGAATAGAATTTTCATTACTATTTTGAAATAATGTGATGAAAAAATTAATATAATTGCATATTTCACAGTTTTGTCTCAAAATATATCTAAAAAATTGATTGAAATTTAAATTATGGTAACTAATATAAATTCATCGACAAAAAAAAGTCATTGACTGAGATTTGAACCTAGATCATGTTTGTTATTCACTGAGCTTTGAGTTTTGATGTATTACTCCTTTACGCTCTCGGTCATTGCGTATTGTTGAACATGGGGGCCTGACTGATAAAACTTAGCATACATGTAATTACTTTACTTTACTGTACTGTAAACTAGACTTCTAAAAAAGTTTACTTCACTCCTAAAAAGCGTACAACAGACTTTGGCTCATGACTTATATATTATTAAAATTAATATTATTATCTGTCTCACAATAAAATTTTCACTCTGAATTAAGTCAGGTAACATATGTAGGCTACTATAATATCTAGTAGTGTATAGCGGCAAATTTGAAGCCAGTTTGCTGGCATTTTCACAACAAAATATTGCTCTGAAAATAGTTGAATCATAGAGAAAACATTCGAAGATTCAATCTTGAGTGGGCCTAATGTTTTCTCTATATGGTTTAATATTGAAGAAAAATTATCTAAAAGTTTTAATAATGAATTATGGAAAAATTACTAGGAATTTTTCAGTCAAGGCTGAGTTTCATCAGTAGGCTTACCTTAAACTTCAGATCTCTGCTGTATTTTCTTATTATTATTGTTGATTGTATTGCATTAAGAAGTGGAATTCGATAATAAAAAAGAAACAATTATTACTCCACCTCACTTTTAAATATTGATACAATTATTGTACTTTGATTTCAAATTCGATTCTTCACTTTTGAATACTTGCGATACGTACCTTTCTGACAATGGACAATGCAGCCAACATTATATTGTTGAGGCTATGGAGATATCATTGTATTCTATTGTTTAATATCAAAAACACAATAATAAATATTAAATTATGAAACAGTAATTTATAAAATATATTATAGACATAATACCGCGATTCACAATACATAATTATATAGATTATTACAGTCGTTATGAGATTATCTCTCTATGATTTTTGTGAGATCGGACATGATCAGCTGTTATTCAAGGTCATTTTACAGCCCTAGGGCCGTAAAGTTTTACCGGCCTGGTCGGAAAACAATCACTTTGGCCTCCATATGAGGCACGTAAACCAGCTCATTACATCCAAGTGTGGCAAAAACACATTTTTGCCCCTGGTGTGAACGCTATTTTTCACCACACAAAAAATTAAGTAGGTAATCAGCTATATTTAATATATATGAGAATAATAATTGTGTATAAGGCATTTCAAAATGGGTGCCTATTAACCTCGGGGTGACCCTGTTATTGGGGTAGGTGACACCGACGGTTTTCCTATCTGTACCTACATATACATGCTCTTCATTTTTCTCGTGTCGTCCGCACATTAAAGAAATGCTGGTCTGGCCGTACCTTAAGTTGGGGTTTGAATTAGAGCTTGGCTACAGTCAGCTCATAATAATTATTTTCTCGATTATTTAGTTAGTTAACATCTTATTATATGTTTTACTACTCGTGGCTTGTGAGCTGATTACCTTGAAAATACTTGTGTGAGCTATGACCTTAAAACAGTTTTAAGTTACATCTATCCTATCCCATCGCAAATTGTTTTTTAATTTTACTGTACTATTTATTGTATGGGCTTAATTATTTTTAAATAATATTATTCAACCGGAACGGCAGTTTCTTATTAGCCGATCGTGAGTGAGATTTTTATTCGACTCGGATTTACTTTCTCCTGTCTTTCTGTCTGTCTGTGTGACACGATTACGGCCAAACGCTTTTATATAATCGTATGAGATTTGCCGGAATATCCCTTTTCAAATTACGCGTCGATGCATATGTAAGGTTTTTTTTAAATTTTCAATTTAAGGACAAATAAATACAATTAAAAAAATTCAAAAAAGCCATATTTATGCAGACGGGAACAGGTATTATTACAGGACTCGAAGAGTCGTCGGAGACAAGAGGTAATTAAAATTGGTGAATCATATAATCAATCAATCAATGTAAATTTGGTATTTATTGTGAATTGAAAAGCAACTTATAAGCCATCCTGGGGTCGCACAGATGTACGTGGCTACTTTATTGAACTTGTGGGTATCTTGGTGGAGCAATTTCCAAAGGCTCCAATATATCTTGCGATTTATTTTCATTATAAACTAGAAAAGAATGATGAAAGCCAGAGTTATACTTACAGAAATTGTAATATATTTGTTAATCTATACTATAATAAAGGAAATAACTAGCTTATACACATACGGGATAGGAAAATCATGTTTGACGCAACATCAAGTCTCAACGACTAGACTGATTAACTTAAAATCTTGCATATGGATTTTTAATTGGCCGGGGATGGTTATAGGTCTATTTTCAACTACTCAAGATTTCATTACGTCAAGTTTTCAGTTCGTCAAGTTTTAAAATGGACCCTTATTGTCGAACACGGGTTACCCGCTAGTATCACATTCTGACTGATTTTCTTACGCCTTTCATCTGTCTGTAAAATATATTCATTTATTTGTGGATACAATCACATTATAGCCTATCATATAAATATGTTTGGAAAGGAACAACAGGCTTGGCCAAAAACTATTCATAATCTATATGAATAAGTTTCGGACTTATCAGCCGTTGGTGAGCGAGTTCTCCAGCCAGAGGTGCTCACTAATTTAAAGTGCTTCAACAAGAAGTTGAATTTGACAAGAGAGGAAAGAGAAATATGATTTGTTTTTATCCTCTGATAATTTGCAGGTACTTAGGATGCAATTATGGGCAGTGCCCTGCATTTTGGGTGGATGCAGGTCGTTGACAGGTCGCCAATCATACCGAGCCGCAACACAACTGCCGACCAGATCCACCCAGCAGGCGGCCAAAAAAACAAATTCATGTCTACCGTGAAGAGGTGGGCGAGAGAGGAAAGAGATGTTTCCATCCCCACCATTTTCGCCGATGAAGAAATCAGGTAAATATTGAAAACAAATACTTTTTTAAAGTATAAGTGTTTGCTATGTCTTTTCCATGTTGACTGTAGGATGGCAGGAGAATGATGTGTGCTTTCCGAATTTGTTGAATTTGAAATTCTAACATTTGAAAATAGCAATTTTTGATTATATATTATATATATACAACGAATAACTTTCTTTCTGCTAGTTGTAACGTATGATAAATTTGAACTTTGTTCGAATAAATCTAAAACGTTACCTTTTTGTAAGTTATGAAATTCGGCTTGCCTCACCGTTTGTGATGTATGGTTGTTGAAATAATTTACAGTATACAAATTAACGCATCACTAAATTAATAGATTATTAATTAATTAATCACGTTCCTCAATTTGAATATTTCGAATTACTAGGTTCAATTTTTTAAATTGGAGGCTTCCAGTTCCCAGACCGTCAGACAGGAACACTGCAATGTTGTGTTCAATTGGTATCACCTGATGGTAGACCAAGAATTAAACATTTATTTTGAAGTTGAATCAGTAATCTATTTTTGAGAAAAAATGATATTTTAATGATGTGTCAAGATTCTATTGAGAACAAGAGTAAGTTATAGAAATTTTCAATCATCATGAACTTCAATTAAAATATTTTTGGAAATTATTTTAAAGTTTGCTATAATTAAATCTATTAATATATTTTTTTTATTTTGGTGTTCAATTTATTCCGCAACATTTTAAAAGAAGAGCGGAACTTCTTATGCTATTTATTGTATTTTAAGGCTAGGCCCACTGTTCACTGTCTTATTTATAAGAAAAATCTGTGTGCTTCATCTCACTCCCATGGAGATTTTCATGTGGTTAAAATTTAAGTTATGATCCATTGAAATACGATTCCAGATTATTTCAAACATTTTCAACTGTTTTTATTTGTCAAAAATCTCATAGTTCATGACAACACACGTGAATATTAAATATTTTTCCTTCAATTACTTTCCCAGACACAGAGATGCAGCTGTACGACTATCAAGATCTACAGTTCTGCGAACTATGGCCAGATCTAGGAGGGCGATTCAGCCCAAAACGCCACAATCCATCAAAGAGATGCGGGCGTCTCTTCAGGAACATCGCTTTGCCAACCTTTGTCGAACGAGAGATGGACAGAGTGACTTCTTTGTGGCAGAAGTGGGCAAAGACCTTAAAGAGGTATAGACCCACAATGCCTATGTCTTCCCAATGATAGCTCTTACTTGAAATTGAAGGCCGCCATTGGGGTATTTTAGCACGAGTATTATATCTATATATATTTGTAATACAATTGATCACAAAGACATTGGTGGCATTGGTATGTAATAATCTTTTGTGTTGCCCCCTCAATGGCGGATTTCAATTCCAAGTACGACACTAGCGCTGTATGTGAGTCTATGCATCTTTAAGGTCTTTGGAAGTGGGGGTCGATGTACCGAAATACTCTTAGTACGAAATAGTCCTAGTATCACAGGGCAACGTACGCACGCGCATACACATGCAGTGATATTCTTAGTCACTATGACGTCACCAGAATATTCTTAGGAACTATGACGTCGCACAGAATGCGGAGCATCCATAACCAACAGTAAGATAACCTAAAAGGGAACGTTTATTGCTTGAAGATCCTCTTTTACCCAGAATGGTAGTGCATAACGGAATGGTCCCTTGCAGCCATTTGAAAATATAATGACAACAGGGTCCATCTTGCTATTCGCTACCTATGAAGTATATTGATTTATGCAAATAAAAGCTCCAAATCAATTTTCCTAATAAAACCAAAGGTATTGCTCAATACATATCGAGTGATTATTATGTTTTAACAGTGTTATGACATTATATTGAGAGTTATAACTTAATTATCCATCTAATTGAAGAGAAGCTTCAAAATCAGATGAATTTGAAAAGCTAGGTCTTGTTGCACAGAAGCCGATTAAATTTTAATTGTGATTAACTTTATGAGAACCAATCAGAGACGGCCTTTTATAAAAGAAGGCTTCTCTGATAGGCTCTCGTAAAATTAATTACATTTAAAATGAAAAAATGAAATGAAATTTATTGATTCCTTTTCACAAAAACATAGCAAATTACAGTTTAAAAATCTGGTGTGGTACACTCACACAACTTTCCTTGCTCATTAAACTGGGAGCCTCATTCTTAAGCGACAATAATTTAGAGAAAAATAACATAATGATGATTGGCGGCAACATAATTATTTGAAACTACGATCAGACTACTGTATATGTGTGTATATAATTGTTTTCAGAGTACTTTTTCCTTTGTGTAAATATTGTGAAATCCGATGATTTTTCAAAAATCGTCAAAACAGCTGTTCTACAGATGAAATATCTCGACTATGTGTTATTTTTATAGACTGCTCTACCTACCTACCACATGCACGAGAAGGAGGTTACAAAGTCCATTTCTGAAGGATGGGGTGAACCCCCCATCAGTTTCCCAAAAAGGAGACTCATGCCAGTTGATGGAGCTGATAAATAACTATACAGAGTATGAATTTTAAATAAATCAGTCAAGTAATTTTTGAGAAAATCGTGAAAAACATGGTTTTTCAGTAATAATTCACCATTTTTCTCGAGAATATTACGCAGCTCCTGCAATTTTCCTAGAAATTAAGCTCATGTCAGTTGATAGGGCTTATAAATAGCTATCCATGGTATAAATTTGAAGGAAATCGTTGAAGCCGTTTTCGAGAAAACTGTGAAAAACATGGTTTTTTAGTGATTATCCGTCATTTTTTTCAATAATATTACAGAGCTCCTGAAATTTTCCCAGAAATGAGACTCATGTCAGTTGATAGGGCTTATAAATAGCTATCCATGGTATAAATTTGAAGAAGATCGTTGGAGCCGTTTTCGAGAATACCGTGAAAAACATGGTTTTTTAGTGATTATCCATCATTTTTCTCATTAATATTACGGAGCTCCTGAAATTTTCCCAGAAATGAGACTCATGTCAGTCGATAGGGCTTATGAATATGGTATAAATTTGAAGAAAATCGTTGGAGCCGTTTTCGAGAAAACCGTGAAAAACATGGTTTTTTAGTGATTATTCGTCATTTTTCTCAATAATGTTACGGAGCTCCTGAAATTTTCCCAGAAATGAGACTCATGTCAGTTGATAGGGCTTATAAATAGCTATCCATGGTATAAATTTGAAGGAAATCGTTGGAGCCATTTTCGAGAAAAACGTGAAAAACATGGTTTTTTAGTAATTATCCGCCATTTTTTCCGCCATCTTGAATTGAATTTCTTATTGTCGGGTCTCCATGGTATAAGGACCTTAAGTTTAAAATTTCAAGTCAATCGGTTACTTAGGAATGGAGTTATCGTGTTCACAGACATACACACACACACACACACATACACACACACTCATACACACACACACACATACACACACACAGACCAATACCCAAAAATCATGTTTTCGGGCTCAGGGGACCTTGAAACGTATAGAAAACTTGAAATTGGGGTACCTTAATTTTTTTTGGAAAACAATATTTTCCTTACCTATGGTAATAGGGCAATGAAAGTAAAAATAGGAACTAAGTTGATCACTCTCAACCAGTATTCGTGGTCAACTTACAGAAAAAAAATAATCATCATTACTAAAAAAATTACATAAATGGTTATAACTTAATTTGAAATTATACAAAATAAAATCCATTGATTTTTGAGTCCAGCATTAATTAAAAATCTCTTGCACTCCGTGACATCTGCAAACCAATGTGAACAAAAATATACAACCAATACAATTTATCTGGAATATTAAAAAAATGTAGGCTCTCATTATTATTTTTTATATGAATGTATTAAAAACCATTACTACTCAACTATTTATCTCTACATGTGTTTGATATGATAAACCATATGTTTTCGTTGTCATTGATTCATTCATAAATATCAAATGTTGTTGATCCGTTACTAGTAGAAAGTCATGTTCAATTTTATTTGATTAAAGCTCTACAAATGAAGAGTTTACTTATTTCAATTTAATCAAATAAAATGCCGACAAAGAAAAAGACAAAAACGATTGAAAACCGTAACTACGAAGAAGATAAGATGGAATCACATATTGACAAGTTTCTCAAGCCAAAGGAATTATCTATCGACCCAGATTCGCCTACGGCAGAGAGAGAGTGGAAACATTGGAAAAAGACGTTCGAAAATTTCTTAGAAGGAACGACAACCAAAGACAAAATGAAAATATTGGTAAACTTCTTATCACCTGCTTTATACGAAATTGTGGAAAGCTATACTTCATATGAAGAAACTATATCCATGTTGGAAGATATGTTCGTTAAACCAAAGATTGAAATTTATGCACGATACTGCCTTGCTAATGCAAAACAACAAATAGGTGAGTCCATTGATCACTACTATTCTGAACTAAAAAGATTAAGCTTATCATGTAACTTCACTAGAGTGTCAGCCGAAGAAAACAAAAACGAGCATATTAGAGATGCTCTTGTTTCAGGGTTATGTTCTATTGAAATTAAAGAGAAACTTTTTCAACAAGGAGATTTGAGTCTACAAGAAACCGTTTCCCAAGCACGTGTTCTTGAATCCGCAAAAACATATGCCGACTCCTTTAAAAGTACTTGTTATACAAACTCTGTTGAAGAAAATAAAAACATAAGCTTGAGTGAATCTTTCTCAGACGTTAATGCTGTAACCCAAAATCGACAGGCAATTGTAGAGAAATCCGTTCAATGCCAACGTTGCGGATATAAAAAACACTCAAATTCTCAAGAGTGTCCTGCAATAGGAAAGACTTGTCATAAATGTTCCCGAATTGGACACTTTTCCCATGTGTGTAAAAGTAAAACGCTCAAAGAAAAACTAACTACGTCAACTATTACTGCAGCTGGTATAGCCAGTAATCTTTCTAAAGCTACAATTATTGTTTCGGTGAATGGAATAAATACACCAGCTCTTATTGATACCGGAAGTGTTGCCAGTTTTATTGATGAAGAATTTGCAAAAACAAATAAATTTAAAACTGCATCAGATTCTTGTTTTATAAGATTTGCATCTGTTCAACATAACACCGCTACAAAAGCATGTGTTCATAGCAATATTGTGTACAAAGGAAATGAATACAACAATATTAAACTCTTGGTATTAAAAGAATGCTGTTGCAATGTGATACTTGGTCACGATTTTTTGATGAATCACTCTACAATAAGTTTAGCATTCAATGGTAATAAACAGCCTCTTGTAATAGATAATAATTCTACAACCACACCACCCTTGAAAGATTTCCTCTTGGTGGAGTCCATGAAGTAGTTATATATTGGGAGATTGGACTGGCTTTTTTGCGCAATTTCCCCCCCTCCCCCCTCCCCCACCCCCCTGAGTTTGCGCAAATTCCCCCTCCCCCTCTCCCTCTCCTTCTCCCTCTCCCTCTCCTTCTCCCTCTCCCTCTCTCTCTCCTTATCTTATCTCCCCTCTCCCAGTGAGGACGAGGGGGATGGAGAGAGAGAGATCTCTCTCTCTCTCAGTGAGGAAAAAAATAATTTTCTACTGTCAAATTAAAGTGAATCCATATTACTACATCTAATGCTATACTGACAGATTAAAGTGAATCTGTATTCTCTACTGTCAAATTAAAGTGAATCTGTTACATCTAATAACTTATAATACTGTAAAATTAAAGTGATTGCAAATTGAATAATTCGGAGGGTACGAGAGAGAGAGTGATACACCCATCGTTTCTCTGTCTCTCGCATAAGCATTACTTGTAGATTGTGCAAACTACTAGGTGGAAAAAACAGATGGCCCCATGCGTTATCTCCTATTCTGACTTACTTGCACCATATTTCTAAATTCCTTTGTTTCTCTCTCACACAAGCAGCAGACTGGCTTGCACCCAACTCGGGCCCCTGGCACGTTGCCGCTTTTCCTCTATTGCAAAAGCCATGTGTGTGTGTGTGATGAGAGAACTCGGCGAAGCTTGAGTATGTTCCTTTTTAATCCATCATTCGTATACTGCCAGATGTAAGTGAAACCATATGCCTCTCACCGCATAGCGATCTCTGCATTACGAATGACGAGTAAAGGAGAGAATAGAAATCATGCCATTCTCCACTTTGATCGGGCGTACGCTACTGCCAGTTTAAGTGAATCCATCATCCTCCTCTTTTAGAGGATTCTCTATTAATTTGGAATAATACTTTCAAATCGAATTCACCCATTCAGATCATCTATTTGAAATGAATTTTCAAAATGCATTTCAAATAGTTGATGTGAAAAAGTCAAACACAATAATATTGAAAGTCATACAGATAAGAATGAATAGAATGCCAATCCAGCCAGATGGCCCCATGCGTTATCTCCTATTCTCAAATCACCATATTTCTAAATTCCTTTTTGCTATTATCAACAAGGAAGGCGGGCGGCCTTGTGAAGGTCGGGGGGGCGTTAGCCGGCCTTGACTGAGTGAGCGACCGGCTGATGTTTTCAGCTCAGGGGCATGCTTGCGCGTGCGTGCATACATCAAGCTATAAAAACACATTTTAATTTCTTATCACTCAATGCAACTTGCATAGTGTGGAGAGTGAGTGATTTGAGTGCTCAACACGTATACTAGTGTGTGTGTGTGAACTGATAGGTGAGAATTGAGAAAAATTTTTATAGAAAACAAACTATTTTTTTAATGTTATTGATATTATAGATATTGGATACATATAACAAGTAAATTATAAATATGATACATAGAATTATAGATATTGGATACATATAACAAGTAAATTATAAATATGATACATAGAATTATAGATATTGGATACATATAACAAGTAAATTATAAATATGATACATGTTTTGCATATATATATGTTAATGCTAGATGGGCCCAAGATTATTAACAATTTTTATTAACAATCTTTATGTCGGACCACCTAGGATTAACATGTTTGACTAAAAGGCAAGATTTTGTGCAGTTCTTTTTGAACTTCTCAACATCGTTTGAGGATACAATTTCGGAAAACCGTTCCGGAAGATAAACCTCAGTCGACCTCATTCCAGGAGTGTATAGTTTTAAGATGATGCGACATCCATGTTGGTTGGACGCCTCCCGGACGTCCACGATGGGGTATGGTAACCCCTCCTCCAATTCCCGCAGAGGCATCCAGGGTTTTTCACATCTAGAATTTATGATCCGAATGAAGTCGTCTGTCTCCCTGTCCAATTCATCCTCCTCCTCCCCCTCCTCCGTCTCCCATAACAGAGACATTATTGAGCTGTCTTGCGACTCCTGTAGCTGCACTCGTTTCTGTTGAAAAATATTTCATTAGACTCTTATTTGTTTCAGGTTTAAAATCATACAAGAGAGAGAGATCTTGCTCAACAGATTCACTACTCAAAACTGTGAGTAATAACTCGGAAATTCTCTGACATAACTCTCAATTATCGAAAAAAATTTTTCAGTTCATTACAATCAACATATGATTTGATTTTTCATATAAGTAATAAGTAATTTGTCATCAAAGTTATTGCAGAATAATATGATTGGATTTATAATAACAATATTATTCGAATTTCACGTTTCATTACTCATGCAAATTTTTAACAATTTTGTTTCACACAAACAGTTTATGCATATGATTGGATTTTTCATATAAGTAATAAGTAATTTGTCATCAAAGTTATTGCAGAAAACATACAGTTTATGCATATGATTGGATTTTTCATAATTCAAATATCAATATATATATATATATATATTCGAATTTCACTTCATTACATGCACATTTTTAACAATTTTGTTTCACACAAACAACATATGATTTGATTTTTCATATATATATGTAATCAGTATGTAATAACTCGGAAATTCTCATAACTCACAATTATCATGCAACATACTTAGTAAATGTGTATATCAACCATCGTGTGAAAATTTATCTGTGTTCGGATTGTTTTGAAATAGCATAATACGTACAAGCTCAGTCTTGAGACTTTGCTCACAGTAATTTCATATTTATTCAAATAAACATAGAGACTTGTAGTAATGTGCACAAAAGATTTTATTGAAATGGACGAAATCTTTTGTGCACATTACAATAATAATATTTTTGTATGCTAACCTTCGATTGAGTGAGGACGTTGGAGGGCTCCTCATCGTCGTCGTCGACAAACAACCTCCGCTTAACTGACTGCTTGGGGGCGGCGGCGGCGGCGGCAGGCACTGATGTTAGCGTCGCTCGGCGCGGCGCCCAAGTAGCTTGCGGGAGAGGGCTGCTGTCTGGGATGATGATGGAGGAATCCTCCTCACGTACAAAGATCCCTTGTTTCTTCAAGGGATCTGAGGAGGAGGAGGAGGAGGAGGTGGCAGCAGCAGATGTGGAGGCAACAGCCGAGGTAGCAGCCGTGCTGCGGCGCTTCTGCTGCTGTTGCTTCTGCTGCTCCCAGAAGTTCATCTTCCTCTCCGGAGGCGGGCTGTCTGGTAATAAGAATGTTGTGGAGGATGAGGAAGCACTTGATGAGTCCATCTCCGCGTAACGAATGACGATTTTTTAGAAACAATAGTTAATACTCAAGCGTATAGCTCTAACGTGAATGATGATTTTCCTCTGAGAAAAGTGATTATATAGCAAGTCGTTTCTCTGTCTGTTGCAGGCTTGTACAAGTGAGATAGAAACACATAGGAGGCGTGTCACAATTGGCAAACACTGCCAATACTCCCCAGAGGTTTAGCACGAGGTCAACGCTAACATTTGATTGTAAGTAAAAATTTTTGTTACATTCTCATATTTTTGTGAAATAACACTAAATTGATTTTTATAATATATATTGGTTACAGTTATCAAATATTTCATTGTTTTTCACAGCATTTTCTCACCTCACAACTCGGTCTCATAAGCAGTTGTGCTCTCGTGAGGGAAACTTACCTGCATCGAGAAAATCATAGGCGAGGAGCTACCTGAGTTGAGACAATACCTGAACCGAGTCGAGGAGCTAACTGAGCTGAGAGAAGCATATCCGATTATTTCATTTCGTCAAATCAACACATGTAAGTTCATTTTTACTTAAATTTTCCTCTTCTCCGAGGACAATATTGTTCTCCATGTTAGATCCTTCAACATGGAAGTAAGAGGACCTCATTTTTCAAACATGAATCTTATCTTGTCAGTGTTTTCTATCATCAATGAGATAACGCATTTTAATATTCAACCAACCAGTAGCAAAGTTGAGCATTTCATTTATTTACAATATTGCACACATACACTTATATGTTTTGATCTTTCTTTGTCAATCCTGTTCTAAGCCTGTCTCATCTGCAGAATCTCGTAAAAAATTCCAGATAAGTTGATTTAATTGTTCTTCTGTTAAATGAGCATTGTTTTCTATTATAACCTTCTTAATTCTATTGATAGACTGTTTAAGGATTGCACACTCACATCTCCATGAATCGGGGATATCGCCATTCCCCCAGAATTTATCATATGATGTATCATATAAATCACAAACAAGAATATGATCGTATCCATCACTGAAGCAAGAACCTAATTTTTCATAGTCTCTCACAAATGTTAGATATTGTAGATTTATCCATCCTTTTTCTGCTAATCTCTGCAATATATCTAGGTGCGTGTCCAAGAGTTCACTTAATTTATATTGATATCTCATTTTTTCTAGAGGAACAGAATGGTATTCACTTAATTGATTAAGATGTCTATCTATAATGAATTGAACGCACAAATCTGAAGACTTTAACTCAGACTCCACTGATGCCGCACCAAACACATTATCCATCTCAGTACAGTAGCTTGATGTTGTATCAGCAAAGACAAGATCACTACTAACAGATTACCTTGCTCTAGCTTATTATTATTATTATATTATTATTATTATTATTATGAAAAGCACACTCTAGCGATAATTTAATGTACTTTATAGTACTCTACTTATATATATTTGGTTACAGTTATTAAATATTTCATTGTTTTCACAGCATTTTCTCACCTCTCAACTCGAGGAGTCAAAGGCAGTATCTACACCTGAGAGGAGTCAATCATACCATAGGCCGCAATCTACACCTGTACCATAGCCCGCTATCTACACCTGTACCATAGGTCGCTATCTACACCTCTACACTCGAGGAGATTCACGCAGCATCAAGCAGTACATGTAAGTACATTTTTACTTCAATTTTATCCTCTGAGGAGGAAAATTGTGCTCCGAGGACAGTTTTTCTCCTCGGAGCACAGTTTTTCTCCTCCGAGGACAGTGTTTGTCCTCGGAGAATAAAAAACCTTTTACAATATACTGCATGCATGCGATTTTACTTCATCTTTATGATACAGTATATCCGGAACATCCAAGCCCCGCTCTTCTTTCTCACACTCTTCATATAAACAAAACGGTAAATGTATCACTTTTTCAAATGGATTTTCGATAATATATTTGCAATAGACACATTGCAGATAGAATGGATTTTTATGTAAGAAATAACCATTTCTCGCAAAATACTCTGCTTTATTGGATAATGATTTACAAAAGTCACAATGTAGATGTTGATGCTTTTCAAAATACTCTCCTTGAACGGATGAATCTTCTACACAATTAAAAGTTGAATATCTTTCTTCATATTCTCGTAGAATATTATTATCGTAATTCTCCTCTTCAATTGTTATATTTCCTTTCCTTCTACAGTTCGGGCTGTACCTTGCATGTTCTATTGCTGGTATGTCACTTTCTTCCCATTTTCCCAAATAAATTGAACAAAATACACATCGCACAATGTCTGGTGCAGATGAGAATATAAATCCCTCTTTCGCCATGTTTTCCGCGGACAAATGCGGAGAAGATTTCAACCATCTTTTATCAAAAGATAATAATCTCAATCTTTCATGCAACATTATCTGTCCTTGTGATAACATCGTGAATGCTAATTCACAACTGATTTTGAATTGTACTCCTTTACACTATTAATTGCCTATGCCATCCTGATCAGTATTCTTTTGTTTTTTCAGTATCATGCCGAGGGAATGCAGACTTCATGCCATCAATTCAAGCGCAGTCCGCCATCGCATCACCCTCGATGACGAGGATATTGACATTGAGAATGTGCTTGAGAGGTCGAAAACTCGAGTTTTCGAGATAATTAGGGAGCATGCGGCACGGTATGATGGAAATGTAAAGTGGTTCATAGTTTTAAACGTTTTATTGTATAAATTAGTGGTATTGGATGACAAGGTTGATGAGTCTGTTTCAACTTTAGTAAACTTACATAGTTTCTCAAATATAGGGTTGTCTATTTTGGAGAACTATGATGACTTCAATGAACATTTCATGTTAGCTGTGAGAAAAATCCTCTTGTCTTTCGAAAATTTCGTAAGACATGGGAGCAGATGGGTGCTAAAGAAAATTGAATCACTGGATGTAAATGTGATTAAATTTAATCCTATATACACATCCAGTTTCATTCAAACACCCCAGTTTTTGAAAAACAAAAATTGTATTATAAATGTCAAAAATCTCTCTGACGAAAAATGCTTTTTATGGTCAGTGCTCGCGTATTTCCATCAGAAGCCAAGGAACTCGAACTTGACTGTAAAGTATTTGAGCTAGTTTGCTCACACACTTAATATGCGAGGTGTAAATTTCCCGGTGACGACACGCGATATTAAGAAATTTGAAATACTCAATCCGGACATTGCAATTCACGTCATCGCATATGACAACAAAAAGTTTTTCCCCTACCGTACAAGCATTTTCCGCACTCGTAAACACCAAATTAATCTTCCAATGTTGAAAGGCGATGCAGGAAAAACTCATTTCTGTTTAGTAAATACCGCAAACGGGAAAAACGGGCTATCTCGTCTTCTCTCCCACCTTTCAAAATCCCACGGTCAAGTACATGTTTGTAATTTCTGTTTTCACCAGTTCACATCAGACAAAACTCGAAATGTAGACGGTAAAGCAAATTTGTTGAAACATGTGGAACTTTGTTCCAAGTTTGAATCTCAGTGCGTTTCATATCCTAAACGCGGAGAGACAATTAAATTCAAGAAACTAGGCGCGACGTTGAAGAAAAAGTACACCATTTACGCGGATTTAGAAACATACATTGTGAATATTGATAATGATGATGATGATGTTGATGATGACGAATCCGATTCCGATGAAATTACTCGTAGTTACACAAAGAAAACGGCGCGGCATATTCCTTGCGGGTATTGTTTCATTGTTATAGATGTAAACGGAGAAATTGCATACGGACCTGTACTCCATAGATCGAGTAGTTTAGACGAAAAAATCATGGAGAAATTTCTTCAGGAAATTACAGATCTTGGCGAAATTTTGTATGAGGATATGAAACGTGAAATTCCGATGCAACATTTGTCCGAAAGTGAAGAGTGCGAATTTCAAAATTCAGTAAACTGCGGGCTTTGTGCTGAACCGTTCTCAGAAACCGATATTAAATGTCGACACCATGCACATGAAACCGGTAATTACTTGTGTGCTGCACACGTTTCTTGCAATTTAACAGCACGTACTCCAAAGTACATTTCGTGTTATTTCCATAATTTCTCCGGTTTTGATTCAAATTTTATTCTGAAAGCGTTGGTAAATGTAAAAAAGAAATATCCTGCATCGCGAATACGTCAGAGAGATTTTTGTCACTTTCGGTAGGCGAAATTAAATTTCTAGATTCCCACAAGTTTATGAACGAATCCTTGGAAGTATTGGTGCGTAGTTTGGTAGAAAGTACAGACATGGAAAAGAAGTTCCAGCGATTATTTTCGGTGTTTCATGATCCACCTCGCGAACACAGACAGCTTCTGTTAAAAAAAGGAGTATACCCGTATTCCTACATGAGTTGTCCTGAAAAATTCGTGGAAACGTCACTTCCTCCAATAGAATGTTTTCATAATGATTTAACGGACACACCTCTGACACACAAAGAATATCAACATGCACAAAGAGTGTTCTCGACATTCAATCTGAAAAATTTGGGTGAATATCATGATTTTTATTTATGTTTAGACGTAATGTTATTAGCAACAGTTTTTGAATCTATGAGGTCTACGCTTTTTACCTCATACGGGCTTGATGTTACTCATTTTATTTCCCTCGCGGACTTCACCTGGAATTGCATGTTGAAATACACTAAAGTCGAACTGCAATTACTTACAGATCCGGACATGCATCTCTTGTTCGAAGCGGGAATGAGAGGTGGGGTCTCATTTATCGGTAAACATTATTGTGAGGCGGATAACAAACATCTACCTGAGACATACGATACCTCAAAACCATCTAATTATCTCCTTTACGTTGATGCTAATTCTCTTTATGCGGATTCTATGAGCAGACCCCTCCCTTTTGGAATTTCAAATTCCTCACAGAGGAAGAAATTTCCAAACTTGATTTCGCGAATTTGGACAGCAATTCAGGAACTGGTTACGTAATTGAATGTGATCTCAAGTACCCGAAAGATTTACACGATAAGCATGCCAGCTTCCCTCTCGCGCCGCTACACTTAACTCCACTGCGGGAATTGCTGTCCGAGTATCAGACAAATGAGAACGGTCAGGGAGTGACCAGAAAACTCATGAACACACTTTTTAACCGTGAAAAGTACATTGTACACTATGTCAATTTAAAACTCTACCTTCAGCTTGGTTTGAAATTATTGAAAGTGCATCGCGTCATTAGCTTTTCCCAATCTCCCTGGCTGAAAAGCTACATCGACTTCAATATCAAAAATAGACAGGCCGCGAAAAAAAAATTTGAAATATCCTTCTTTAAGGCATGTTGTAATCTTTGTTTTGGTAAGACTATACAATCAGTTCGGAAACATATGAATGTTAAAATTATTACAGACGAAAAACGATTAGACAAGTACATTTCAAATCCGTTATGCAAACGCTGGCAAATAATTAGTCCAGACGTGATCACGGTTTTCTCTCGTAAATTGGAACTTACAATGAACAGACCTGTCTATTCCGGCTTCACTGTACTGGAATTAAGCAAATTCCATATGTACGAATTCTTTTATTGCAAGTTGCAAAAAATCGTACCCTGGAACCGCGTAGAACTCTGTATGACCGATACCGACAGTTTTCTTTTAAATGTAAAAGTAGAGGATGTGTATCAGTTGATTAAAGATAATTTGAACCTATTCGATACTTCAAACTATCCACCTGCCCACCCTTGCTTTTCCATGGAGAGAAATAAAGTTGTAGGTAAGTTTAAGGATGAAACGGGCTCAAGGCCGATCTCTAAATTTATAGGTCTTAGATCGAAACTTTACAGCTTTTTAGTTTGTAATGAGAATGATGACGAGGTTGTAAATAAATGCGTAGCAAAAGGAGTAAAGTCATCGGTTAAATGTAGAAAACTTAATTTTAATTTGTATAAGAAATCATTGTTTGAACGTAGTGTACATGTAGAAAAATTTAGTATGTTAAGATCCTATAACCATAGTATGTTTCAGGTCGAATGTGCTAAGGTCTGTTTGAGTCCTTATGACGATAAAAGATACATTGAAGAAAATGGTCTGAATACTCAGGAACATTTCACTAGAGATAACGCAAATATGATAATTATTTTTAAGATAGATTTATTGAGTCTCAAATTAATTCACAGAGATCATTTTGGAGGAGATATGTCTTATAAATATTTCAGTAAACTTTGTCATACAGTTTGGAATCGTAAACCGCATAATTTTCTCACAATTTTAAAAGAATGTAATATAAAGGAAGGAAAATATCGGGATTCACTGGACACGATTCTTTCCATTCAGTAGAGATTAATTCTTTGTACAGTCATGTTGTCTAAAACACATATGAGGAGGAGGAAGAGGAGAGGAAATAGCATAGTAAATAACAAGAGGGAGAGTTTAATAGAAAAGATTAAGAAATTGAGAAAGGTGATCAGTGACAAGCATAAAAGCTTAGTCAATTTTGAAAAACGAACGGAGGAATTCAATAGGAAAACTCTTTCACCATTAATAGAACCTATAATTGAATTGGGAAAAACCAAATCTAGTTTGCACTCTAATCATGATTTTACACCTAAAAAGGAAGAAGTAAAAGAGGAACAAGAGAGTATGGATATTGATGATAATGAGGAGGGGGATGAAGAGAGTTATGAGAGTTCAACAGACAATTTTTTAAGCTCGACTAAATTTGAAAACAGTTTACTTGGTTCTAGCAGAAACGATGATGTGCTGTCACAATATCCAAAAACGTTTCATGCGGAAAAATTGGATAATTCAATCAGTTATGGAATTCTAAAGATGACGTGTATTATATTGGAAATCAGCAAGTAATATTCGATAACGGTTATATAGATATTAATAATGAAAGATTCCGTTTAACACATGGTCTACTTGAGTTATTATTCAGTGCGAGACCAAACTCAAATCTTTATAATCAGAGAGATCTGGATAAGTATAAAAAAATCTTAACACTTACAGGCATACATTTAGATCGAAGAGGCTATGTTAAACGAAATCAGGGAATTTAATCGCAAATGATTCAAAAGTTATTCCCAGTAAAAAACTTAGTAAAAAGAAGGGTTGGGGTTTATTGAAATTTGCAAAAAATAATTCTCATGATAGAATTTATCAATACTTTGATAATTTTGACGAATTAGTGGAAAGATTAAATTTACTCTATTCCTCAAAAGCTAGTGGCAACACCAGGCATGATGTGGAGATCGCGTCTATAATTGAAGAGCTAAAAGAAGCAAAATTAATTGTTCAGTGTTACGATGACTCTACATCGATTTGGACGAATTGATACGCCTAGTGCTAGCGGACCTGTTGCTAATCTTACGTGTGATATTGACTCGATAACACAGAAGATAATCGAATCGATAAATCAACAAGGAATCAGCGAAGCTGTGAAATTTTATTTAGATTCGCAAATAACCAAACTCGTTTCGGAAAATACAAAGAATATTGGAGTGAGCATAATTGAAAGAGAACATATTCTAAGTACATTACAAAATTTCAGTGCTAATATCAATAAAGCTATTGCAGAGAGAACTCTGAATTTAGAATCCGCTCTGGGAGAAGTGAAAACTTCAACAGACAGCTTTTCATCTCAGTTGCTCAGTATTAACAACGATAAAGTTGATAAAGCTTATTTAGATGAGAAATTAAAAGCCATATCGGATAAAATTAAGAATTTGGAGGTGCTGGACAGAAACTATCTCAATACTAAATTAAAACAACTTAGTACAGAAATTTTTACTAAAGTAAATGAAACACATCCATCGTTAATTGATAAGCAATATTTAGAATCTGCTTTGCAGAAATTGACTAGTTCTTCATTAACAAAGGAAGAGTTTGAAAAACGATTATCTGAAATGGCGAGTGCAATAAAAGCTAATATTATGGAGGGTATTGAACAATTCATTACAAAAGATGCTATTGCTATTCTAATTAAGCAAATTGCGGAAAAGTACGCAACTAAAAATGATATAGGAGATTTTATTAAGAAAAACGAGATGGGAGTAGCTGTGAAAAGCGTTCGTGATGAAATAGCTGAGGCAATTAAAAATTCGGAAGAGGGTGCTGTCATGAGACTGCAATGTTCGGCTCCATTCATTGACTATCTAAATTTATTCATACACAGAGTGGCCCTGGACATCGTATCCAAATACGCCCAGGTTTCTTTTCACATGAACTGGATTGAGGCCAAACAACATAACCTTACAGAAAATCAGGTAGTGCAAATTATTACAGAAAAAATGGATTTAGCCAAATATAAAGACTTTATATTGGGGCCGAAAACATAAAATCTTGTAAACAGTTGTGTGAGAGAGAGTGAACGATATGTTGTTTCAAATTTCAGTCTAGACATTTTTGACTATGATTGATTGATTGTGGTGTGAATTCATTTCCAACTCGATTGAAAATTAAACCAATTCAATTCAAGTTGATGTATTGATTAATTAACCTCAGTTAATGTTCAACCATTGAGTTGAAAGGTAATGAAAAATGGTATGTAGGAGAAAAAAGCAGAGTTCGAGGAAACGGGGTAGAGGAATCTTGAGTTCAGCGGCAAGAGTTTTTAAATGTGTGTCAGGTTTGGCAGGTAATGTGACATCAACTATTTTAAATAAGGTAATTGATAACCTGGGAGAAGAATATCATATTCCGGGATACGAGTATTGCGGGCCAGGCACCAAGGTTAATGAAAGGTTAAAGAGAGGTGATCAAGGTATAAATTCATTAGATAGAGCTTGCAAGATACATGATATAGCCTATACTCAAAATAGCGATAATAAAACTCGAGTGGTAGCTGACAGAGCTCTAGCAAACGCTGCATGGGACATATTCAAAAATCCTTAAACACCCCTTGCCGAGAAAGCACTTAGCTATCTTGTTACAAACGTTATGAAAGCTAAAGTGGCGTTTGGTGGGTCTTTGAGAAAGAAGAAGAAGGAGAAGAAGAATGAGAGGAGAAGTTATAGTAATGATATTAGACGCAAAGCTATAGCTCAGTTGAAACAACATATTGCAGGAAAAGGATATTATTTGAAGCCTTACCCACCGCTTAGTGGTGGCAGACTTCTACCCCCAGCCCCACCACCATCATATGGAGTAAGTTTATTCCCCCAAAAACAAGTTAAGAAACGTAGAACAACAAAGAAGAGTAGAAAAAAGACGAAGAAGAAGAAGGCATGAATATTGAAGGAGAATTGAGTAATTATGATTTGATTGATTGGTCAAAATTATTACAGATTCAGCTAAGAGGAATATATATGCTAGATGAATTACCAAAAAAAATTCTAAAAAACGAAAATGCCATTGTGAATTTAGCAAGGGAAAGCGAGGATGGCACACATTGGGTAGCATATAAGAAAGTTGGCTCTAATGTATGGTATTTTGATCCAATTGGAAATTTACAACCGCCATACAAATTGGACAAATATTGGAAAAAAGAAAATGGAGTAAATATATTTTATAATGTGGAGCATATGCAGCCATTAAATAGCGATTTTTGTGGCCATCTTACATTATTGTTTCTTGCAAATCAGTTGTAACTAAGTGTTTGTGGTGAACACACAAGATGGTCGTTATTACCTTAAGATCAAAGTCAAGTAACCTCTATGAACATTTACAAGAAATTATAGAATTGGACAAAAATTGTGAATGGGAAATTGGACTGATTAATTTTTCTAGTTACAATAGTATTGCAAACGTAAACAAAGGAACAAATTCTAGCTTCAAATATGGCGATAAGTTAATCATGTTGGATACCGGCGCATATGAACTTGAAGATATTATAAAATCTTTAAAGAATAAATTGAATATTGATGGGAAGAAGAATAAACTTATTATACGTGCAAATGCAAATACTATGAAGATTGAAATTCATTCTGATAAGCCTATTGATTTAACACGTTCTGATTCGATTGCTAAGATACTCGGTTTTGATAATGTTGTTTTGCAAGCAAATAAATGGTATTATTCCAAACATTTGGTTAACATAGCAAGCATTGACAGTATTCTTGTTGAGTGTAATTTAGCATGTGGCAGTTACTTTAACGGAAAAGAAAAACATATAATCTACGAATTTTTGCCAAAGGTTCCTAGCGGTTATTAATAAATGAAGTACCCTCTCCAATTATTTATGTACCTTTGAATACACGTCGAATTCAAACTATTAATGTAAAGGTAACAGACCAGAACAGATCGTTTATTGATTTCCGCGGAGATACAATTACAATTAGACTGCACATACATGAAAAACAAAAGTAATGGGATATCTTGTTTTTAATCCGCGTTCGAATAAGACTAATCAAGTCATTAGAGAAAGGAACGCGATAGCGTCAACATCTACTAAAAGCAATAGGGCGTTATCGGCTAAAAGCGCGAGAATATTGGAAAAATTAGGTTTTATAGTTGATTGGCGAAATGTCAGGCGCAGCAATTAGTGATATTCTGGATGTGGAGACAGAGCTTCAGTTTTATAATGACATAACCAAATTCCAATTTCATACTCATACAGTTTATTCGGGACAAGAAATAAAAAACTCTGATGAAGCTCGGATAGGAATAAATTCATTGGATGTGTACACTTCACCTTGTAAATCATTTATATTGATTGAGGGAATGGTTAGCTGCACAAAACTGGCAGCGCCTGCAATTACAGTAGCAGGGGAGGCAACTCAACCGGCTGGTGCGCCCGTTGCGGCAGACTATAAATTAAGCAGTAACGTAGTGGGCAACCTTTTTGATGAAATACGATACGAATTAGCAGGTCAACAAATTTCCAAATCAAGATTAATTGGTTTAACTTCTACAATTAAAGCTATTCTTGTGAAGAACGCATCTGATAAAAACACATATCATTTAGCTGGTTTTGACAGAGCAGGATATGAGCTTACAGATAATAAATTCACTTTCTGTATGCCGTTGAAATTAATCCTTCCATTTTTTGAAGATTTTCAAAGAATAATTTTAAACTTGAAACAAGAGCTTGTATTATTGAGGTCGCCCTCAGACCTCAATTGCGTCGAGTCTGCAACCGGTACAGAGGTTAGTGTAGAAATTACTAAGCTCCAATGGCGGATGCCCTACATTACTTTAGAAGATCATGTGCGATTGAAATTTTTGAGACTGCTCGATGCCGACACTCCACTGAAATTAAGTTTCTGCCATTGGGAAATTTGTGAATTACCAAATTTGCAAAATTCACTTGTTCATTCTTGGTCAGTACGCACGACATCGAATTTTGATACTCCAAAATATATTATAATTGCATTTCAAACTGATCGAAAGAATAAAATTAAAAAATCAATATCTAATTTTGACAGCTGTGATATTTACAATGTTAAAGTATATTTGAATAGTGAGTATTATCCATACGAAAATCTGCTAGGTAAGAAGGAAGTTTTATACCGGATGTTCCTGGATTTCGCACCCTCGTATTATAATCATTCAATCAATAGCAAACTCGGAACAGAAATCGATTTTAAAACGTTTTGTGAATCAACACCGCTGATTGTTGTAGATTGTTCACACCAACCAAGTCATTTGAAATCATCGACAGATGTTCGTATTGAAATGGAATTTAATACTGCAGTACCTGCAAATACTTCCGCGTATTGCGTTTTAATTAGCGATCGTGTGATGGAGTACACGCCTCTCACGAGCATGGTGAAAGAAGTTCAGTAATTTTGCCGATAGAGTGCATCACTGCATGCAATATTATATATAAGGTGTGTACTGTGCCAAATGTAAACCATTATCAGTTTTACCTTTGAACAGGAATCATGTCCTATTCTTTGTGTTCTGATATTTTGGACAAGCCACAAACTCGGACTGTTGGTATCCAGTGCGATCTCGATTCTGATATTTTGGACAAAGCTCAAACTCAGTCGGTACTTTACGATATTGAATCTGATAGTTTCTATTATGAATCAAGGAGAAGCAGTACACCAATCCAGAAGTCATGAGAGGAGGAGGAGGAGGAGGGGGCACCAGAGGTGGAGGAACAGAAACGTGAAGAGGAACAGAAAGGAGTGGACGACAAGCAGACACCCACGAAAATTGCTATGGTTGATCTTCACTGGTTTAAACAAACTTGTAATCAAATTATTGTGAAAGAACTTGCTATCGTTGACGAGTGCAATAATTATGCTGTATTCCATTTCAAATCACCATTTGCAAAGATGGAATTGAGCGCAAAATTGTATAACGATGTAACATGGCTGGAACATAACTATCATAAAATAATATGGAGTGATGGAGATTTGGAATGGAATGAGACAATGATTCGTGTTTACCTCGCAGGTTATGAAAAAATTTCTACAAAAGGAACTGAGAAAGCAAAGTTTTTGAGAAGATTGCATTCTAACGTACAATGCATACCGGAGGACTTTCTCAAGCCCGATTTCAGCTTTTTCACCACTTCGTGGTGTTATGATGCATGTAAGATACATAAGTATAGACCCGATGGAAGGTGTGCTTTGTACAGTGCACAACATTATAATTCTTTGCTGTTTAAAAATATGTATCAAACAAATAATTTCTTGTGCGAGAATACTCGTATGAAAAGTATGAAATTGGCGCCTATGTATACGAATGCACAGAAAAGAAACTTTGCACGTTATGGATTCTTCTACAACGGAAAGGAATTACAGTGTGTTTATTGCTTGCATGCACTGAGATTGCATAAAGCTCGCACGTGTTGTCTGTCTACAATTATTAATGAAGGAAGACCGTTTAATTACCCTATAATAGTGCCCGCCTACACATAGTTTACTCCATTTGCTCGACAACTATGGATCCGACAAAGTGGTTAGCTGCTGACCACCAGTTGGAAGTGAGGTTAAAAAACTGCATAGACTGGTATGACGAATGCGAAATTGCAATTAAGAAATCATCTCGTGAAAATTATAGTTTGGCGAAACAATTAAAGGCTATTTTTCTAAGCACAGTTAATTTGAATTATATAAGAGACTATTTGTGCTATTACCGTCCACACAATTTGTCTATAGATAAATTAATTAAAATTGAAGATGAAGTTATGATGTATTGTTGTAGTGAAATGTTGTAAACAAATTTTTTAATTCAGATATTTCCTCGAACATTTTGTTTTAGTATCAGTGTAGACTTGATTGAGTGAGGTCACGAGGAGATATGCCCCCCTCAGAGACAACTGTGTTACAGCTAAGTGCACATTCCTACCTTATAAATTTTATTGTTCATAACTTAATCGAGGTCATGCAGTGTTTTAGCTTTGCAAAATTCAAAAAATTAACTCGCCTCTTGATGTCAATTTCATTCAATGAATTTGATTCTATTGCAAAAGATATTGAATTTTCAACAGGATTCCAAGGCGATGATGTTGATCTAGCGTTAACAAAAACAGAAAATGTACACTTTCCAATTTTTTCTGAGATTTTCGAATTACTCGACATACTAGATACTGGCCATCTACATTATTGTAGTGCAAATGATTTCTCAACTATTGTTACAAAATACCGATGAACTTTGGAAATGCTTGTATGACATTGCAGATAAAAAATGTAAAAGATCAACTTAGATCATTGACCTCTCTCTGTTAAAATATGTCAGACATCAATAGAGCTTGAGTATGTACCCTCCAAGTGATATAGGTCTGAGGATATCTATAGCCATTTTTGGAATGCTTGTTCATACTAAATTTACTATAGATATTCTCGGAGAACACACTTACCAAAAAAAGTAATGCCCGCAGGTTTTGTACAGCACATAGAAAATTTCAATATATAATATTATTGATTGAACATTTTTCTTAACTGTCGGGCGGAAAGCAAACCAATTATTTGCAATTTTACAGTATAAGTTATTAGATGGATTCACTTTAATCTGACAGTATAAGTTATTAGATGGATTCACTTTAATCTGACAGTAGAAAGGGAAATTATTTTTTCCTCAGGGAAATTATTTTTTCCCTCACAAGGGAAATTATTTTTTCCCTCAGGGAAATTTTTTTTTTCCCTCACTGAGAGAGAGAGATCTCTCTCTCTTCATCCCCCTCGTCCTCACTGGGAGAGGGGAGATAAGATAAGGAGAGGGAGAGGGAGAGGGAGAGGGAGAAGGAGAGGGTTGATTGATTGATTGATTGATTGAGTACTTTATTTATGTAGATTACAATATATACTGGCTTATACACTTATATACAATAGCTTACAATACAGCAAAATTATAGATGAATTTACATAATATAGACTAAGAAAATAATTATTGAACTGTATATGATATGAAAAAGCAGTTTGTAATATAATAACTCTAGATAATAATCATATTGTTATGCATCTACATAAATTGGCGGAGCTTTGGACATATCAATGTCCATTCTTCGGAAAGAATATTAAAAATATCCTCCCCACTAACTCTCTACCAAAACGTTAATTTCGTTATTTAAACTAAGGATTTATTTATTAATGGAAATATTGTAAAAGTTTTAATCAATATGAATATTAAAGAGAAAAAAAAACAGAAAATTGATAGAGTAAAATAATTATATAGGTAGATAAGATCAAATAAATAAAATGAAGTAGGCTGAAAGTAGATCAGGGTTATCGACTTTCAGTAATAAACAGCATTATGCAGTGGATAATTGAAATAACATGAGTTTATATAATATATGTATATATATACAATTCGTTCTATAACATGGTTTAAAGGTTTGTATTTGTGGGATGGGTGGGGGATGGATGTCATATGATCGTTCTAGGGCCGGACAGTTTCAGTCATTTGTTCCAAAAGATGTTTTTTTAAAGTTAGGATGAAGCTCGCTCGGCTCTCGATGGACCTGATAGAAACAGGAAGTGCATTCCATGCACGACAGGCACTGACTAAGAAGGATTTTGTGAAAATAGTAGTTCGATGATTGGGTATCCTTAAAGTACTTTCTCCGGTTCTAGTATGTGAAGCATCTATCCTCCTACCTTCAGAGACAAATTTGAAATCATCTTTAAAATAGTTCGGATTACCGTATATCAAGATATCTCTAACAAGCTTGACTATTCGAAAAAGCCTCTGATCGGGAAGCTTCAATGTTGAACTAGCAATGTGGGCTGGGGTGATATGATCATGGCGTTGGAGAGAGTAGACGAAACGTAGACAATAATTTTGGCAACGCTGTAGTTTATCATTCAGAGTGACTTGCATATCGTTAAGAACAGAATTACAATACATTAAATGTGGGAAGATGAGAGATTGAACCAATAATAATTTAATGTTTCTAGGGAGGATATCGTGCATTTTCTTCAATGCATGCATGGCTGAGAATAGCTTTTTACAAGTTTTGTTCACTTGTTCTGACCAGTCAAGAGTATTATTCATAATAATGCCTAAATTCTTAACTGAGCTATAGCAAGGAATGTCATTACCGTCTACACTAATTTTGTGAATCGATTCAAGGTCAATATTGTTTATAAGACGAGAATATCCAATTATAATGGGTTGTGTTTTGATGGGATTAAGCTTAAGGCCATTTTTCTTTGTCCATTCCACTATCGAATTGATATCCTGATTCATTATTTCAACTGTTTCATTAATTTTTGTTATGGGACAGCTTAAATAGATTTGAAGGTCGTCTGCATAAGTATGGAAACTGGAGAATTTGATAATGGAAGAAAGGTCATTAGCATACAAAGTGAAGAGGAGAGGGCCTAAAATTGAACCTTGTGGTACTCCATGCATAACGTTTTTCCAAGTTGACTTTTTGTCACCGACAGATACACATTGTTTCCTACCTAATAGATAGGATTTAAACCAAACTAACGAGTTGTGACTGAAACCAAGAATAGCCAACTTATTCAGAAGGACTGTATGATCAACAGTATCGAATGCTTTAGAAAAATCAAATAGGGTGAGGATGGTGCATTTTCTTTGGTCCATAGCTAACCTTATATCATCAGTGACACGAAGCAGAGCTGTCTCAGTTGAATGGAATTTTCTAAAGCCTGATTGAAAGTTATGAAGCTTACTATTGTTGTCTAGAAATTTTACAACTTGAGCATGAATGAGTCTTTCTAGCACTTTGGACAATGCAGGTAAAATACTGATTGGTCTAAAATCCTCAACTTTATTGGGTGATGGAACTTTATTTAGAGGGCGAACCAGAGCAAACTTCCAGTTATCAGGGAAAATGCCTTCTTCAAGTGACTTGTTGAAAATGTATGTAATGGTTGGTAAAACAGCAAATAACATCTTCTTGATAAATTTAATAGGAATTTTGTCTACACCCGTAGCATTACTATGAATACGTTGAATTGCTCTGAAAGTGTCTTCTTCTGAGATTGGATGGAAATGAAATTGATCAGTGATTGGTAAATCTAAGTTTGTAACCTGCTCTCCAAGATCATCGATGTGATTAGCAATGACAACTTCGTCGCGTTGGTTAGAGTGTGAAACGAAATGGTCATTTATATTATTCAATGGTAAGTCAATTTGTGGATTCGATTTCTGTTTGCCAAGCCCGAATTCTTTTATTCCCTGCCAAAGTGATTTAGAGTCTTGTCTATTGTTTGTCATAAACGAATTCAAGTACCTAATCTTTGAGTTCCGTAATTCCTGTTTAACCCTATTTCTAAGGCTCCTATACTCTATCAAACTGTCCAAGTCAAATGTCTTTTTAAATTTTCTATGTGCTTTGTCTCTACGTCCCATCATCTTAAGTATGTCTTCAGTCATCCACGGTACTCGTCGTTTTCTATTAATCCTCCTTGTCACATAAGGTGCATGTTTGTCATACAAAGTCAAAGTCCAATTCTCGAAAGTCTTGACCATGTCATCAACTGAGGGTAATGCTTCAATTTGATGCCATGGAGTCTGAGCCACATCAGTCAGGAAGGCGGCTTCATCAAAGTTTTTAAAGTCTCTATAAGTGATAATTTTCTGTTCTGGCTTGGGTATCTTATGGGAAAGTACACAGTAGATCAAATCATGTCTAGAAATAGCTGGGACTGAGATTTGGCCTGCTTGAACAACCTCATTGGGATCACTAACAATGAGGCATCATGGAAGCAGCAGACCAATCGTGAACCGACCTCAGAACGACACATGACGGGGGAAATGGGGATGAAACTGATAAAACTTAACCTAAATGAAAAAGTCTCTTGATTCGAGTGCATTCAGCATGCCTTGACAGTTCGGCTCCCTTCACTATTTAAAGCACTAGTTCAAAAAAAAAATTCACTAAACACAATAAGATGTAGATGTGTGGAGTTCCGGTGATGAATAATCCTAATGGTGAATAAGATGAAGATTGAGGAAGAACTGGTAGTGGGAGATCTGGTCCAAGTGGAGATAGAGCGAGTAGGTATCCAGTAGTGGAAGAATCGGGTCCAAGTGGAGGTAAGCGAGAAGGAATCCAGTAGTGGAAGATCGAGTCCAAGTGGAGACAGAGAGAGATGGAATCCAGTGGTGGAAAATCGAGTCCAAGTGGAGATAGAGAGAGATGGAATCCAGTAGTGGAAGATCGTGTTCATGGTGGAGATAGAGCGAAATGGGATCCAGTAAAAACTGAAAAAGAGAAGAAAAAGCCAGCAGAAAAACGAAAAATCTTTGAAGAAAGTTATCAATTGAGAAAAGATACATAATACAATTGATAATGAATAATATTCGCATAAAATTGAAGAGGAATAGTATGATTTAATGTGGGAAAGAATCGAATATTATATGGATAAATATATGGATATTATAATATAATATATGGATACTAGTAGAAGGTAATCAGATAGAAAGAGAAAAGGTAGAAAGATAAATAGATATAGAAAGAGAAATAAACATTTGAACATGCTGGATAGCCAGTGAAAAAAATCACAGGGAAAATAATGATAATAATAGGGAAGAAAAGAGGAGAAAGAAGGAATGTGCACAAATTGAGAAGAACTTATGAAACTGAACTATAGAATAAGAAATAGAACATCGTATTGTGATCTTGAATTAATCAAGGAGAGAAGAAGAAGAAGAAAAGAAGAAGAAAAGAAAAAGAAAGGGAAGAAGAAGAAGAAGAAGAGAAGAAGAAGAAGAGAAGAAGAAGAAGAATAGAAGAGAATAATAATCATCATCGCAAACAACAATATTCAAGTAATCATTATAAATATAAGATCAAGAAGAGAAATTAGAAAGAAAAATAAGAAGTAGAGGAGACGATGGAGAAAGTGCTAGATTATTTTAGATGAGTTTTAAATAGGATTGAACGGTGAAGTGTGAAAAATATTATATAGTATTTTACTATACTTCTAATAGAAGTATAATTAACTATTGGGAGTTGCAATAACAATAAAAGTAGTAAATTGAGAACTGTAATATTTTAGTGATGAATGTCTAAGATAACGTTAAATGAAACACAGCCCCTATATAAGCATATGAACCCACTCCGTCCGACTACCCACCCCTCCGTTCTATCAATAATTCTTCACACATTTGCTTCTATTGCTCGAGCTGTGGCAACAGTAGGAGATATCATTATGTACACCTTATATAGAAGAGATTACTATCTTTACCTATAGATTACATCCATATCTATAACGTATGTTAATCATCCAATTTATTTGAAATTCAGCATTTCGAAAATTATTAATTATGGAAATAATTTTGGTAAGAGATGTAATAATTATTAGTAAGAATAGAGATAATGATTCTCTAAGTACCCTCTGGAGTATAGTAGTTGATGCATTGAACGTAGTTTTGGGAATTAATATCAAGATAAATTATTAATCAGTATTAACAAATGTGGATCTCCTTAGTTTGAAATAATTGCCTCATACATAATCATAAATAGCAGTGGAAAGATTCATTTATAGAACAGAGAGCCAGCTCATGAAAAATGCCAAGGTATATCTAATGTGAAATGTTTTAATACGAATTTCCTATTATTGTAGTGAAGGGCACCTTAGTAATCGAATCCTGAAATGATTTAATTTACCTTTATTTTTTGAAGGTCGGTCATCCTCTCGACTGTGTGGACCCTCTTGGATCCTCCCTCGCCGATAGAGATCTTGATCCTCCCGTCCGATGACCAGACATTCCTATGCCCATGACGGTCGGCCGCAGCGTTGAGGATCTTGAGACGCTCCGCAGTCAGATCCTCGCGAATGGTGACGCCGGAACCCTTCAGCTTCTTCTTAGCGTCGAAGATCATCTTCCTGGTCCGGTAGCTGCAGAGTCGAACTATGATGGGTCGGTCCTTAGGTTTCGCTTGCCCTTGTTGAGGTGGTTGACGCCTTCCAACGCGATGCGAGCGGTTGACATCCGCCAGAGTCACGGGCACGTTCAGCTTCTTGTTAAAGACATCGAGCGCCAGCAGGTCCGTGTCTTCTTTGTCGCTCTCCGGGATCCCAAAAATACGTATAGAATGTCGGCGCCCATATTGCTCGAGGTCGTCGACCTTCAGGTGACAAGACACCTCCAGCTCACGAATTCTATCGTGCAGCTGTTTGTTCTCCTCCTTCAATGCCTGAAGTTCCTCGAAAATAGATTTCACAGCCATTGATACAGCACTGTGGACAGACTCTTCGATTTGCTGTCGAATAATTCGGAGGGTCTCTTCAGACAGTGATCCAGAAATAGCTGGCCCTGGCTTCGGAGCATTGACCTCATTCCTCGGAGTGCCTCTGTTCGGTCGAACCATCGTGTACCGTTAGGTGGATTTACACTTTTATAGGCTAGGCGAGAAGGTGAACTGAAGAATTAGGAATGTTTTTTCAAGATAAATAAAAACAGTGTGAGTTAATCAAAATTATAATTTCACTATTGAATTTAGCTCGAGAAACTGAATAACTAGATGTATAATTTGGAGTGAATTGAACTGTATAACCCTACGAAATTTCTGTTGAAAGACGGAGCAGAACTGACACACGTTTACTCACTCGACATAACCAAGAGGGTGAGGGAGAAGGAGAGGGTGAGGGGGAGGGAGAGGGGGAGGGGGAATTTGCGCAAACTCAGGGGGGTGGGGTAGGGGTGAGGGGGGGAAATTGCGCAAAAAAGCCGGTCCAATCTCCCAATATATAACTACTCCATGATAAAACCATGTTCCCTTTCCAATGACTTGACTCCCAATTGCCACCCAATAACTTCCCGATCCAGAAGAAACCCACAAGATGACTATGAATTCATGAAGAATGAGGTCAATCGCCTCCTTACAGAAGGAATAATTGAGGAAAGCCAGTCCAGTTGGCGTGCCCAGCCTTTCATTGTAACCAATGGACAGAAGAAACGAGTGGTCATAGACTATTCACAGACTATTAATAAATTCACAAATTTAGACGCATACCCTCCCATTGATCGAAGATCTTGTAAACACAATTGCCAAGTAAAACATTTTTAGTACTGTAGATTTCAAGTCAGCTCACCATCAAATACCGATTCTTGAGAATGAACGACATTACACTGCCTTTGAAGTAGGCCGAGAACTTTATCAGTTCAAACGAATACCATTCGGAGTAACCAATGGAGTAGCTGCTTTCCAACGTACAATAAACGGACTTATAGAAAGAGAGAATTTGAACGACTGCTTTGCCTATTTGGATGATGTTGTCATTTGCGGTTCAGATCAAGAAGAACATGACAGAAATCTTAAGAAATTTCAACAAGTAATTGAATTGTATGGCTTGACTATAAATGAAGAAAAATGTAAATTTTCAAAAAAATCATTGAAGTTCCTTGGGTATGAGATAAAACATGGAGAAATTAAACCTGACCCAGAACGCCTTGCACCACTCATGAACTTTCCACCCCCAAGAAATGCTAAAGAAATGAAACGACTCATGGGATTACTGGCTCATTACTCCCGATGGATTATAAACTTTTCTCAAAAGATTCACCCCCTTGTCCACATACAGAAATTCCCTCTATCTCAAGATCAGATGGAAACTTTGGAATTGTTGAAAAATGAAATTGCTTCCGCGGTACTGCTCTTTGTTGATGAAAATGTACCATTCATAATTGAGACAGATGCATCAGATTTTGCAATTGGTGCAACATTAACACAAAATTCTCGACCAGTAGCCTTTTTCTCACGAACTTTGTCCCAAAGTGAAAAGATACAAAGGTGGCGCCTAGAATTATCTGAATACAAATTCAACATAGTCTACAGACCTGGAAAAGAAAATGCACCAGCTGATGCACTCTCTCGTATATGTATTACAGCTGGTTGTTCAACATTGAACTCAGCTTTGGCAAAATACCATGATGAACTTTGTCACCCTGGTGTAACTCGTTTCTACCACTGGCTCAGAATGAAAAATCTCCCCTATACTGTAGATGATGTAAGGAAAATTTGCTCCAATTGTGCAATTTGCTCTGAAATAAAACCACAGTATATGAAGACAAAAGGAAATCTCATAAAGGCAACAAAACCTTTTGAACGAATTAATATGGACTTCAAAGGACCCGTACAATCAAAAACAAGAAATAAATACCTACTGGTGATGGTTGATGAGTACTCAAGATTCCCTTTTGTATTTCCTTGTCCAGACATGACTGCGAGAACAGTCATAAATTGCCTGGTCTCATTAATATCAATGTTTGGCCTTCCAAGCTATATTCACACAGACAGAGGAACATCCTTCATGTCAACTGAGTTGAAGAGCTTTCTTGGCTCAAAAGGGATAGCAACTAGTAGATCAACGCCTTACAATCCGAGAGGGAATGATCAAGTAGAGCGATATAATGGAATTATATGGAAAGCAATAACACTAGCTCTAAGATCAGGAGGACTTGATTCAAATCGATGGGAGGAAGTGTTGCCTGATGCACTTCACTCTATTCGATCTCTTTTGTGTACTACAACAAATTGCACCCCTCATGAACGAATGTTCCTACACATGAGATCCTCAACAAATGGACAGTCACTACCATCTTGGCTAATGAGCCCAGGACCAGTTTGGCTGAAGAAAATGAACCGAAATTCAAAGCAAGATTCATCAGTAGAAGAAGTTGAATTGATTGAGGCAAACCCAGAGTATGCTCACATTCGTCGCCCTGATGGACAAGAGTCCACTGTGTCGCTCCGTCATCTTGCCCCTAAGATAACACGAAAATCTAGCCGGGTAGAATGATATGATAAACCATATGTTTTCGTTGTCATTGATTTATTCATAAATATCAAATGTTGTTGATCCGTTACTAGTAGAAAGTCATGTTCAATTTTATTTGATTAAAGCTCTACAAATGAAGAGTTTACTTATTTCAGTGTTATTCACGATTCTAATTATCGAAAAGAGAAAAAATGTATATGTATATAATGCAGAATTTGTATATTATTATGTACCTGCTTCTTTATAAACATATTCATACTTCAGTGTTGCATCAAGTAAAACTAATTCTTGGAAAGACACCATCCAAGCTCTTAAAAGTTTTAAAAAATCTGGTGTGGCGCACTCACACAACTTTCCTTGCTGTTATGAAAATTGATCACCTGACGCTAGTGTTCACGCGCATCTCGAGTCTACTATTCCAAGATCTGAGCCAACTGGTGACAGGACAATAACGCCGGAGACACACGAAGTCTGCTATCTCTTTATAGTGTATGTTTTAATAGAATCAACAGTTTGCAATTGAATAATAACATTTTCTCGAATTCCGAGCTTATTTTCAATTTTAGGTGAAAATGTTACTGAACATTAATTGTACAGTTCTTCATGCTCAATCTTTTTCGCTAGAATTTTTTTGTTTGAATTGTATCTGAAGCCTAATAATTGGGAATCTGAAATCGAACTTTGCATAGATGGGGCGGAGCTCCTGAAATTTTTACAGATATGGGACTTATGGCAGTTGATAGATTTCATCAATGAATATATTAGGTAATAATTTGATCAAAATCGCTGGAGCCGTTTTTTGAGAAAATCGTGAAAAACCCGGTTTTTGACAACATTTTCGCCATTTTAGCCGCCATCGTGTATTGCATTTGATCGAAATTGTTCGTGTCGGATCATTATAGTGTAAGGACCTTAAGTTCCAAGTTTCAAGTTATTCCGTTAATTGGGAGATGAGATATCGTGTACACAGACGCACATACACTCATATATACACACACACATACAGACCAATTACCAAAAACCACTTTTTTGGACTCAGGGGACCTTGAAACATATAGAGATTTAGAAATTCGGGTACCTTAATTTTTTTCGGAAAGCAATACTTTCCTCACCTAAAGAGACTATATTTTAGAAAGTAGAAAGACTATACTTTACTTTTTTGAAAGTAAAAAGACTATATTTTCAGATGATTTAATTTCGTATGGTAGTTGATTGAAGTATTTTGGAGCTACATATTGGATCGATTGCTTGAAAATTGATTCATTGACTCATGGTAAATGAAACATTCTTTGTGCGATTCTTCTTGTATTGTATTATAAATTCTCTGTACCAGTATTGCCAGCTCCGACATAGAATAGCTTTAAGACTTTATATACAAGAAGATGTTGTAGAGCATTTTTAATTACTCTTTCCATGATTAATTCAGTTTTAAAAACTTGAAACATACAATCTTCGGGGACGAATTTACACTTATGTGACAGATAGGCTATTGTTCTAACTCTTCTGTAGACTTGGCAGAGGGAAAATCAGGCAGGCACATTAATCATGTTAGAATAGTCTTAACTATGTGTTTACGTATGAAAAGAATCTATTTTCCAGTTTCTTTTTAGGGGTTGTTTTTGCATTTTGCCTTTGAAGACTAATACTAGGCCGCCGTCTCATCGACAATAGTGTTGGTCCTTGACTTTGACATTCCTTGTATACACATGGCAAAACTAAGCATATACCTATGATTCAATGAGCACGCACACTCACCCACTCACATATATGCACCACATTTGACAAAAGGAGACATTCTTCAGGAGGAAACAACTATCTAATACTTGTATTTCCTGGAATGAGCTAATAGATTGCACGTCTTTATTGAAAATTAACTTAGTTGATCGGTAAATCTTACATGATGTGGTCAATTGATTGATGCATTCAAATGCATTTGTCATCAGCTATCATACTCTGGAGAAGGAGGAGGAGGAGGAGGAAGAGGAGTAGGAGGAGGATGATACTTATTATGGATGGTTATAAATAAATCATTCAAATCGCAGAATAATAAATATATTCAATGATAAATCACAGATATTGTAAAAAAATCGAATACAATATGAAAATAGTTATAAAATGCAAATTTAAATTTGAAAAAACTATTGTCATTTTTTTAAAATGGCAGATGAAAAATTTCAGAATTATAAGCTGATTAAAAAAATATTCAATCAACTCAATTAGTTGGCCATTAGCCCACACTGTAATCATTATCTTTCTCTCCCTTGATTCTTGATGTATGAATTAAATATAGAATATACAAATAATTGAGAGTTTATGCATGCAAAACTACTAATAATAGAGCTCCAAGATAAGACAGCGCTTGACTTTACTATTAATTATCAACGCCAGTGTAAAGTTGGAAGAACATTATCCAGAACTACATCGAAAATTGACTGTTCTGGATGTAGAATCAATAATTCTACAGTTCCTTATGAGTTATGACAATAGTTCCATGTAAATATTTGGAGCAACAGGATTCAAAAAAAATAATGCCCTTCAAGTTCTACAAAATAAATGTATTTTGGTCAGATGAGCACAAAAATATGCTTATAGATCATCGATTATGAAAGTTCTATGAAGAGGAGGTCATCGTAGATTCAGAACCAGTAAGTTATTATGAAAAAATTAAATACGGAATTATTTATGGCTAGTTTAAACTCGTAAATCGAGAAAATTCACGTTTCCACCAAAAGAATACTGAATTTGAAAACTTGAGAGGTGAGAACCACAGTTCTAGGCAGGGGGAATCACCCTGATTACATAACTGTTGAGTTCCAATCGATAGATTCCACAAAACCATTTTCATGGCCATTTTTGAAACTCGGAAATCGAGATAATTCACGTTTTTTATCATAGATTCGACAGGAAAGATCTATTTCAACTTAGCGAATGAATATGATTATAAGAGAAAGTAATATGATTGTAATTCTCTTCTCCATCCTTATTATCAGCAAATCATATATGGACAATATTGTATTATCATCTTGAAATATTCACTCATCTTCTTTGAAGAGGAAAGAAGTTCTTTGTATCCATGTTTGTATTGCTGTTTGGCTTTGAAAGCTGCATTCTTGTTCGAATTACATAAATGAGTCGAAAGTGACCTGCTAAGAGGGAAATGGGTCGCCAAAAACATAGGGTGATGTTATCGGAGGTTCAAACGTATTCCATAACAAAACCTTTTCTAGCTGAAGGAACATGGTGATTTTCTCACAAGAGGGCTTATTGTCTGTCCAGTCTACAATCAGGAAGTTTTCGAAGGAAAGTGTCGAATATTCATAACAATAAGAATATCTACAACAATAGCTGACCCTCACACTATAGTGTAGTTTCTTCGAATTCTGAGAGTAGACAGATGGGACTATTGTTTCCCTAGCCAGTTTGCAAACATTTTCTTCAAGTGTTTCATTGAGAGGGAAGTATTTATTTTTGTAAGAAGAGGCAACATCAAAGTCGCAGTGATATCAATACATTGAATACTGGAATGGTCTTTTGTAATGAACCGGTGGAGGTGTTTCATGAACCAATTTACCTCACACCGGATATCAATCTGTAACCGGTGGAGGTGTTCTATAAACCTCTTCACCTCACACCGGATATCAAAATTATGTCGCCGAGAATTTCTTCATACCATGATTTGGTTAATCTTCATGGCACAACGTGGAATATTGATTACAAAGAACTAAAATAAAGTTTAGGTCTTCAAGAACTAAGAACTAAATGAAGTTCTTACTTCTTATCCTTACTTCTTTCTTATCTCACTTCTTAGACATGAGGTTCGTAAGACACTCTTGCAGTCTATCCTACCGTTGTGCACCAATGTAAACGGCGGAGAGTTTCTCCTCTCCTGTAAAATTTATTGATATTATACTACTATTAAACATCTATTTGAATCTGTGATTAGTTGGGAACTTACAGTGGATTCGTTCATCCAAATGCACAGATTCTCAGCAATATTTAATCGTCACCTATCTTAGCAACTAATAACTACGAGCCAGGAACTTCAATGAAAAATACTTTAAGAATTTAACCTCAGGTTTAGACCTGATACACAAAAAAACTGCAATAATACCCACTATTACACACTAATAATTCACACTTTTACAATCAATTGGCTTCTTATTATATAGAATTCATTTATTTGATTGGCTTCTTAACACTAATTCTATTTTCTATTCAAAGAGCAAAGCGAAGTTCTAGTTTATGATAGTTTTAAATTGTGAATGTTATTTTCGTGGATGTCGATTCTAGAGAGCTATGGTCTTGAGTCTTCGACCATGTATACTTACTTACTCTTACTCCGTGGCTCTACAACCCATTGAGGGTCTTGGCCTTCCGCAATATGCCTCTCCATTCGTCTCGGTCTTGCACCTTTCTCCTCCAACCTCTGATACCCATTTCTTTCAGGTCATTCTCTATGTCATCAATCCAGCGCATTCTCGGTCTTCCCTTTAATCTTCTTCCACCTGGATTCATTCTGTGGACTTTTTTCGCACTCCTGGAGTCACTCATTCGTTCAAGGTGTCCCAGCCAGCTAAGACGCCTAACTTTTATCTCACTCACAATGTCTGGGTTTCCGAAAAGCTCTCGTAACTCCTGATTAGTACGTATCCTCCATTCTCCATTACTGAAGATAGGTCCATATATTTTCCGGAGGATTTTTCTTTCCCAGACATTAAGTAGCGCTTCGTCTTTTTGAGTTGGGACCCAAGTTTCTGCACCATAAAGCACTACTGGTCTAATAACGGTGATATATACTTGTATTTTCACTTTCCTAGTGATGAGCCGGGAATTCAAAAAATGTTTCATGGCATAATAGCATCGATTACCTGCTGACAGCTTTGCTTTGATATCTACCTGCACTTCATTTCTATGTGTTATCATAGCACCTAAGTACTTGAATTCGTCAACTCTTTCAAAGATACTATTGCCCATCACTAGTTGCCTTTCGTTTTCTTGACCATCTATCCTGCTGTTGAACATGTATTTTGTCTTGTTTGCATTTATGGTGAGTCCTGTATTCTGAGAGCCAATTTCCAGTTGGTTGAAACCTTCTTCCAGAGC
>NC_052518.1:41378324-41597177 GCF_014356525.2 Nilaparvata lugens | reverse complement strand
ACTATTGTTTCCCTAGCCAGTTTGCAAACATTTTCTTCAAGTGTTTCATTGAGAGGGAAGTATTTATTTTTGTAAGAAGAGGCAACATCAAAGTCGCAGTGATATCAATACATTGAATACTGGAATGGTCTTTTGTAATGAACCGGTGGAGGTGTTTCATGAACCAATTTACCTCACACCGGATATCAATCTGTAACCGGTGGAGGTGTTCTATAAACCTCTTCACCTCACACCGGATATCAAAATTATGTCGCCGAGAATTTCTTCATACCATGATTTGGTTAATCTTCATGGCACAACGTGGAATATTGATTACAAAGAACTAAAATAAAGTTTAGGTCTTCAAGAACTAAGAACTAAATGAAGTTCTTACTTCTTATCCTTACTTCTTTCTTATCTCACTTCTTAGACATGAGGTTCGTAAGACACTCTTGCAGTCTATCCTACCGTTGTGCACCAATGTAAACGGCGGAGAGTTTCTCCTCTCCTGTAAAATTTATTGATATTATACTACTATTAAACATCTATTTGAATCTGTGATTAGTTGGGAACTTACAGTGGATTCGTTCATCCAAATGCACAGATTCTCAGCAATATTTAATCGTCACCTATCTTAGCAACTAATAACTACGAGCCAGGAACTTCAATGAAAAATACTTTAAGAATTTAACCTCAGGTTTAGACCTGATACACAAAAAAACTGCAATAATACCCACTATTACACACTAATAATTCACACTTTTACAATCAATTGGCTTCTTATTATATAGAATTCATTTATTTGATTGGCTTCTTAACACTAATTCTATTTTCTATTCAAAGAGCAAAGCGAAGTTCTAGTTTATGATAGTTTTAAATTGTGAATGTTATTTTCGTGGATGTCGATTCTAGAGAGCTATGGTCTTGAGTCTTCGACCATGTATACTTACTTACTCTTACTCCGTGGCTCTACAACCCATTGAGGGTCTTGGCCTTCCGCAATATGCCTCTCCATTCGTCTCGGTCTTGCACCTTTCTCCTCCAACCTCTGATACCCATTTCTTTCAGGTCATTCTCTATGTCATCAATCCAGCGCATTCTCGGTCTTCCCTTTAATCTTCTTCCACCTGGATTCATTCTGTGGACTTTTTTCGCACTCCTGGAGTCACTCATTCGTTCAAGGTGTCCCAGCCAGCTAAGACGCCTAACTTTTATCTCACTCACAATGTCTGGGTTTCCGAAAAGCTCTCGTAACTCCTGATTAGTACGTATCCTCCATTCTCCATTACTGAAGATAGGTCCATATATTTTCCGGAGGATTTTTCTTTCCCAGACATTAAGTAGCGCTTCGTCTTTTTGAGTTGGGACCCAAGTTTCTGCACCATAAAGCACTACTGGTCTAATAACGGTGATATATACTTGTATTTTCACTTTCCTAGTGATGAGCCGGGAATTCAAAAAATGTTTCATGGCATAATAGCATCGATTACCTGCTGACAGCTTTGCTTTGATATCTACCTGCACTTCATTTCTATGTGTTATCATAGCACCTAAGTACTTGAATTCGTCAACTCTTTCAAAGATACTATTGCCCATCACTAGTTGCCTTTCGTTTTCTTGACCATCTATCCTGCTGTTGAACATGTATTTTGTCTTGTTTGCATTTATGGTGAGTCCTGTATTCTGAGAGCCAATTTCCAGTTGGTTGAAACCTTCTTCCAGAGCTCTTTTGTTCCTAGCAATCAAAACCACATCATCCGCATATGCCATATATTGCAATGTTCTATCCATGATTGTTCCATTTGGATTGACAGTCAAATTTCGCATTACTTTCTCCAAACTTATGTTGAACAGCATTGCTGATAAAACATCTCCTTGTCTCAGACCTTTGCTTGCCATGAAACTGCTAGATAGTCTCCCTTGCACCTTTATTTTATATTTAGTCTCTTTGAGTGTCATTCTGACCAATCTCACCAGCTTACAAGGTATACCAAATTCTATCATAGCTTTAATGAGACTATCTCTTTTTATGCTATCAAATACTTGTTTATAGTCTATGTAAAGTTGATGTAGACTTATATTGTACTCATAGCATTTCTCTAAAATTGTGCGTATTGTGAATATATGATCTGTACATGATCTGTTCGGCCTAAATCCACATTGATAGTCTCCTATTATCTCATCCATATATGGTTTCAATCTCTTGGCAATTATTTTGGTCAATATCTTATAAGCAACACTTAACAAGGCTATTCCTCTGTAGTTTGTGCAGTCGATTTTGCTTCCTTTTTTGTGGATAGGACATATTAACGCCGTGTGCCAGTCTTCAGGCATTTCTTCTTCTCTCCAGATTTGCACTATCAAACTATGTAATGTGCTGAGGAGCGCAGGGCCACCAGTTTTGATCATTTCTGCCGTGATTGCATCTTCTCCAGGCGCTTTGTTGTTCTTCATCGAACCAATGGCTTCTTCCATTTCATGTAGTTGGGGGTCGTGGCTGAATGGTTCTGGACCTATACGGGTGATTCCTTCCATTCCACCATCCTCTTCTGCAATCTCTCCAAGTAAATCACTGAAATATTCTTTCCATCGTTCAATGACTTCTTCTTCGCCACCAATGAGGTTGCCTTCCTTATCTGTGCAGAAATTTGTTCGTGGTTGGAAACCAGCTTTTCCTTCACGTATCCTCAGGTACATCTTTCTTGCATCCTTTGTTTCAGCATATGCCATGATTTCTTCCAGCTTCCTCTTTTCAAAATCTCTTTTCTTTCTACGGCAGACTTGTCTGGCAGACGATCTCTTCTCTTGGAACAGGTTCATTGTTGCCCTTGTTCTCCTATTCAACATACTTATTCTTGCCTTATTTCTCTCTTCAAGGGCTTGTATGCATTCTTCATCTATCCATGTATTTCTGACTTCCTTTCTCTTGTATCCGATTGTCTCCTGAGCACTCATCACAATACTATGTCTCAGATTTTTCCATTTCTGTTCTGCTGTTGTGTCCCCCGCATGCTGGTATTCTTCTAGCTTATCTTGTGATCTTTGTTGGTAGGCTTCTTTCAGACTTTGGTTTTTGAGTAGCTTTTCACAGTCGAACTTTAGTTGTTTCTTGCCTTTGGAGAACCCAGTGTTATTTATTCTTTGCCTGTATTTCAATCTTATCATGAAGTGATCTGTGTCACAATCAGCTCCACGAAGACTTCTCACATCAAGGATATCTGAGCCGTGACGTCTGTCAATCATAACATGATCAATTTGATTTTTTGTCCGTCCATCTGGGGATAACCACGTCATTTTGTGAACGTCCTTGTGTTTAAAAAAGGTACTACTAATGGTCATGTTGTTTCCTCCTGCAAAATCAATCATTCTCAGGCCATTCTCATTGCTTTCATTGTGTAGGCTGTAGGGTCCAATAGTTGGCCTGTAACACTGTTCTCGTCCAAGTTTAGCATTGAAGTCACCAAGGATTATTTTAACATCATACTCAGGGGTATCTTTATAGACATTTTCCAGTTTCTCATAGAATTGATCTTTATTATTTCCATCTGCTTCATTGGTGGGTGCATGAACACATATCAAACTTATATTAAAGAATTTTTCTTTTATTCTCAGCAAACAAATCCTTTCATTTATTGCTTTGAATCCTATAACTTTGTCCTTAAAATTCTTGTGTACAAGAAATCCTGTTCCAAATGTGTTATGGTCGTGTCCACTGTAGAATATGGTATGATTACCTAGGTCCATTATTCCATTCCCTTTCCATCTTATTTCCTGTAGAGCTACAATTCCAATTCTATACTTTTCTAGTTCTTGTCTCAGTCTCATTGTGCTACCGGCTCTATTTAAACTTGTGACATTCCAAGAAGCAATCAACATATCTCTTCTTCTCCTCTTTCGTTTTTTCATCCGTTTCCTAATCAAGTCATTGTCTGTTTCCAAATCAATCCTGTAATTCCTGTCCTGTTCCGCGGCACATTTAGTGGTTTTCGTAACGTAGTTCTTTTTACGGGGTAGGATTGTTAGCCCTACCCCAACCCCCAACCTGGAGGACCAGTCCAGTTTTTCTTTCACGGTGGCTATTTTATTTCACCACTACCCCCCGACGCTGCTGGCTGCAGGGCCGGTGAGCATTCCCCGATTCCAACGGGGACGCGCCCGATGGAGGTAACTGGCAAGTCCCCACACGGGACCATGTATAGATGGCCCAATACATCCTATACATTGTCGAAATTTAAATCACCACACTTATGATTGCCGTCTGTCATGGATCAGTAGCCTCCCCACCATAATTTTGTGTATTGCTGAGTATATTAAAGTATTATCGAGTATTATCAAGTGTATGCTATTAAAGTTTTATAAAGTGTTCTAAATGATAAGATACTGAAGTATTGAAGTAATGATTTTCACAACACATAAACATCATTATCAAACTTACTTTACTCGGTTGACCCCTTACCATCCCCTTCATTTATTCAGAAAAAATTAGCTTCTATACACACTCCCCCCCATCTATACAAATTTTCGTCAGTCATACTACATCACTAGCTTTTTTGGGACCCCCACACAAGAATTTTATTGATTTAGAGAGAACCCAAGAATAATTTCAAGAACGCATAGACGGTGGAGGGGGGCTAGTAACCCCACGAAATTTCAATTGGAGTGAAACCTAAGTATCTCATAGGCCCTATCCAAAACGATTTCAAGTATAAGCTTGGTCAAAAGTATAAACTTCAGTGAATCATCCTGAATGGAAATCGGTATTCAAAAGTCTGTATTTAATACTCTGTATCTTGAAAGTCTTAAAATTTCTCTGTATCTTTGAAAGTCTTACTTTCTCATTTAAAAATTGAAGAAAACTTGAAAAGACAACGATATCGAAATGTTGATATTTTAATCTATTGCAGCAGTCATCATAATAAATGATTATGAATATGAATTTTAATATTATGTGTGAGCTCTAATTATTAATGTTAATATTCAAAATCTCTCATATAAAATTATATTTTAATTAATAATTAACTGGAGAATTTGGAATAACAAAAGAAATGCAATTGCAAATATTTAAATTGCAAATTCATCATGGAACTTCGTGGAGCATAAACTTGGATTATTGTCATAATAATAATAATAATAATAATAAAAATAAATCATTTTATTTGTACACGGTATAACCATACAAATGAGTTGAGTATAACAAATTCTAACAATGACTAAATTAAACAACATGAAAAAAATGTTTGGCAGCAGATCAAACTAATAACAAGATCCAATTATAAATCTGCATACAACCACGCACAATGGAAGTACCTACATTACAATCAATAAACAGTATTAACTTAACAATTTTAGTCAAACTTATCTAATTCAATTAGTTTACAGACTTCACTTCCAATAAAAAGAACCTACTCAATTAACAAAAACCATTTTAAAATATTTCCATCGAGAAGAATCGTTATTGGTTATGTAGCCCTTACGATTTCAGAGACCATAGTATCCCTCCTAGCCAGTGCCTTAGTAGTATATTGATAAACATGTTCAATTTTCTCAACATTAAAATTAGATAATAAAACCATTATTTTATCAACATTTTGAACTATGTTATGAACATGAGGCGCAATGTATTGAATCCTAAGGTCTTCATAAGAGGGACAAACAAGAAGAAAATGCAGAATTGTTTCTAAGTGTGATTCACAAGCGGGGCATATTCTCTGTGGCTCAACTTGATACCTGTTACCATTAATTTGAATGAATGTACTTTTTGCCGATAATCTCAACTGTGTTACGCATCTAATCATTCGAATTGGCAGCAGTAAACGTTTCAAGAAGAATAACTGTGCTTTCTCTATTGCTTCTTCATAACCCAAACCCCAAACCTCTGAACCATATAGGCAGGATGGGATGACAACGGTATCAAACAACTTCATCTTTTCCATCCATTTCTCTGATCTGACTCTAGACAAAACATTAATCGCCACTGTTGATTCCGCTTTAGCCCTACTTATTCATCGTCTTAACATCTCTGTATATCTTCCTGAAGATTGAAATATAACTCCTAAATAATTATACTGGCTACACAATTCTATTTTTTCCTCCCCGAGCTTGAAACTGGATTTATGACATTTGCTTAATCGACCTCTATGGAAAGTCAGTATTTTGGTTTTGTTAGCATTCACCTTGAGACCTACTCCTGCACTGTATTGGTCCAAACATTTCAATTTATTTCGCACGTCTGAAATGCTATCAGCCAGAATGACTATGTCATCGGCTTATTGCAGCATTAACACATCATTGTCGCCGTCAAGATTCAGGCCATGCAATCCTCTCTCTCTAAAAAACGACTCTATACCTGATGTGTAGAGGGCGAAGAGGAGGGGGCTGGCAGGGTCTCCCTGTAACACGCCTTTAGTCATTGCTATTGGCTCAGAATAAACCCCTTTGGACCTATTTTCAACTACTAAAGTCAAGTTACAATACAGGTTTTGAAAGATGTTAATAATTCTCCTACTTATGCCAAGTGCTCTCAATTTCTGCCAAAGGCGATCATGAGGGACGGAGTCGAACGCCGATTCATAATCAATGAAAATTACGTATACTTTCCTTTTTTTAAATTGCATATAATATTCAACTATTGTATCCAGTACAAAAATATTGTCAACGCATGAACGGCCTTCACGGAATCCCGACTGACTCTCCTCCATCATTCCGCACTCATCCGCCCACAGTGCCAATCTGTCCGTTATTATGCCGGTGAAAAGTTTGAGGATACAATTCGCAATCGCTATACCTCTGTAGTTCTTGGGATCCAGTTTACAGCCCTTCTTAAACAGCAAGAATATTTTAAGCCTTGACCAAGTTGTTGGAATTTCACTCGTCTCTAATATTGAATTGAATAGGTGAATCATCAACTCTTTTCCTTCGAAAGCTAAAAATTTGAAAAATTCGTATGAAATCATATCCAAGCCCGGTGCACTCCCATTCTTTAGCCTTCTCAGTTTATTCTCTAACTCTAACAAATCTACTGGTTTATCGATAAGTGGATGTCTTACATCGAACAATATACAATTCTTTCCAATAGTAGTTGGTTCATATTTCTCTGTAAAAAATCTCGCCCATTCCTCCAAGTTAATGTGGTTAAATTCTGCATTCTTTTTCCCCCTGACCAGCCGTACCGTTCCCCAGAATTCTTTCGCGTTTTTAACATTTTCAAACTTTTGTCTTATATTATCATTGAATTCTTTCTTTTCTGTTCTACTGTACTCTTGTACAACATATTTCAGTTCATGAAATGATTTAGTGCCCTTAGATCTTTAGTTCTACTTTTAAAATGTCTGTATGCTTTGCGTAACTGCCTCTTCAATTCATTACAATGCCTATCATACCAGGGCTTATTGCTGAACTCGGTGACTCTTACAACATTTTTCATCATGCCTAGAGAATCTGCTTTTTCTATGATACCCTTCATCAAATTGTCAGCCAAATTCTGAACATTTTCCACATTATCACATAATCTATTTGGCGCTACGAAATCACTACCATATTCTGATTTACATGAATCGTTCCAGCAGAACTTTGTTTGACGCTTATTTGAAAAAGTCTCTATCACCCTATCCGAACTAATTTCAGTAGAAACAAAAAGCGGTAGGTGATCGGAAGTCAGAACTAAATCGGAAACCTCCATATCTGAAATATAAGGAAAGCTATCTAAGTTCACCCAGACGAAATCTTTCACACTACTTCCGTTAGTATTATTGAAAGTGAATTGACCTGGAATATCACTTCTACTTCTACCATTCAAAACAAAAAATAAATTATCCTCCATAATACTGACTAATTTTTGAGCATTCCTTGAAACAAAACCGTCTCGTGATATTCTATCAGCGCAAAGATCTGAGTTGTTGAATACCTCGCTCTCGAAGCACTGATTCAACTCTCCTATTCTCAAGTTAAAATCGCCGCCAATCACAACCGGAAAATATGAAAGCAATAACTCATGCTTCAATAGGCAATCTTGGAGCTCATTAACAGAACTTGTATTTCTATCAGGTTCCATGTAAATTGAACAAATAATAATACTGCCTACAGGACAATTGACTTTAACCATAAGCATGAAGTCCTTAGCCTCAATCAAGGATACTTTTAAATTACTTTTTATTAATAATATAATTAAACCTCCGCTAGCCCTACCTCTCGAATTCATTTCTTTCTTGGTTGGTGTACTAAAAACTATATAATCTTTAAATGACTGAAACTTAAAATTAGAAGAGTCCACTAACCAGGTTTCACTCAAGCAAATTATATCAATTTTTTTGAACTGTTCCGTCTGGGTTTTATCTAAATTCAGAAAGTTTTTAAGACCATGAGAGTCCCAAAATAGAATTTTTAAACATTCTGAAATATTCTCTGTTGATCCTACCCTGACTTTGTTTGCTTTTCTACCTGTCACCTCCATCTCCTCGCTTCTGGATCGAGCTGCTTTGTTGCTGATTGGCAGTAGGCCTACTGCCGAACGGCTGCTCTCTCCAGTCTTCCCTGTCTGCTATTGTGAGAGTCGCCGACCGCTCCTCGAAGTAGCGCTATGGCGGGAGGGTGTGACGGTTTTTCCTCCTGCTAGCCATGCTTTCATTCCAGAAGGTTTTGTTGCAGGGGTCTTCGAGGACTTTGTCGCATTTATTTGTGACCCCGCTGCCGCCGTATTAGACCGGAGCACCCTGGAAGTACGATCTGAGTTGATCCTCGGGCGCGCAGGTTAGGTTTCTTGACTGGGTTGTCCCCCTCCACGTGGATGAGCGCTTTTGCTCCCATCTTCAATCTTGATGCCGCAGTCTGAGACAATTGACTAATAGATTCATTTTTAATTGAAGATATTTGTGAAAGACTTTCGTGGACGACCTGAATTGTCTCGTCATTTATAATTTGGTCCGATGCCGAAGACCCATCATGAACTAAAGCAGAGTTCATACATAAATCCACCCTTATTTGATTCTCATCATCACCTTTCAGATCCTGATCGCTCCTACTTTCAAATTTATTTTTCAGCTCTTCCAGCGAATAAGGGCGACCATTGACTATAAGTTTGTCGTATTGTAAAACAGCGTGATTTCCATCTCTCCTAGCAATCGACAAGAATTTTTTTAGTTCTCTACGTGTACCTCTGACGCGAGCCGTGAAATCCTCTTCTACTACGATATTACAGTCTTTGAATCTCCGCCTCTGACTTAAGATTCCTAGCTTTTTCTTAAAATTCAAAAGCTTTACAATAATTGGCCTACCGTTTGCAGCTTGGCGACCAATTCTATGCGCTCGCTCTATGTCATATGGCTCCATATTCACATTCAATTTTGTCCGAATAATATCTTTGATCATGACCTCGCACATGTTACTGTTCTCCCCGTTCTCCTCTTGAATGTTGTAGAACACTAAGTTGTTACGTCTTGAAAATCCCTCTAAGCGATCCACGTCTACCTTTAATTGGCTGTTTTCCTTAGAAAGACGATCACAATGTTTCTTAAGCATAGCAACCTCATTATTCAATACCACAATATCCTTATTTATGTTCAACACAGCACTTTTTATTTCGGGAATGTCAACAATTATTTTTCTATATTTTCTAATTTTTGAAACAAATCATCGACAGTCCTCTGTGGACCCGGGTTAGACTCAATGCCAGCGATGGCCAACAGAATCAAAATAACACACGCTGCAAGAATATTACAACTTTTACAATTTACTGCTGATTTACAGACATTGTTTAACCTAAAAAGAATAGCACCGAACACAGCAACAAACATTTCGACTCGTAACCGGTAAATCACACAATCTAACGGCATTATCAAACTCGATAAGAGAGCTTCCGAAAACACAACCGCTCGCTTCAACGTCTCCTACTCAACTCATTGTCATAATAATAGATTGCAACATGTGTTTCATTTTATATCATTGAAAGTCTACTTCCTCTTGATTTTGAGTAAACATTCCAAATCAATAGAATATCATTCAAAAGGACATTGAACATACTGATGATGATGTAATCTAAGTCGAAATTATGTTCTATCATGTTAGTCTATAATATCATCTATAGTATCTATTCGCATACCACATATTGATGGTTGGAATTTACAATAGGCAAACAACTCAATGTGAAGTATTGAAGCTATTGAAAGGAACAAATTAAAAGATTGGAATTATTGTTATGATAACACGGGTGAACGCGCCCTCCCCCCACTGAATTAAGAAACTCTCCCCCCTAAGTAATATGCATCCCCTGGGCACCCTTGAAAATAATAATCATCCGTTGTAGAAGAATGGTGTGAATTTAAATACAGTCGCTTCACATTGATTTGAAAGGTAAGTGTGAGGAATTAAAAAATAAGTTGGTTGAGACCCTAAACTCAACCCTCAATTTGAAATGTAATATAAAACTAATAATTGCTGATATGATCAATAAACTAATTAATCAATCTCCAAATTAAAATGTTATATTGTTCAAATTTCACCAGATGATATCAAGTCGAAAAATTGAACTCAACTTCCTATACATTACTGTATCAACTCGAACTAAGTTGATATTTTCCTTTAAAAAAATTATTTAGCCTTATAAATCGATTTGATGAATGGTAAGGTGGGAAGAAATGCCATAGTAATCTATTAATTCATCAAATGAATATTGATTGGTTATAGTTCACTTCCAATAGATAATTCCCCTAGAGTAAAAACATAAAAGCTGTTTTCCCACAACACAATATTCTTCCCAAAGAATGGACATTGATATGTCCAAAGCTCCGCCAATTTATGTAGATGCATAACAATATGATTATTATCTATAGTTATTATATTACAAATTGCTTTTTCATATAATATACATTTCAATAGTTATTTTCTTAGTCTACATTATGTAAATTCATCTATAACTTTGCTGTATTGTAAGCTATTGTATACAAGTGTATAAGCCAGTATATATTGTAATCTACATAAATAAAGTACTCAATCAATCAATCAATCAATCTTATTTTTGTATTCTCAGTTCTATAATATTATATCTTCTCTTCAGATTTTAGATCCTATTCTACATTAATTTCCTCATCATCCTTATATTCTTATCTCTCTCTCTCTCTCTCTCTCTCTCTCTCTCCCACTACCAGTTCTTCCTCAATCTTCATCTTATTCACCATTAGGATTATTCATTACCGAAACTCCACACATCTACATCTTATTGTGTTTAGTGAATTTTTGAACTAGTACTTTAAATAGTGAAGGGAGCCGAACTGTCAAGGCATACTGAATGCACTCGAATCAAGAGACTTTTTCATTTAGGTTAAGTTTTATCAGTTTCATCCCCATTTCCCCCGTCATGTGTCGTTCTGAGGTCGGTTCACGATTGGTCTGCTGCTTCCATGATGCCTCTCACTGACACGTCAGCTCGCTCGCCCTCAAGTAGGTATGATTATTTCAATAATAGTAATAATGACGCAGGTATGTTTCTAGCAAATAAGCTCCACTCTTTCAAAAAACTTTTCAAGGCTGCTCACCTTAACGTACAATCCCTTAGTTGCCACATTGATGAACTCAGAGCAATCTTCCGTTTTCAGGACTTCAATATAATCGGAATTTCCGAATCATTTTTGAAGCCTAGTATTTCATCAAATTTTGTTGCATTGCCTGGATATAATCTTTTCCGGAATGATAGATTAAATAAAGCTTGTGGGGGTGTAGCAATTTATGTGAAAGATGGTATCAAAACAAAAGTTTTAATCACATCTAAACAAGAGTATTGTTCCAGACCAGAGTTTATGCTACTTGAATTATCCTTATCTAGTAATGATAAATTACTCGTTGGTATCTGTTATCGCCCACCAAAAATAGGTCATTTCACAGATTTCGAAAGTGCCTTGCTTTCTCTTATGCCTTGTTATAACCGTATACTAGTTATGGGGGATATGAAAACCGACTTGAACATGACGAATCGTAACTTTGACTACTTTCAACTGACTACAATTTTCCAATGCCTAAACATGACTATTTTACCCCTCGATCCAACCCATCATACTAATGAATCAGACACACTCATTGACCTTCTCATTGTTAGTGATCCTAATGAGGTTGTTCAAGCAGGCCAAATCTCAGTCCCAGCTATTTCTAGACATGATTTGATCTACTGTGTACTTTCCCATAAGATACCCAAGCCAGAACAGAAAATTATCACTTATAGAGACTTCAAAAACTTTGATGAAGCCGCCTTCCTGACTGATGTGGCTCAGACTCCATGGCATCAAATTGAAGCATTACCCTCAGTTGATGACATGGTTAAGACTTTCGAGAATTGGACTTTGACTTTGTATGACAAACATGCACCCTATGTGACAAGGAGGATTAATAGAAAACGACGAGTACCGTGGATGACTGAAGACATCCTTAAGATGATGGGACGTAGAGACAAAGCACATAGAAAATTCAAAAAGACATTTGACTTGGACAGTTTGATAGAGTATAGGAGCCTTAGAAATAGGGTTAAACAGGAATTACGGAACTCAAAGATTAGGTACTTGAATTCGTTTATGACAAACAATAGACAAGACTCTAAATCACTTTGGCAGGGAATAAAAGAATTCGGGCTTGGCAAACAGAAATCGAATCCACAAATTGACTTACCATTGAATAATATAAATGACCATTTCGTTTCACACTCTAACCAACGCGACGAAGTTGTCATTGCTAATCATATAGATGATCTTGAAGAGCAGGTTACAAACTTAGATTTACCAATCACTGATCAATTTCATTTCCATCCAATCTCAGAAGAAGACACTTTCAGAGCAATTCAACGTATTCATAGTAATGCTACGGGTGTAGACAAAATTCCTATTAAATTTATCAAGAAGATGTTATTTGCTATTTTACCAACCATTACATACATTTTCAACAAGTCACTTGAAGAAGGCATTTTCCCTGAAAACTGGAAGTTTGCTCTGGTTCGCCCTCTGAATAAAGTTCCATCACCCAATAAAGTTGAGGATTTTAGACCAATCAGTATTTTACCTGCATTGTCCAAAGTGCTAGAAAGACTCATTCATGCTCAAGTTGTAAAATTTCTAGACAACAATAGTAAGCTTCATAACTTTCAATCAGGCTTTAGAAAATTCCATTCAACTGAGACAGCTCTGCTTCGTGTCACTGATGATATAAGGTTAGCTATGGACCAAAGAAAATGCACCATCCTCACCCTATTTGATTTTTCTAAAGCATTGATACTGTTGATCATACAGTCCTTCTGAATAAGTTGGCTATTCTTGGTTTCAGTCACAACTCGTTAGTTTGGTTTAAATCCTATCTATTAGGTAGGAAACAATGTGTATCTGTCGGTGACAAAAAGTCAACTTGGAAAAACGTTATGCATGGAGTACCACAAGGTTCAATTTTAGGCCCTCTCCTCTTCACTTTGTATGCTAATGACCTTTCTTCCATTATCAAATTCTCCAGTTTCCATACTTATGCAGACGACCTTCAAATCTATTTAAGCTGTCCCATAACAAAAATTAATGAAACAGTTGGAATAATGAATCAGGATATCAATTCGATAGTGGAATGGACAAAGAAAAATGGCCTTAAGCTTAATCCCATCAAAACACAACCCATTATAATTGGATATTCTCGTCTTATAAACAATATTGACCTTGAATCGATTCACAAAATTAGTGTAGACGGTAATGACATTCCTTACTGTAGCTCAGTTAAAAATTTAGGCATTATTATGAATAATACTCTTGACTGGTCAGAACAAGTGAACAAAACTTGTAAAAAGGTATTCTCAGCCATGCATGCATTGAAGAAAATGCACGATATCCTCCCTAGAAACATTAAATTATTATTGGTTCAATCTCTCATCTTCCCACATTTAATGTATTGTAATTCTGTTCTTAATGATATGCAAGTCACTCTGAATGATAAACTACAGCGTTGCCAAAATTATTGTCTACGTTTCGTCTACTCTCTCCAACGCCATGATCATATCACCCCAGCCCACATTGCTAGTTCAACATTGAAGCTTCCCGATCAGAGGCTTTTTCGAATAGTCAAGCTTGTTAGAGATATCTTGAAATACGGTAATCCGAACTATTTTAAAGATGATTTCAAATTTGTCTCTGAAGGTAGGAGGATAGATGCTTCACATACTAGAACCGGAGAAAGTACTTTAAGGATACCCAATCATCGAACTACTATTTTCACAAAATCCTTCTTAGTCAGTGCCTGTCGTGCATGGAATACACTTCCTGTTTCTATCAGGTCTATCGAGAGCCGAGCGAGCTTCAACCTGACTTTAAAAAAACATATTTTGGAACAAATGACTGAAACTGTCCGGCCCTAGAACGATCACATGACAACCATCCCTCACCCATTACACCAATATAAACCTTTAAACCATGTTATAGAACGAATTGTATATATATATATTATATAAACTCATGTTATTTCAATTATCCACTGCATACTGCTGTATATTACTGAAATTTGATAACCCTGATCTACTTTCAGCCTACTTCATTTTATTAATCAATTATTTGATCATATCTACCTATATAATTATTTTACTTTATCAATTTTCTGTTTTTTTTCTCTTCTATATTCATATTGATTAAAACTTTTACAATATTTCCATTAATAAATAAATCCTTAGTTTAAATAACGAAATTAACGTTTTGGTAGAGAGTTAGTGGGGAGGATATTTTTAATATTCATCCCAAAGAATGGACATTGATATGTCCAAAGCTCCGCCAATTTATGTAGATGCATAACAATATGATTATTATCTACAGTTATTATATTACAAATTGCTTTTTCATGTCATATACAGTTCAATAGTTATTTTCTTAGTCTATATTATGTAAATTCATCTATAACTTTGCTGTATTGTAAGCTATTGTATATAAGTGTATAAGCCAGTATATATTGTAATCTACATAAATAAAGTACTCAATCAATCAATCAATCAATCAATCAATCAATCAATCTCTCTCTCTCTCTCTCTCTCTCTCGCTATGTATGTACGGTATGCATTTGTATGTGTAGGTCTATATGTGAATATGTGAACATGCTCTCTCATGCATATGTGAACATATATGTGTATGTTTATTTTTCTTCTTAAAAATAATAATAAACTATTACACGGTGCAGTACTTGATCAAAATCCAATGCAACTCGGTCCCCGCGCACAGGCACAGCCCATGCGGGGACCTTCCTCCTATTCAACAGTTATTTGTGTTAACAGCAATAATAGTTATCAATGTTTATTAATTTAACAGTGACAGTTTTGTTAATCATGGTCATGTATTTTTAGAAATTTTATTTTATATACATAATACCAACATGGGCTACTAGGCTCATAGTCATGTTATAATTCTGTGTATATTCTGAGTTTTATTGCTGCTATAACATGTATTGTGTTTTTTGTTTTTGAGGAATAAACAGTTTGATTTGATTTGAATACTTTGGGAAAAACTTTGGTCAATTCTGGTGTTCATTGATTGTGCTCGATGATCAAAAATTGCTTTACTGAATACACTCGGTACTTTCGTTTTATTGCCTTTTAACATGTGATGAATTGTGTTATAGCCTATTCATCTGTGACACACAAACTACATATATATAATGACAAGCCGGCAGGCTCACTTCGCTCGCCTGCAATCTTTATTTGAGCTTGCTTGCTCCCGTGAAATACTGATATACAGACTTTCAGTCTCGAATCAATTACAAGTTGACTGAGACCACGCAATAGAACACTGGAAAACGCCGACTTCGGTCGTATCGCTGGCATACTTTTAGAGCTCTTTCTATAAGAAATTTTGGACCTATGCTGAGCCCCTGTAACGGATATGATCGTTTCCTATCCATCAGTTCTCGAAAAGGTTGATATCAACAATGTAGCTTGGAGTTGAAAAAATATTTGTCGATTTTGATTATGATTATAATTTTCCACGTAAAGTGATTTGGATGTGACAATTATTATATTTCAATCTAGTTAAAATCAATTAAAATCTAAACTAGAATCAGTATGGTGGATTCAAGATGAAAAGTAGTTTTTTAATTAGTATATGATCCCCAATTAAACATACTGCAAAATTATATTTTGAAAAGAGATACCTAATAAGCTGTTTCACCTGCATGATTTTCACATGCCTGTAGGCCTATGTGAGTCCTAAGAGCTTTATAGTTACTCCGTAAATGGGTAAATAATTCAGAATCAAAATTCAAAATCCCTAAACTAATAATACTAACAAGTACAGGCAATCAATGCTCAAAAAATTGTATAGAAGGAAAAGTCAGGAAGACGATTTTTGACCCCGCAGTTCTGTTTGGGGTAGTATGGAGGTGAACATATCAAAAGTCCCCTCCTCTACCCCCTGTGCTAAGGTGGTGGGGGTGGTTCTCAGGTACCATTTTTTGGTTCCTCGCTTATAGATCTCCAAAACTATTCGTCTTACGGACATTACTATTCTATACAAAATTTAAGCTTGCAAAATTTCCTACAAAATTTATCTCACAACCTTGAAAAATTGTCGAAATTGCATGTGATTGAAAATCCAGCTGACTAAATCACAACATATTTTTTCTTATCTGTTAAAAGGTTTGAAGAATATGTGTTCAGAATTCGAAGCTGTTCAAAACGTTTAAAAGTTATTGCAAAACATACTGACAAACAAACATAATATACATAAGTACAACGATTTTGGTCTTGAGTCAAAAGTGAAAACTCGCTAACGCTCGTTCAAAAAGAGCTGAATTGAAACTAAAGCGATAAATGTAAGGATGATGTCATAAGCGTTGACTTTTCCATTTTTCTCAGGAAAACATTTTTCCCCGATCATTACTTTTTGAGATATGAGCGGCTAAAGTTTAAATTTTTGGAACAGAACATTTCAAATTCGGTAATAGTTCAATCCATGAGATTCAGAGGATAAATTCTTCACGGTATTGTTGATTGAATAAAACAAAAATCTTTTAAAAATATAAATTTTTGAGAAAGTTATTCAATTACCCAAAAATGACCAAAAATAACTCAACTAGAAATTATTTTAGGTCATTTTTAGTAAATTGAATAACTTTCTCAGAAATGTATATCTTCAGAAAATTTTTGTTTTATTTAATCAAAATTACCATGAAGAATTCATCCTCTAAATTTCATGGATTTATCTCTTACCGAATTTGAAAAGTTCTGTCCCAAAAATGCAAACTTTAGGCGCTCATATCTCGAAAAAGTAATGATTGGAAAAAAATGTTTCCCTGAGAAAACTGTTCCATTTTGATAGCTTGATGGTATAAAAATCGAAAACTTTGAAAAATATCACCAGTAGAAAGTTTATTTTTAGCCTTTGCACGGCCTTAAGCGAGCAATTTCTGTATATATTTATTGGTTATTTATATGGTTATTTTGGTTAGTTATTTATGTCCAACGGTTCTCGAAAACGGCTCTAACGATATTCATAAAATTTGGAACATGATAGGTTTATGATATAAAAATTCGATCGCACTAGGTCTCATTCCTGGGGAAACTCGCTGAAGGACATTGGAAGGATAATTCATCCTTGGAAAAACAGCTGAGACTTTCGTCGTCTATGGATAATGGTTTAGTTCTCGAATAAGAAGTGAAGAATCGCCAATTTTTGGCGTATGGTTTGCAAAATTTTGATGTCCTTTGACACAAAACTTCTACATCCTATCTGAACCTTTAACCAAATTTGAACGTTTCTTGTTCGTTTGTTCTCAAAAAAGTTAAAAAAAAAAACACCAAAAATGTTGCGAAAACGAATATCTGGCGTAATTTCAAAGCCCTTTTAACACTTTTGCACCTCTAACGCAATTACCTTGTTGTCGCTCTGGTTGTAAAACCACGACTAGAAATGACGCAAGTATGCACCAGGCTTAAGCTGAATCTTTGTATCAAATTTTTAGAATTTCTGTCTATTAGTTCTTGAAAAAGCTGAGAAAGCACAAAAACGCTGTTTTTGGGTCTATGTTTTGTCTAAATTTTATTGTAGTGCATATTATATCCTTACAAAAAAAAAAAAAATCATAATTTTTTTCTGATTTACTGAGAAATTCAGAAGTTGTAAATGAGAGACATTATATAGCTATATAATAGTATATTTTATATTATATTATAGCTCCATTAACAGTAGATGCATTTCAAGAGAACTGACGGGTTTTTTTGCTCGAAATCCCCTCCCCCCACTCCAACCTCGACCATCCCGCCACCCATTCCCCGGGCCCTGCGGGTGGGGGGTGTTGGGGGTGTTCTAAAAATAGATTTTCCCTTCCCCCTGCCCAGTGGTGATGAGGGGGTTGAAAAGAGAGGAAGATATCTCTCTCTAACCCCTTCCCCTTGCCCAGTGAAAATGAGGGGGATGAAAAGAGAGAGATATATCTTTCTCTCTCTCTCTTTCTAACCCCTCCTCCTTGCCCAGTATAGATGAGGGGGATGGAAAAAGTGAGGGAAAAAATAATTTCCCTTTGAGGGGGAAAAAATTCCCTTGCTGACAGATTGAAGTGAATCCTTTTCTCTAATGCTATACTGTACTAGTGAATCTCTACAATGATCTAAGTTCTATAATGGGTCATATTATGCTTGGTTTCCAACTGACAGTCAAGAGTTCAATCAAACTGTTCATGAATGTGTAAAAAATTGAGCTCTTTTGCTGTACAAACATGCCAGTCGTTATTGTTTAAGTGTTTTCTCCGACAATATGTAAGTATAATTGGAATGAGCTAGCATATCTAAAAATACTTACATATTCTCAGACCTATATCACTCGGGGAAAATAATACTCAACGTCTATAGTTACCATGAAACTGTCTTAAGAAGATGCAATTTCCGCTCACATTTAATTCCCATGAACAAGAATTAAAACTTCTGATGTTATCCTCATTCAAAACCACTGAATATTCTTTTGGCAACTTAATAGTATGTTTAAAGTCACCTTCACTATCAACATCGATAATTTCAAGGTGAATTTCGCCATTATCGGCAAATGTTACCTTTGTTAGCACAAACCAATCATAAGGATAGAATTCAAAACCCAAATCAAGTAGTGGATTTGCTTCTACAGAGAACTCGTTGGAACTTCCCCAATCGAAATAGTTAGACAGCATGTTGACAGTTCGAGCATTTAGACTAAAGTGACGCGTGCGCCTGCTCGTGTGCGTGCTAGACTCCCTTGTCTAGACAAATGACATGTGCGCTCTGCTCCCTGTGAGGTCCCCTTCTACAGATAAGCCCGATAACTCCTGCATCGAAAAACCGTTACATTCAATCATAGACACATGAAAAAATGTCTAGACTGAAATTTGAAGCGACATGTGTTTAACCGTTAAAGTTCATTATACTTCAAATTTCACTCTCCCATAATATGTTAAGTGTTATCCTTCCACATAATTTCAGGGACCAAACCCTTTATACTCGCCGTCTTCATCTTGAAGCAGCATGTGTTTAACCGTTTAAATTCACCATGCTTCAAATTTCACTCTCTCACGCAAGTGTTATCCTTTTACAAGATTTCATGTTTTCGGGGTCAATACGACCCCTTGGTACTGTGCTAAACCCATTTTTTCTGTAATAATTTTGGCTACCTGATTTTCTGTAAGGTTATGTTGTTTGGCCTCTATCCAGTTTATATTAAAACTCACGCGTGCGTATCCACTCACGATATTGAAGGCCACTCTGTGGATGAATAAATTAAGATAATCTATGAATGGAGCCGAACATTGGAGTCTCATAACAGAGCCCTCTTCCGAATTTTTAATTGCCTCAGCTATTTCATCACGAACGCTTTTCACAGTGACTTCCATCTCGTTTTTCTTAATAAAATCTCCTATATCATTTTTAGTTGCATACTTTTCTGCAATTCGATTAATCAGAATAGCAATGGCATCTTTTGTAATGAATTGTTCAATACCGTCCATAATATTAGCTTTTATTGCACTCGCCATTTCAGATAATCGTTTTTCAAACTCTTCCTTTGTTAATGAAGAACTAGTCAATTTCTGCAAAGTAGATTCTAAGTATTGCTTATCAATTGGCAATGGGTGTGTTTCATTTACTTTAGTAAAAATTTCTGTACTAAGCTGTTTTAATTTTGTATTGAGATAGTTCCTGTCCAGCACCTCCAAATTCTTAATTTTTATTTACATGAATAGAAAAATTACAACAACATAAAGAGGCTTACAGCTTTATGCCAAAACAAGCCTCATTGAAAATCAATTGTTTACACAAACTGAAACTGAATTAGTAAGAAAGAAAAAAAAACTAAAAATAACAATAAAAATAGTTTGGAAGAAAGAATATAAATAGGAAATAACACAAGACACAAAAGAAAATAGAAAAAAGACTAAAGAAGAAAAAAGGCAAATTGAAAAAAGAGAATAGGTAGCAAGCCTATTATAGAAGAAGAATTTGAATTTTAAATTTTTATGGTCTGAAAATTGATTAAACATTTATAATTTAAGAGCTTGATAGCATTGTTCACTAAAATTGCGCAAATTATCAGCGAATATATCTAGAATCGTATTCAAAGAATTGTACAATCTAACAGTTTTTTGTAAGAAGCAATTTGCATGATGTACAGTGTATATTCTATCCAAAGCAAAAAACATATTTAATCTAGGTCTATTTAACGGAACAAAGATACTAAAGAGTTCGATAATATTCGGAATGTCTAAATGATTATTCAATATTTTAAATAAAACAATTAATGATACGAAATCCCGCCTGTTCTTCAACGACATAATTTGAAAACTGGCTCTCAGACACCTCATAGAAAAGTCATACGGGCATGAATGTCCATACTTCTTGTAATACATGAATCTGAGGAATTTATTTTGTATGCGTTCGATACTACTAATATATATCTCTTGATAAGGACTCCAAACAACTGCACAATACTCAAGTCTACTTCTCACCAGGGCCAGATACAGCATCTTGATTAAATCAATGTCTGTGAAGTGTCTGACATTTCTTATGATAAATCCTAGCATCTTATTTGAAATATTAAGGATGTAATTAATGTGATCTCTGAAGGTGAGAGTGGAGTCTATGTAGACACCCAAATCCTTAATCACATAAACTCTTTCAAGATGTTCATCTAATAATTTGTAGTCAGCAAAAATATGTTGCTGTCTAGTGAAGACAATAAATTTACATTTCTTCACATTTAATGCCAGATTGTTTTTTTCACTCCAATCATTCAACCTGCCCAAATCCTCCTGTAACATCTGAGAGTCCTGATCATCCTGTATAGTTCGATAAATTTTAACATCATCTGCATAAATGAGACAATTACTGTTTTTAATACACTCTGGAATGTCATTAATAAGTAAAAGGAACAAAAGAGGCCCAAGATTACTCCCCTGGGGCACACCTGAACCACTCGTGAAACATTTTGATCTAATATTATTGAAATACACAAAGAATAAACGCTGACTGAGGTATGAGTGAAAGAAGGCAACCATTTCGGATGTGAAACCAAAGGCAAACATTTTCTGCAGAAGGATTTTGTGGTCTACCTTATCAAAAGCTCTGGAATAATCGAGGTAAATTGCATCAACACGTATGCCTCTATCAAGGTGACTTGAAATGTAATTAGTAAATAGGAGAAGATTACTGACAGTTGATCGTTTTTTAAGGAAACCATGCTGACTAACCGTTATAATGTTTTTAAAATTATTGAAAATATGCTCAAACAGTACATACTCGAATACTATTGCAGTTGCATTCAAGTTGGATATTGGCCTGAAATTTTTCAAATCATTTAATTTTCCACCCTTAGGAATCGGAGTGACTCTTGCCTCCTTCCACCTTCTAGGAAACTTGTTTTTACGGATGGACAGGTTGAATAAATAGTGTAGAGGCCTAATCAAAATTTCCCCACAGCCCTTTATTATATAGGGGGGTATGTTATCTGGACCACAAGATCTTTTAGGTTTTAGGTTTTTAATAGATTCAGCTACTTCTCCCTCAGTAATGATTCTTATATTAAAAGAGTCTGAGACACCGTTTATTTTGAAATTGTTATTGGGACCTACTATGTCGTCGAGAACAAAGTGAGTATCATTATCATAAACAGATGCAAAATGATCAGCAAATGCTTGAGATACTTCTCTAGCAGGAATCTTCACATTGTCAATTTCATATTCCCCAGGTACGGTTCTATTTGCTCTTCTATCCTTCACGTAGTTCCAAAAACTTTTAATGTTAGTTTTAGCACTGTTTTGTACACCTGTTATGTAGCTGTGATATGCAACTGTTATTTGAAACTTCAGTTTAGTTCGAACTTCTCGAAACCTTTCCTTGTAATGATTTGAAAACTTTCTCAAACGGGCTAACTTATTTTTTAATTTGAGATTTTTTATGATATCATTGTTAAACCAACGTGGATACTTAATACTACTTATTTTATTTATTGTTGGAATACATTGATTCATAGCCTTAAGCAACAAATCATAATAATAATCAACGGCTTTATCAACATCCTCAATCAAGTATAAACTGTCCCAATCAGAATTTTGTAAAGTTATATAAAGCTTATGAAAATCTGCTTTTTTAAAATTATAGTAAGAAATGCTAGTGGGAAGGAAAGCTACGTGAGTCATTCCAATGTGAAAAACAAGAGCAGGGTGGTGACTATTTTCAGCAAGCGTGGGATCGTCTTGCCTGGTAACATTCAACGGGATATTACTCAAGATTAAATCAAGAGTTCTTCCATTTATATTTGGAACATTATTGAAAAAATTCAAATTTAACAGACTCATTAATTGAGCAATACATCTAGCCTTACTGGAGCCGACAGAGAAGTTGAAATTATAATCAGTAATCTCATTCAGATTGAAATCGCCAACAATAATATTGTCATCGTTTATCAAACCGTACTCGTTTTCAATACTCTCTACAAAGTTCTGATAATCGAGGAGTCCAGCTGTTGGTCTCAGATAAACTGCTGTGATGTTGATAGTTCGTCCAGGCAGACGCAGTCTGACAGTGAGTGATTCGGATCTGACCTCCGCACGCACACTCACCAATGCAGTCGACAACAAAGCAGCAACAGCCACCAGCACGCCCCCGCCTCTCGTTCTACCTGATAATGTTGGGTTAAGGTCGCATCGATAAATTTTGTATTTGCCATCACAGAATTCACCGTCTCTAATGTCCTCAGTCAGCCAGGTTTCAGATAAGACGATAATCTCACAAGAAGAATTCAGGAGTGCAAGAGATAACTCATGAAGTTTAGTTCTCAATCCACCAACATTCTGATAACAAACTAAAGGTTGTTGAAATCTAGAGTCTTTGTAAGTCGACATCACTAGAGATAAGAATTGCTTTGCTGCCTTCTTCTCGTTTAATCTTTATATTGCCTCCTTTGTCGACCCACAGAAACTTGTATTTTTTGTCAATTTTTATTTGCCGTGCTTTCGCAAACAAAATCCGTCTTGCTCGGGACAAAGATTGATTTAAATATATGGGTGTATCCGATGGAAGTCCCAGATGACGTGTTGACAGTGTGCGTTTCACACGTCTTTTCTGTAACATTAACTCCTTATCAGTTCTTCGTACAAACCGCACTATTATACCAGGAGTTGACCGATTGTTCTGCTTCTTCAATCGATGGCACACATCAATCATCTCAGCACGAACTTCTATGTCAAGTGCCTTACCAACCTCTATCACCTTATCTAAAGTGTTCTCGTTTGGAGTTTCAGGTACACCAAATATCTTGAGTGTATTAGCACGAGAATATTGCTCACTGTCCTCTAACCTTATCTGAAGTTCACTTATTTTATTCTTTAAACCCTTATTTTCGGTTTCTAAAGTGGAAATAGTTTCATGAAGTTTAGAGATGACTTCATTTTGCTTAAGAAGTAACTGACAGTTCTCATCGAGCTTTTCGTGGCATGAGTTCAATGATTTACCGAAATCATCTTCAATCCTTTTGAGCATGCTTTTGAGCTCATCCATAGTGGTACCCGACTCGATGACCGACGGCGCCGACGTCGACCGTACAGGCGTAGAATCGCTGCAAGACCGAGCCAGACGTTTTTTCTGCATGCACTTGTCGCAGGACCAACCGCCACCATCAGCCGCAGATGACAAGAAATTCATGTCACTCTCGGTCAACTTCACACACGACGAATGAAAGAAACTCCTGCAAATATCACAACTCACTTTTTCTTTAGAGCTACGATTCACCGGTTTTAAACACTTGGCGCAGCTAGTCATTTTAACAGGACGCTCTTATCTACAGATAAACGGCAGCGCAATCGAAACTCGACCTCTCTCATTGATAGCTCAGAGCAGGTTTTATCTGATATGGCTTTTAATTCCTCATCTAAATAAGCTTTATCAACTTTATCGTTGTTAATACTGTTCAACTGGGATGAAAAGCTGTCTGTTAAAGTTTTCACTTCTCCTAGAGCAGATTCTAAAGTTAGAGTTCTCTCCGCAATAACTTTATTGATATTAGCGCTAAAATTTTGTAATGAACTTAGAATATGTTCTCTTTCAATTATGCTCACTCCAATATTCTTTGTATTTTCCGAAACGAGTTTGGTTATTTGCGAATCTAAATAAAATTTCACAGCTTCGCTGATTCCTTGTTGATTTATCGATTCGATTATTTTCTGTGTTATCAAATCAATATCACACTTAAGATTAGCAGCAGCAGCACCACTGCCAGCACTAGGTGTATCAATCCGACCGAATCGATGCAGAGTCATCGTAACACTGAACAATTAGTTTTGCTTCTTTTAGCTCTTCAATTATAGAGGCGATCTCAACATCATGTCCAGTGTTGCCAGAAGCTTTTGAGGAATAGAGTAAATTTAATCTTTCCACTAATTCATCAAAATTATCAAAGTATTGATAAATTTATCATGAGAATTATTTTTTGCAAATTTCAATAAACCCCATCCCTTCTTTTTACTAATTTTTTTACTGGGAAATAACTTCTGAATCATTTGCGATCTAATTCCCTGATTTCGTTTAACATAGCCTCTTCGATCTAAATGTATGCCTGTGAGTGTTAAGATTTTTTTATACTTATCCAGATCTCTCTGATTATAAAGATTCGAATTCGGTCTTGAACTGAATAATAACTTAAGTAGACCGTGTGTTGAACGAAATCTTTCATTATAAATATCTATATAACCGTTATCGAATATTACTTGCTGATTTCCAATATAATACACGTCATCTTTAGAATTGTATGAAATTCCATAACTAATTGAATTATTCAATTTTTCCACATGAAACGTTTTTAGATATTGTGACAGCACATCATCGTTTTTACTAGAACCAAGTAAACTGTTTTCAAATTTAGTCGAGCTTGAAAGATTGCCTGTCGACTGCTCATCATCAATCTCCATGCTCTCTTCTTCTTCTTCCTCTTTTACCTCTTCCTTTTTTGGTTTAACACCATGATTGGAGTGAAAACTAGATTAGTTTTTTCCCAGTTCAATTATGGGCTCTGTCAACGGTGAGAGCGTTTTTCTATTGTATTCCTCTGATCGTTTTTCAAAATTAACTAAGCTTTTATGCTTGTCGCTGATCACTTTTCTCAATTTCTTAATCTTTTTGATTAAACCAACGTTCTTTCTATTCAGCTTCCTGCTGCGTGTTTTAGACAACATGACTGCACAAAGAATTAATCTCTACTGAATGGTAAGAAACGTATTGAGCGAATCTCGGTACTTGCTGCTATTAATTCCACACTCAGTCATAATAGTTACAAAATTATGAGGTTTACGATTCAAAACTTTATGACAAAGTTCAGCAAAATCTTTATAAGAAATATCTCCTCCAACATGATCTCTGTGAATTAATTTCAGACTCGATAAATCTATCTTGAAGATTATAATCATATTTGCATTGTCCCTAGTGAAATGTTTCTGTGTAGCTCCATAACTCTGAATCAAATATGCAGTGTCAATATTACAATGTCGTCCCATAGTAAAATATTCTCTTATTTGAGGTACATGATTAAGTTGTAAGTCGTCAAATATAGCTAAAGAATATTCTGATATTTTGTTCGGGTGAGGTATAGATTCAGAATTGTTGTTTATATGAAATTCAACATCTTTCATTTTTGAAAAGACTTTTCTCAAAAACAAGTACTTATCTTGATACTCGCTTTTCGTATGCAAGTATATAGTTTTAAATCTCAACCCATTCTTTGAAAAAATAAAATTAAATAGCAAATTGGTCTTGCCACAGCCTGACGAGCCTATTATAAGGATCCTTGTATCATGAGGTAACAACTCACCATTTTTACACCATGTTGGCATTTCTTTCTCTCTTATAACATTGTTGAAATTCACTATCGGGATATTACTCATGTTAGACATGTGTACAGCATGTGATCTGATAAGGAACTAATCATTTTTTGTAAGTTATCAGGGAGGAGGAGGAGGGTGTGCTCTAGACACCACATGGCTGTGTGTATAGCTTATCACATCGGGATGCAAGCAACAGGCGCTCGCTCTCCCCTTGCAATGCACTGATAGAAGTTTCTCACTTCAACATATCGTTCCCTCTCTTTCCCGTACCCTCTTTACTAGAATGCATCTGTTGCTTGGCCTTATCTAAGCCTCAGCAAATGACGAAAATGAAACTGACAAGCGTTTTTTGATAAAGACGTATTATATTTACACCAAATCTTTGTCATATTTACACTGAATGGAATGTATTACAATGTGATATAGATTATTTTTCATCTAATAGTTGACTTCTACTAATATAACTAGGCGTTCAAATCCAATCCACTTAACAAGCTATCCTTTTTTGTTGAGCTTTAATATTTTTTCAATCAGATATACTTGTCTCTCCGATTCGTTTAATTCTGTTTTTTTAATTTCTTCTCTGTAAAACCTACCACTAATTACTTCTCCGTTTAGATCTCGCAAGCTATACGTTACAGGTTGAGAAGGGAATATGGAATGAATTACAAAATACTCTGCACTCCAATTTATGTTATGAGATTTATCGAAAAGAACCCTTCTCTTTGAGATTTGTACAACATCTCCTAGCTTAAATTTTGGTTTTGAATTTTTCAATTTATATCATCTATTGAATGCAGAATTCAAAGACATTAAAACACGATTACGATCTTTCTTCCTCACATCTTTAGGTTTCATTCTAATTGAAGTGTGCATTGTTGTATTATAATCACAAACCAAACTGTCTAGCTGTGATATACAGTTTTTGGTTCCACGTTCAGTTAAATATCTATAAATTTTTGCTTTAATTGTTCTATTGAACCTTTCAACTATGGAGGCTTTCTTATCGCTAAAAACATGATAATGTTTAATACTGTATCTATCTAATAACGCTTTAACTTTTGAATTAAAGAATTCTGTTCCCTGATCTGATTGAAACAACTCAACTCCCTTATTTTTAGAAATAATTGGCTCGAGTGCATCAAATACAGATTGACTTGACTTGTCTTTTAATAGTACACAATATGCGAATTTTGAAAAACAATTAATAACAGCTAAGATATACCTATAACCTTTATTAAAACGTGATAAACTGCTCATCTCAATGAGATCGGCTTGAAGCAAGTCTTTTCCACTTTTCAACTCATATTTGCGAGTGAGATAGTTAACGCGTGGTACACTATGGAGTTCTAATGCTATCTTAGATCTAATAATATTCATATTTACAACACGAAATCAAAATTAGTGGTGATGGATGCTCCTCGTAGGACATACTGAGCAATCAGTTCAGAGTGTTGTTGGCACTCTATAATGTCCAAAAGGTAAAGTGTCCACACCGTTCTCAGCAATATATCTCTTATCATCATAAGGACTCATTTTAAGATTTTTGCACATTCAATCTGATACATTGTCTGATTATAGGACCTCATCATATTGAATTTTTCAATGTGTTCACAACGTTCAATCAATGATTTCTTATATAAATTAAAATTAAGTTTTCTACATTTCACTCCGGTCTGTACACCCTTTGCTACACATTTATTCACAGGTTCTTCATTCTCGTTACATACTAAATATGAGTAAACTTTGGATCAAAGCCCTACAAATCTATGGACAGGCCTCGAGGCTGTCTCATCCTTGAACTTTCCTACAACTTTATTTCTCTCCATGGAAAAGCATGGGTGGTGAGGAGGGTAATTACTAGTGTCGAAAAGGGTCAAATTTTCTTTAATCAACTGATACACGTCTTTGACTTTTACGTTTGAAAGAAAACTATCTGTATCGGTCATACAGAGTTCTACGCGATCCCACGGTATAATTTTTTGTAATTTGCAATAGAAAAAATCGTACATATGGAATTTACTCAACTCCAGTACGGAAAACCTGGAATAGACAGGCTTGTTTATTTTTAGTTCTAACTTGCAAGAGAAAACCGCGATCACGTTCGGACTAATTATTTGCCAGCATTTACATAACAGATTTGAAATGTACTTATCTAACCGTTCTTCATCCGTGATAATTTTAACATTGATTTGCATGCAACTTGATTGTATCGTCTTGCCAAAGATAATATTGCAACAGGCCTTAAAGAAGGATATTTCAAATTTATTTTTCGCATTCTGTCTATTCCGGATATTGAAGTCGATGTAGCTTTTCAGCCAGGGAGATTGGGAAAAGCTAATGACGTGATGTACTTTCGATAATTGCAAGCCGAGCTGAAGGTAGAGCTTTAAATTGAGGTAATGGACAATGTACTTTTCACGTTCAAAAAGTGTGTTCATGAGCTTTTTGGTTCCAGTTTGACCGTTCTCATTTGTTTGGTAGTTTGACAGCAATTTGTGTAGCGGTGTTTGGTGGAGAGGCGCGAGTGGGAAGCTGGCATGATTATCATGTAACTCCTGGGGGTACTTGAGATCGCATTCTATTATATATCCGGTTTCTGAATTGCTGTCCAAATTCACGAAATCAAGCTTGGAAATTTCTTCCTCTGAGAGGAATTTGAAATTTCCAAGAGGTAAGCTTCGGCTCATAGCTTCCGAGTATAAACTGTTTGCATCGATATAAAGGAGATAATTACTCGGTTTTGAAGGCTTGTATGTTTCGGGTAGATGTTTGTTATTTGCTTCACAATAACGTTTACCGATGAATGACACCCCACCCCTCATCCCTGCCTCAAACATGAGATGCATGTCAGGATGAGTAATCATTGGTAGTTCAACTTTAGTGTGTTTCAACATACAATTCCAAGTAAAGTGCGTGAGGGAAAGAAAATGGGTGACATCAAGGCCGTATGAGCTAAAAAGCGTAGACCTCATGGATTCAAAAACTTCCGCTAATAGCATCACGTCCAAACATGAATAGAAATTGTGATATTCACTGAGCGATTTCAGCTTGAATGTCGAGAACACTCTTTGCGCATGCTCATATTCTTCGCGAGACAGAGGTGTATCAGTTAAATCATTATAAAAACATTCGATGGGAGGAAGCGATGTTTCTGCAAATTTTTCAGGACAACTCATGTATGAGTAAGGATATATTCCTTTTTTCAACAAGAGTTGTCTGTGTTCGTGCGGTGGGTCATGGAACACTGAAAATAAACGTTCAAATTTCTCTTCCATGTCTGTACTTCGCACCAAATTATGCACCAATACTTCCAAGGATTCAGAGATAAACTTGTAGGAATCTAAAAATTTAATTTTGCCCACTGAAAGTGTCAAAAATCTCTCTGACGTATTTGCGATGCAGGAAATTTCTTTTTTACATTTACCGAGCGCTTTCAGAATAAAATGCGAATCAAACCCGGAGAAATTGTGAAAATAACACGAAATGTACTCCGGAGTACGAGCCGATGAATTACAAGAAATGTGTGCCACACATAGGTAATTTCCGGTTTCGTGCGCGTGGTGACGACATTCAATATCGGTGTCTAAAAACGCTTCAGCACAAAGCCCGCAGTTTACCGAATTTTGAAATTCGCGCTCTTGACTTTCGGATAAAGCTTGCATCGGAATTTCTCGTTTCATATCCTCATACAAAATGTCGCCAAGATCTGTAATTTCCTGAAGAAATTTCTCCATGATTTTTTCATCTAAACTACTCGATCTATGGAGTACAGGTCCGTAAGCAATTTCCCCGTTAACATCGATAACAACAAAACAATAGCAGCAGGGAATATGTCATGCTGTTTTCTTTGTATAGCTATGACTGATTTCATCCCAATCGGATTCATCATCATCATTATTATCGATATTAACAACGTAAGTTTCTTAATCCGCATAAATGATGTACTTTTTCTTCAACGTAGCACCTAGTTTCTTGAATTTAATTGTCTCTCCGCATTTAGGATATGAAACATGCTGTGATTGAAACTTGGAACAAAGCTGTTCATGTTTCATCAAATTTGCTTTATCATCACAATTTTCAGATTTCTTCGATGTAAATCTATGGAAACAGAAATTACATTACTTGACTGTTGCATTTTGAAAGGTGGGAGAGAAGACATGATAGCCCGTTTTTCCCATTCGCGGTATTAACTAAACAGAAATGAGTTTTTCCTGCATCACCTTTTAGCATTAAAAGATTAATTTGGTGCTTATGAGTGCAGAAAATGCTTGTGCGGTAGGGGAAAAACTTTTTGTTGTCATACGCGAAGATGTGAATTGCAATATCCGGATTTAGCATTTCAAATTTCTTAATATCGCGTGTCGTCACCGGAAAATTTACTCCTCGCGTATTAAGTGTGTGAGCAAACTTGCTCAAATACTTAACAGTCATTCCGAGTTCCTTGGTTTCTGATGGAAATACGCGAGGACTGACCATAAAAAGCATTTTTCGTCAGACAGATTTTTGACATTTATAATACATTTTTTGTTTTAGAAAAATTGTGGTGTTTGAATGAAACTGGATGTGGAGATTGGATTAAATTTAATCACGTTCACATCCAGTGACTCAATTTTCTTCAAAACCCAACCGCTGCAGTGTCAAACAAAGTTGTCAAAAGATGACATGATTCTTCTCACAGCCAACATGAAATGTTCGTTAAAATCTTCATAGTTCTCAAGCACGTTTAGCGCTATGTTGGAGTAACTATGAAGATTTATTAGAGATGAGACAGTCTCGCTAACCTCATCATCCATCACCACTAATTTATACAAAAAACCATTCAGCACAATGAACCACTTCACGTTGGCATCATGACATGCTGCGTGCTCCCTAATTATATCGAAAACGCACCGTTTCGATCTCTCGAGCACGTTTTCGATATTGATTTCCTTGGGATCGTTGACGGTTATGCGATGACACACCGCTGCGGAATTGACACCGTGTAGTCTGCGTTCCCTCGGCATGATGTTAGATTATGAAAAATGAAAGAATAACGATCAGGTTTACATAGAGTTTCATGTATGTTTTTGAATCAGTTGTGAATCAGCATTGGTAGAAGAAGGCTGTGTGTGAAAATGATATCTCAAGATCACATAATGTTGCATGAAAGATTAAGATTATTATCTTTTGATAAAAGATGGACGAAATCTTCTCTGCATTTGTCCGCAGAAAACATGGCAAAAGAGGGATTTATATTCTCATCTGCGCCAGACATTGTGCGATGTGTATTTTGTTCAATTTGTTTGGGAAAATGGGAAGAAAGTGACATACCAGCAATAGAACATGCAAGGTACAGCCGGAACTGTAGAAGGAAATATGATATAACAATTGAAGAGGAGAATTTCGATAATAATATTCTACGCCAATATGAAGAAAGATATTTAACTTTTAATCGTGTAGAAGATTCATCCGTTAAAGGAGAGTATTTTGAAAAGCATCATCTACATTGTGACTTTTGTAAATCATTATCCAATAAAGCAGAGTATTTTGCGAGAAATGGTTATTTCTTACATAAAAATCCATTCTATCTGCAATGTGTCTATTGCAAATATATTATCGAAAATCCATTTGAAAAAGTAATGCTTTTACCGTTTTGTTTATATGAAGAGTGTGAGAAAGAAGAGCAGGGGGAGGATATTCCGGATAATATACCGTATCGTAAAGATGAGGTAAAATTGCATGCATGCAGTATGTTGTGGAAGGTTTTTTATCCTCCAAGCACAAATATTGTCCTCCGATAACAAAAATCCTCCCCTCCGAGGACAAAAACTGTCCTCCGATGACAAAAATTGTCCTCCGATGAGAAAAATCCTCACCTCCGAGGACAAAAACTGTCCTCCGAGGACAAAAACTGTCCTCCGAGGACAAATATTGTCCTCCGAGAACAATTTTCCTCTCATCCACAGAGGATAAAATCAAAGTAAAAATGTACTTACATGTACTGGTTGATGCTGCGTGAATCTCCTCAACTGCACAGGTGGCTATGCTTCCTTTCAGATTGATTCCTCTCAGGTGTGTTGCCTCAACGAGAGCTCAACTGGTTATGAGGTCCGGAACTCAAGTTGAGAGGTGAGAAAATGCTGTGAAAACAATGAAATATTTAATAACTGATAATATTAGAAATCAATCGAGAGGCGAGAATGCTATTCAAAGTATGTTTGACTGAGCCCTATGTTGAAATGTTCTGAAAACAATGAAATATTTAATAACTGATAATATTAGAAATCAATTGTGAGACGAGAATGCTATTCAAAAAATGTTTGAGTGAGCCCTATGTTGAAATGGTGTGAAAACAATGAAATATTTAATAACTGAACAGAAATCAATGAGCATCATGAGAGCCTATTCAAAATATGTTTGAGTGAGTTGACATGGAGGAGATTTTTTTCAGCTTCTAGCAGGTGTTTTCACCGTCCCATGCAGAGTTCTAGACGAGATTTTTTTTCATCTTCCAACACATGTATGAGGATGCTTTTCGAAAAATGATTGAGTGACAGTTTTTTGTGATAGGAGAGAGAATACTTACAAATCTGAATGTTGCCGATAACGATGTGGGAGCGCGTGTTGTAGGGGAGAAATTTGAATTTTTTTTGCCTTGTAGCACGCTTCACTCTCACTCGCACGAGCCTGGAACAGAGAGAGAAACGTATGGTATATAAACAGAAGTGATGAGAGGAAAATTATCATTTACATCTGAGTCTACTTTGAGTGCACTTCACGATGAGTTCTCCATCAACATCTTCTCCATCATACGTGCTGCCGGATAGCCCACCAGCACACCAGAACATGCTCAACTATTGGCAGCGCAAAGCTGCCATCGCTGCTGCTGAGTCGTCCACTGCTGCACCCGCTCCACTCAACGTGGAACCACCACCGCCGGGTGGCGAGATCGTGGTCGGGGACAGCCCTATTCAACGCTTGGCTCCAGCTGCTACCTGGGCACTGCGGCGAGCGGTGCTAACTACACTACCAAACAACAGGCAGAAGCAGGGGAAGTGGAAGTTGACGTTTGAGGAGGAGGCTGAAGTTAGCGGGGATGAGGAGGAGTCAATCTCCTCACAAACAAAGGTTAGTTTCAACAAATATTATTAACTTGTGTGTATGCACAGATTTTTTCCATGATTGATTGTTAAAAAAATCTGTGCACATACAAGTCTTTGATTATTTGATACAAATATCATTTGAAGCGATTAGAAATTGATGGCAAGGAAATATTATTTGAAGTGATTAGAAATTGAATGCAAGGAAATATCATTTGAACTGATAAGGAATTGAATTATGAGATATTATTGTTTAAAGTACTCGATCATGCAACACTTATTTGTTAGCAATATTTCCTTGAAGTGATTAGAAATTGATTGCAAGGAAATATTATTTGAACTGATTAGAAATGGAATTATGAGATATTATTGTTTAAAGTAATCGATCATGCATAAATTATTTGTTATCAATATTATTTGAAATGATTAGAAATTGATGCCAAGGAAATATTATTTGAAGTGATTAGAAATCGAATGCAAGGAAATATTATTTGAACTGATAAGAAATTGAATTATGAGATATTATTGTTTAAAGTACTCGATCATGCAACAATTATTTGTCAGCAATATTTCCTTGAAGTGATTAGAAATTGATTGCAAGGAAATATTATTTGAATTGATTAGAAATGGAATTATGAGATATTATTGTTCAAAGTAATCGATCATGCATAAATTATTTGTTAGCAATATTATTTGAACTGATTAGAAATGGAATTATGAGATATTATTGTTTAAAGTATTTGACCATGCATAAATTATTTGTTATCAATATTATTTGAAATGATTAGAAATTGAATGCAAGGAAATATTATTTGAACTGATTAGAAATCGAATTATGAGATATTATTGTTTAAAGTACTGGATCATGCAACAATTATTTGTTAGCAATATTCCCTTGAAGTGATTGGAAATTGATTGCAAGGAAATATTATTTGAACAGATTAGAAATGGAATTATGAGATATTATTGTTTAAAGTAATCGATCATGCATAAATTATTTGTTAGCAATATTATTTGGAATGATTAGAAATTGATGGTAAGGAAATATTATTTGAACTGATTAGAATGATCATGCAATAATTATTTGTTACCAATATTATTTCAATAACTGATATTACTCACTTTATGCAGAGAATGCCAATTCGATGATGTCAAGTTGAGATTATGACAATAACCTGATGTAGAGATCAATAATCTATTGATCAAGTTCTCTAGTATGATGATAATCTGAAACAAATAAGACACTAATCAAATATTTTTCAACAGAAACATGCTGGAATGGACGAGAACTCATTCATGCTCCCACTGATGAAGGAGCTGCAACGAAGGGAGGAGGAGGATGAGATGGAGTTCGTAACAATTGTAAATGCACCAACGCCTAAACCGTGGATCCCGCTGAGGGAGTTAAAGGAGCACACTCCCTACCCCATTATTGGCGCGAGGGAACAAACATATATTCACGGATGACAAGTAATTTTAAAAATTACCAATGGAGGAAGCAAATCTACGAGTGAGGTGTATTTACCGCAATGATTTGCTTCCTGCATTAGCTCAGAGAAAATACACCAATTTAACCTCAAGTGTGAAAATTTTTTGATGATGGTAACACATAGGTCACCAAATTGGTCCAATATAAAAATTGTTAAGCAATAACAATTTTTATATCTATACAATTCGTTGACTTATGTGTTACGAATTGTATAGATGAATGTAGTGATTAATAATAATAATAAATTGTAATATTGTTTTTATAAAAATTGTTTTCAATTCTTACCTGTTCAATTCATAATGAATAGTAGAGACATACACGGAAGAAATGGTTAACGTGCTTACACTCTGTTGTGAATGATATTTAAATAGGTGAGCGCCCCTTTTATAGTTTTGTTGCGAGCATGCTCAGTAGTCTTCACTGCTACACAGACACACACGCACACACACACACACACACACACACACACACACACACACACACACCACACACACACACACACACACACAGAGCCGTACAGCCAAGCGCCGGCTTCGGTGACTCGCTCCCTCCCACATCTGTTTGGCACGTGTTCCTGCAGATGAGGGTGGGCGCACGTGCGATGCCGGCATCATTTCCCCCTTTTCAAATTGCATTCACCTTTGCATTCCCTCAGAAACAAGTTAAGAGACGTAGAACAACAAAGAAGAGTAGGAAGAAGAAGAAGAAGAAGACATGAATATTGAAGAAGAATTGAGTAATTATGATTTGATTGATTGGTCGAAATTATTACAGATTCGGTTAAGAGGTATATATATGCTAGATGCATTACCCAAAAAAATTCTAAAAAACGAGAATGCCATTGTGAATTTAGCGAGGGAAAGCGAGGATGGTAAACATTGGGTTGCATATAAAAAAGTCGGCTCCAATGTTTGGTATTTTGATCCAATTGGAAATTTAGAACCGCCATACGAATTGGACAAATATTGGAAAAAAGAAATTGGAGTAAATATATTTTATAATGTAGAGCACATGCAACCATTAAATAGCGATTTTTGTAGTCATCTTACATTATTGTTTCTAGCAAATCAGTTGTAATTAAGTGTTTGTACTGAACACACATTACAAGATGGTTGTTATTACATTAAGATCTAACACAAGTAACCTCTACGAACATTTACAAGAAATTATAGAATTGGATAAAAATCGTGAATGGGAAATTGGATTGATTAATTTTTGTAGTTACAATAGTATTGCAAACATTAACAAAGGAACAAATTCCAGCTTCAAATATGGCGATAGATTAATTGAGCTGGATACGGGTGCATATGAAGTTGAGGATATTATAAAATCTTCAAAGAATAGATTGAATATTGATGAGAAGAAGAAGAATGAACTTATTATACGCCCAAATGTAAATACTATGAAGATTGAAATTCATTCTGATAAAGCCATTGATTTAACACGTACTGATTCGATTGGTAAGATACTTGGTTTTGATAATGTTGTTTTGCAGCCAAATAAATGGCATTATTCTCAGCATTTGGTTAACATATAAGCATTGGTAGTATTGTAGTTGAGTGTAATTTAGCATGTGGTAGTTACTCTGATGGAAAACAAAAACATATAATCTACGAATTTTTACCAAAGGTTTCTAGCGGCTATTTAATAAACGAAGTACCCTCTCCAATTATTTATGTACCTTTGAATACGCATCGAATTCAAACTATTAATGTAAAGGTAACAGACCAGAACGGATCGTTTATTGATTTCCATGGAGATACAATTACAATTGGGTTACACATACGTGAAAAATAAAAATAAACGTAATGGGTTATCTTGTTTTCAATCCACGTTCAAATAAGACATGTAGACAAAATGTCATTAAAGAGACAAACGTGAGAGCATCAACACTTAAAAACAAACGTGCTTTGTCGGCTAAAAGTGCGAGAATATTAGAAAAGTTAGGTTTTATAGTTGATTGGCGGAATGTAAGGAGGAGGAGGAGGAGCGGCAGCAATTAGTGAAATTCTGGACGTGGAGACAGACCTTCAGTTTTATAATGATATAACCAAATTCCAATTTCACACTCATACAGTTTATTCGGGACAGGAAATAAAAAACTCTGACAAGGCACGTATTGGCATAAATTCTTTAGATGTCTATTCTTTACCTTGCAAATCATTTATATTTATTGAGGGAACAGTTAACTGTACAAAACCAGGAACAGACCCGGCTGATGCACCAGTTGCGGCAGACTATAAATTAAGCAGTTACGTAATCAGCAACCTTTTTGATGAAATACGATATGAATTAGCAGGTCAGCCAATTTCTAAATCAAGATTGATTGGATTAACATCCACAATTAAAGCTATTCTAGTGAAGAATACGCTCGATAAAAACACATATCACCTGGCAGGTTTTCACAGAGCAGGATATGAGCTAACGGATAATAAATTCACTTTCTGTGTACCGCTGAAATTAATCCTCCCGTTTTTTGAAGATTTTCAAAGAATAATTTTAAATTTGAAACAGGAACTTGTCTTATTGAGGTCACGGACAGACCTAAATTGTGTTGAGTCCGCAAGTGGAACAAGCGTTAGTGTGAAAATTACAAAACTGCAATGGAGAATGCCCTACATAACTTTAGAAGATCATGTAAGACTGAAATTTTTGAGACTGCTCGATGCTGACACTCCACTGAAATTAGGTTTCCAGCATTGGGAAATTTGTGAATTACCAAATTTGCAAAATTCACTTAACCATTCTTGGGCAGTTCGCACCACATTGAGTTTTGATAGTCAAAAATACGTTATAATTGCATTTCAAACTGATCGTAAGAATAAAATTGAAAAATCAATATCTAATTTCGATAGCTGCGGTATTTACAATGTTAAAGTATATTTGAACAGCGAGTATTATCCATATGAAAATCTGCTAGGTAAAAAGGAGGTATTATACCGGATGTTTTTGGATTTCGCGCACTTGTATTATAATCATTCAATCAATAGCGAACTCAGAACAGAAATTAGCTTAAAAAAGTTTTGTGAATCAACACCGCTGATTGTTGTAGATTGTTCACACCAAGCAAGTCATTTGAAATCATCGACAGATGTTTGTATTGAAATGGAATTTAATAGTGCAGTACCTGCAAATACTTCACCTATTGCGTTTTAATTAGCGATTGTGTGATGGAGTACACACCTCTGACGAGCATGGTGAAAGAAGTTCAGTAATTTTATTTATAGAGCGCACCGGCTGCAATATTATATAAGGTGTGCACTTTGACAAATTTGGTTCATTATCAGTTTCACCTTTGAACAGGTAAAATCTAAAATGTCCTATTCTTTGTGTTCTGATATTTTGGACAAGGCACAAACTACCAGTATCCAGTGTGATCTTGATTCCGATAGTTTCTATTATGAAGCAAGGTGCAGTACATTGATCCAGAAGCCGCTGCAGGTGGAGGAGGAGGAGGAGCAGAAATGAGAAGAGGAGAGGGAGAAAGACAAAGGATTCAATGAGTCCACCGGCGAAGAGAAAGAAGTGGACAAGCAAGCGAGTACAAAAATTGCTACGGTTGATCTTCACTGGTTTAAACAAGATTGTAATCAAATTATTGTGAAAGAACTTGCCATAATTGATCAGTTTAATAATTATATTGTATTCCATTTCAAATCACCATTTGCAAAGACAGAATTGAGTGCAAAATTGTATAACGATGTAACATGGTTAGAACGTCACTATCATAAAATAAAATGGGAGGATGGAGATTTAGAATACACTGACTCATTAATATGTGATTACCTTGTAGGTTATGAGAAAATTTTCATAAAAGGAACTGAGAAAGCAAAGTTTTTGAAAAGATTACATACTAACGTTCAATGTATACCAGAGGATTTTGCAAAACCCGACTCCAGCTTTTTCACTAGTTCATGGTGTTATGCTGTGTGTAACATTCATAAAAATAGACCAGATGGTCGGTGGGCTTTGTTCAGTGCTCAACATTATAATTCTTTGTTGTTTAAAAATATGTATCAAACAAATAATTTCTTGTGCAAAAACAATCGAATGCAAAGTATGAAAATGGCGATGATGTACACGAATTCACAGAAAAGAAACTTTGCTTGTTATGGATTCTTCTACAACGGAAAAGAGATTTAGTGTGTTTATTGCATGCATGCATTGAGACTGCATAAAGCACGTACATGTTGTCTGTCGGCAATTAATGAAGAAAGACCACTCAATTACTCTATAATAGTTACTGCATACACTTAGTTTTGTTCATTCGCTTATCATGGATCCGAGAAAGTGGTTGGCTGCTGACAACGAGTTGGAAGTGAGGTTAAAAATCTGTATTGATTGGTATGATGAGTGTGAAAGTGCAATTGGGAAATCAACTTGTGAAAATTATAGTTTGGTGAAACAATTGAAAGACATTTTTCTAAGCACGGTTAATTTAAATGACATAAGAGACTATCTATGTTATTATCGTCCTCATAATTTGTGTATAGATAAGCTAATTAAAATTGAAGATGAAATTATGAATAGTTGTGGTGAAATGTGTAAATAAATGTTTTCTGCCTTCAAATGATTTTTCATTCCAATATCCTACTCACTTTTAGTTTAGCAGCTGCTTAGAGCTAGAGCTGACAACAACAACGCGTGTGGAGCGATCTTTTTTATACAAGTGAGTAGAGGGATTTTGGGACATTGAAGCCACTTTTTTGCTTGAAATCCCCTCCCCCCTCTCCCCCTGATCCATCCCGCCTCCTCTTCCCCCAACCCGGTGGGTGGGGGGTGTTCTGAAAATAGATTTCCCCCCTCTCTCCCTCACTCCCACTCTCTCTCTCTCTCTCTCTCATTCTCTCTCTCTCTTCACATTCTATGTCGAGTGAGTAAACGTGTGTCAGTTCGGCTCCGTCTTCTAACAGATATTTCATAGGGTTATACAGTTCAATTCACTTCAAATTATACATCTAGTTATTCAGTTTCTCGAGCTTAATTCAATAGTGAAATTATATTTTTGATTAAATCACACTCTTTTTATTTATCTTGAAAAAACATTCCTAAATCTTCAGTTCACCTTCTCGCCTATAAAAGTGTAAATCCACCTAGCGGTACACGATGGTTCGACCGAATAGAGGCACACCGAAGAATGAGGTCAATGCTCCGAAGCCAGCTATTTCTGGAGCATTGTCCGAAGAGACCCTCCTCATTATTCGACAGCAAATCGAAGAGTCTGTCCACAGTGCTGTATCAATGGCTGTGAAATCTATTTTCGAGGAACTTCAGGCATTGAAGGAGGAGAACAAACAGCTGCATGATAGAATTCGTGAACTGGAGGTGTCTTGTCACCTGAAGGTCGACGACCTCGAGCAATATGGGCGCCAACATTCTATACATATTTTTGGGATCCCGGAGAGTGACAAAGAAGACACGGACCTGCTGGCGCTCGATGTCTTTAACAAGAAGCTGAACGTGCCCGTGACTATGGCGGATGTCAACCGCTCGCATCGCGTTGGAAGGCGTCAACCACCTCAACAAGGGCAAGCTAAACCCAAGGACTGACCCATCATAGTTCGACTCTGCAGCTACCGGACCAGGAAGATGATCTTCGACGCTAAGAGGAAGCTGAAGGGTTCCGGCGTCACCATTCGCGAGGATCTGACTGCTGAGCGCCTCAAGATCCTCAACGCTGCGGCCGACCGTCATGGGCATAGGAATGTCTGGTCATCGGACGGGAGGATCAAGATCTCTATCGGCGAGGGAGGATCCAAGAGGGTCCACACAGTCGAGAGGATGACCGACCTTCAAAAAATAAAGGTAAATTAAATCATTTCAGGATTCGATTACTAAGGTGCCCTTCACTACAAAAATAGGAAATTCGTATTAAAACATTTCACAATAGATATACCTTGGCATTTTTCATGAGCTGGCTTTCTGTTCTATAAATGAATCTTTCCACTGCTATTTATGATTATGTATGAGGCAATTATTTCAAACTGAGGAGATCCACATTTGTTAATACTGATTAATAATTTATCTTGATATTTATTCCCAAAACTACGTTCAATGCATCAACTACTATACTCCAGAGGGTACTTAGAGAATCATTATCTCTATTCTTACTAATAATTATTACATCTCTTACCAAAATTATTTCCATAATTAATAATTTTCGAAATGCTGAATTTCAAATAAATTGGATGATTAACATACGTTATAGATATGGATGTAATCTATAGGTAAAGATAGTAATCTCTTCTATATTAGGTGTACATAATGATATCTCCTACTGTTGCCACAGCTCGAGCAATAGAAGCAAATGTGTGAAGAATTATTGATAGAACGGAGGGGTGGGTAGTCTGTTCATATGCTTATATAGGGGCTGTGTTTCATTTAATGTTATCTTAGACATTCATCACTAAAATATTACAGTTCTCAATTTACTACTTTTATTGTTATTGCAACTCCCAATAGTTAATTATACTTCTAATACTATATAATATTTTTCACACTTCACCGTTCAATCCTATTTAAAACTCATCTAAAATAATCTAGCACTTTCTCTATCGTCTCCTCTACTTCTTATTTTTCTTTCTAATTTCTCTTCTTGATCTTATATTTATAATGATTACTTGAATATTGTTGTTTGCGATGATGATTATTATTCTTTTCTATTCTTCTTCTTCTTCGTCTTCTTCTTCTTCTTCTTCTTCTTCTTCTTCTTCTTCTTCTTCTTCTTCTTCTTCTTCTTCTCTTTCTTTTTCTTTTCTTCTCCTTTCCTTCTTCTTCTTCTCTCCTTGATTAATTCAAGATCACAATACGATGTTCTATTTCTTATTCTATAGTTCAGTTTCATAAGTTCTTCTCAATTTGTGCACATTCCTTCTTTCTCTTCTTTTCTTCCCCATTGTTATCATTATTTTCCCTGTGATTTTTTCACTAGCTATCCAGCATGTTCAAATGTTTCTCTTTCTATATCTATTTATCTTCCTACCTTTTCTCTTTCTATCTGATTACCTTCTACTAGTATCCATATATTATATTATAATATCCATATATTTATCCATATAATATTCGATTCTTTCCCACATTGAATCATACTATTCCTCTTCAATTTTATGGGGATATTATTCATTATCAGTTGTATTATGTATCTTTTCTCAATTGATAACTTTCTTCAAAGATTTTTCATTTTTCTGCTGGCTTATTCTTCTCTTTTTCAGTTTTTACTGGATCCCATTTCGCTCTATCTCCACCATGAACACGATCTTCCACTACTGGATTCCATCTCTCTCTATCTCCACTTGGACTCGATTTTCCACCACTGGATTCCATCTCTCTCTGTCTCCACTTGGACTCGATCTTCCACTACTGGATTCCTTCTCGCTTACCTCCACTTGGACCCGATTCTTCCACTACTGGATACCTACTCGCTCTATCTCCACTTGGACCAGATCTCCCACTACCAGTTCTTCCTCAATCTTCGTCTTATTCACCATTAGGATTATTCATCACTGGAACTCCACACATCTACATCTTATTGTGTTTAGTGAATTTTGTTTTGAACTAGTGCTTTAAATAGTGAAGGGAGCCGAACTGTCAAGGCATGCTGAATGCACTCGAATCAAGAGACTTTTTCATTTAGGTTAAGTTTTATCAGTTTCATCCCCATTTTCCCCGTCATGTGTTGTTCTGAGGTCGGTTCACGATTGGTCTGCTGCTTCCATGATGCCTCTCACTGACACGTCAGCTCGCTCGCCTCAAGTAGGTATGATTATTTCAATAATAGTAATAATGACGCAGGTATGTTTCTAGCAAATAAGCTCCACTCTTTCAAAAAACTTTTCAAGGCTGCTCACCTTAACGTACAATCCCTCAGTTGCCACATTGATGAACTCAGAGCAATCTTCCGTTTTCAGGACTTCAATATAATCGGAATTTCCGAATCATTTTTGAAGCCTAGTATTTCATCAAATTTTGTTGCATTGCCTGGATATAATCTTTTCCGGGATGATAGATTGAATGAAGCTTGTGGGGGTGTAGCAATTTATGTGAAAGAAGGTATCAAAACAAAAGTTTTAATCACATCTAAACAAGAGTATTGTTCCAGACCAGAGTTTATGCTACTTGAATTATCCTTATCTAGTACTGATAAATTACTCGTTGGTATCTGTTATCGCCCACCAAAAATAGGTCATTTCACAGATTTCGAAAGTGCCTTGCTTTCTCTTATGCCTTGTTATAACCGTATACTAGTTATGGGGGATATGAACACCGACTTGAACATGACAAATCGTAACTTTGACTACTTTCAACTGACTACAATTTTCCAATGCCTAAACATGACTATTTTACCTCTCGATCCAACTCATCATACTAATGAATCAGACACACTCATTGACCTTCTCATTGTTAGTGATCCCAATGAGGTTGTTCAAGCAGGCCAAATCTCAGTCCCAGCTATTTCTAGACATGATTTGATCTACTGTGTACTTTCCCATAAGATACCCAAGCCAGACCAGAAAATTATCACTTATAGAGACTTCAAAAACTTTGATGAAGCCGCCTTCCTGACTGATGTGGCTCAGACTCCATGGCATCAAATTGAAGCATTACCCTCAGTTGATGACATGGTCAAGACTTTCGAGAATTGGACTTTGACTTTGTATGACAAACATGCACCTTATGTGACAAGGAGGATTAATAGAAAACAATGAGTACCGTGGATGACTGAAGACATACTTAAGATGATGGGACGTAGAGACAAAGCACATAGAAAATTTAAAAAGACATTTGACTTGGACAGTTTGATAGAGTATAGGAGCCTTAGAAATAGGGTTAAACAGGAATTACGTAACTCAAAGATTAGGTACTTGAATTCGTTTATGACAAACAATCGACAAGACTCTAAATCACTTTGGCAGGGAATAAAAGAATTCGGGCTTGGCAAAGAGAAATCGAATCCACAAATTGACTTACCATTGAATAATATAAATGACCATTTCGTTTCACACTCTAACCAACGCGAAGAAGTTGTCATTGCTAATCACATTGATGATCTTGAAGAGCAGGTTACAAACTTAGATTTACCAATCACTGATCAATTTCATTTCCATCCAATCTCAGAAGAAGACACTTTCAGAGCAATTCAACGTATTCATAGTAATGCTATGGGTGTAGACAAAATTCCTATTAAATTTATCAAGAAGATGTTATTTGCTGTTTTACCAACCATTACATACATTTTCAACAAGTCACTTGAAGAAGGCATTTTCCCTGAAAACTGGAAGTTTGCTCTGGTTCGCCCTCTAAATAAAGTTCCATCACCCAATAAAGTTGAGGATTTTAGACCAATCAGTATTTTACCTGCATTGTCCAAAGTGCTAGAAAGACTCATTCATGCTCAAGTTGTAAAATTTCTAGACAACAATAGTAAGCTTCATAACTTTCAATCAGGCTTTAGAAAATTCCATTCAACTGAGACAGCTCTGCTTCGTGTCACTGATGATATAAGGTTAGCTATGGACCAAAGAAAATGCACCATCCTCACCCTATTTGATTTTTCTAAAGCATTCGATACTGTTGATCATACAGTCCTTCTGAATAAGTTGGCTATTCTTGGTTTCAGTCACAACTCGTTAGTTTGGTTTAAATCCTATCTATTAGGTAGGAAACAATGTGTATCTGTCGGTGACAAAAAGTCAACTTGGAAAAACGTTATGCATGGAGTACCACAAGGTTCAATTTTAGGCCCTCTCCTCTTCACTTTATATGCTAATGACCTTTCTTCCATTATCAAATTCTCCAGTTTCCATACTTATGCAGACGACCTTCAAATCTATTTAAGCTGTCCCATAACAAAAATAAATGAAACAGTTGGAATAATGAATCAGGATATCAATTCGATAGTGGAATGGACAAAGAAAAATGGCCTTAAGCTTAATCCCATCAAAACACAACCCATTATAATTGGATATTCTCGTCTTATAAACAATATTGACCTTGAATTGATTCACAAAATTAGTGTAGACGGTAATGACATTCCTTACTGTAGCTCAGTTAAAAATTTAGGCATTATTATGAATAATACTCTTGACTGGTCAGAACAAGTGAACAAAACTTGTAAAAAGGTATTCTCAGCCATGCATGCATTGAAGAAAATGCACGATATCCTCCCTAGAAACATTAATTATTATTGGTTCAATCTCTCATCTTCCCACATTTAATGTATTGTAATTCTGTTCTTAACGATATGCAAGTCACTCTGAATGATAAACTACAGCGTTGCCAAAATTATTGTCTACGTTTCGTCTACTCTCTCCAATGCCATGATCATATCACCCCAGCCCACATTGCTAGTTCAACATTAAAGCTTCCCGATCAGAGGCTTTTTCGAATAGTCAAGCTTGTTAGAGATATCTTGATATACGGTAATCCGAACTATTTTAAAGATGATTTCAAATTTGTCTCTGAAGGTAGGAGGATAGATGCTTCACATACTAGAACCGGAGAAAGTACTTTAAGGATACCCAATCATCGAACTACTATTTTCACAAAATCCTTCTTAGTCAGTGCCTGTCGTGCATGGAATGCACTTCCTGTTTCTATCAGGTCCATCGAGAGCCGAGCGAGCTTCATCCTAACTTTAAAAAAACATCTTTTGGAACAAATGACTGAAACTGTCCGGCCCTAGAACGATCACATGACATCCATCCCCCACCCATCCCACAAATACAAACCTTTAAACCATGTTATAGAACGAATTGTATAGATATATATATATATATATATAAACTCATGTTATTTCAATTATCCACTGCATAATGCTGTATATTACTGAAAGTTGATAACCCTGATCTACTTTCAGCCTACTTCATTTTATTAATCAATTATTTGATCTTATCTACCTATATAATTATTTTACTCTATCAATTTTCTGTTTTTTTTTTCTCTTAATATTCATATTGATTAAAACTTTTACAATATTTCCATTAATAAATAAATCCTTAGTTTAAATAACGAAATTAACGTTTTGGTAGAGAGTTAGTGGGGAGGATATTTTTAATATTCTTTCCGAAGAATGGACATTGATATGTCCAAAGCTCCGCCAATTTATGTAGATGCATAACAATATGATTATTATCTATAGTTATTATATTACAAACTGCTTTTTCATATCATATACAGTTCAATAATTATTTTCTTAGTCTATATTATGTAAATTCATCTATAATTTTGCTGTATTGTAAGCTATTGTATATAAGTGTATAAGCCAGTATATACTGTAATCTACATGAATAAAGTACTCAATCAAATCAATCAAATCAAATCAAATCTCTCTCTCTCATTTCCTGATGGCTGGAAGTCATCTATTGTGATCCCCTTGAACAAAATCCCTAACCCTCTCTCTCCATCTGATTACAGGCCTATTAGCTTATTGTCCGTCTTGTCAAGGGTTCTGGAAATCATTGTTCACTCTCAATTGAGCACATTCGTTCATGGCTCTGGATTGATTGGTGACTTTCAATCGGGGTTCCGTAGTGGTCATAGCACCACCTCTGTAGCACCACCACATCCGTAGGGCCATGGATAATAGAGAGCTAACAGTTCTAGTCCTAATAGATTTTAGCAAGGCATTCGACAGTATTTTCCATCCTACTCTACTCTACAAACTCAGAAAATTAGGTTTTTCCAACTCCACTGTGGCATGGGTGAGGTCCTATCTTCGGGGTCGGTGTCAGTGTGTGAGAGTTGGGGATGCCTCTTCACGGTGGCGTGAAGTGAACAGAGGAGTTCCTCAGGGTTCGGTATTGGGTCCTCTATTGTTCAGCATTTACATAAATGACGTGACAAGCACTCTACTTACGACCAGACATCACCTGTATGCAGACGATTTACAAATATACCGACACTGCAAGAAAAATGACTTTGGCGTCACAGTTGATGAGGTCAATGCTGACTTGACTCGTTTGGTACAGTGGACTGAGAATAATGGACTAAAAATTAACGAGACAAAATCGAAATCTATAGTGATAGGTTACTCAAGACTTTTAAACACAATTGACATATCTAACGGACCATACATAACATTGAATAACATACAATTGGAATACAGCTCTGACGTGAAAAATTTGGGACTGACAATGACAAGGACTCTTGACTGGACCAGCCACGTGACTCAGACTTGTAACAGGGTCATTGGGGGGATCATGACATTGAAGAGGATCTCTGACTTCATTCCCTTTCCTACAAAGGTTATGCTGGTCAAGACTCTGATTTTCCCAATCTTCAACTACTGTGACATTGTGACTCTTGACATGACAGTTCAACTTTTGCAGAGGATGCAGCGTGCACATAATTATTGTGTTCGCTTTATCTTCAACCTGAGATGTGACGACCATGTGACCGAATACTTTAACAGACTTGAACTCATGAAGCTGCGTGAGAGTAGATCACATCATGCTTTGTGCTTCCTGCATAAGATATTGAAAACCAAAACGCCTAAGTATCTGGCAGTGGAGTACCGTTACTTGGGTGATTTTGGCCGTGGAGGAATGCGGCATGGATCCCATCAGCTGGCTGTCCCAACACATAGGACTGTTATGTTCAATAAGTCGTTCCTTGTGACAGCCTGTAGTTTATGGAATTCTTTGCCTGCTGAGCTGAAGCTAGTTGAGGGACGTCGCCGGTTCGGCACGGCTGTCTTGCGGTGGATCAGAGGTGGTGGACTCGGCTGGAATGCTCCCTAACCCGTAATTCAAGTCTATATAGTGTATATATGTGTGTGTGTGTATGTGTGGTTCCTCTCTTTCTTCCTTCTTTCTCTCTTCCTTTTCTTTTCTTTCTTCTCCCTTCTTCCCTTTCTTCTACCGGAATAATCTATGGATTTGGACTGAAAATTCTCAACTGTATTCACTTTTCTCTTCTTCCTTTCTGCATAACCACCTTTACGTACTCAAATTCGAAAGGAGTTCGAGTTTTCTCTTTTTTTTTTATTTTTATTATATTTATATATAATTATAAATAATTATAATATAATAAAAAATTAAATATAGTTATTATATTTATATATATTTTTTCTTGTAAATTTTCTAAGTTATTGTTTTCTTTTACTTTAGTTCATTGTTTATGATGTTGTTTTAGTTGTAACTTAGAATTGTATGGAGGGTTAAGTGTAAGAGAGGGCCGGCTGCGCCCTAACTTCGCCCTCCTAGGTTTTTAATAAAGGCAGCGATTCAATTCAATTCAATTCAATTCTCCCTCTCCTTCTCTCTCTCCCTCTCCTTCTCCTTCTCCCTCTCACCCTCTCTCTCTTATCTTATCTTATTTAATCTAATCTTCCCCTCCCCCAGTGAGGACGAGGGGGATGAAGAAGGAGAGAGTGATCTCTCTCTCTCTCTCTCTCAGTGAGGGAAAAAATAATTTCCCTCTGAGGGAAAAATTCTCTACTGACAGATTAAAGTGAATCCATTCGCTGACAAATTAAAGTGAATCCATACTACTACATCTATACTGTCAAATTGAAGTGAATCCATATTACTACATCTATACTGTCAATTTAAAGTGAATGCATATTTCTACATCTAATGCTATACTGACAGATTGAAGTGGATGCTAGATGAGGGAAAAAAATCCCTTTGAGAGGGAAAAATTCCCTTGGTGACAGATTGAAGTGAATCCTTTTTGCTATACTGTACTAGTCAATCCATATTACTACATCTATACTGTCAAATTAAAGTGAATCCTTATCTTTACATCTATACTGTCAAATTAAAGTGAATGCATATTTCTACATCTAATGCTTAATAATAATAATGGTTTGCTTTCCACCTGACTAGGTGGAATTGAGAATTCAATTGAGAATTCATTGAAACTTGTATAATCAAAATTCTCACTCATTTTTGATCTTATTAGCTTGAGCGATTAGAGCCAAGTGTGTGTGCTTAATGAAAGTACATCGCGTGCTACACAAACTTTCCTTATCAACATGTTGATGGTATTAACTTAATGGATAAGAACGCATGCTACGCGGGCTTTCCTTATCATGATGGTGATGACAAACACTTAATGGCCAGCGCTTGGCTCAAGGTTTTAGAGAGAGAGAGCAGGATACGCCCCCTCGCTTCTCACAAGTAGCAGACAGAGATTGAACAACTCTAGCCAGATTGCACATCTGCTCTCTCCTTCTTTTACTCACTCCATCTCTTACTGGCACCCTTCCTTCTAAATTCCTTTTTTGCTATTCTCTATTACGAAAGGCGAGTGAAGCAAGAATATAGACAACGACTAACTAAGTTCCATTTTCATCGAGCGTTCCTATACTGTCAGATTAAAGTGAAACCATATGCTTCTCTCTGCCCAGTGATCTTTTCGTTACGAAAGGCTAGAGAAGGAGAATTCAAACAACACCTACAAACCGCAGGCCTTATTGTTTAAGTGTTTCTCCGATAATTTCTATAGTAAATTTAGAATGAGCTAGCATATCCAAAAATAGGTATAGATATCCTCAGACCTATTTCACTTGGGGAAATCAAGGTCTATTGATGTCTGACATATCTCAACAGAGAGAGGTCAATGATCTAAGTTGTTCTTTTACATTTTTTATCTGCAATGTCATACAAGCATTTCCAAAGTTTGTCGGAATTTGTAACAATAGTTGACAAATCATTTGCACTACAATAATGTAGATGGCCGCTGTCTAGAATATCGAGCAATTCGAAAATCTCAGATAAAATCGGAAAGTGTACATTTTCTGTTTTTGTTAACGGTAAATCAACATTTTGGAATCCTGTTGAAAATTTAATATTCTTTGCAATTGAATCAAATTCATTAAATGAAATTGACATCAAGAGCCGAGTTAATTTTTTGAATTTTGCAAAGCTAAAACACTGCATGTCCTTGATTGGTATGAACTATAATTGATAAGGTAGGAGGTGCACTTAGCTGTAACAGATGTCTGTGAGGAGGGGCGTATCTCGCTTCTAAAAAAATTAATTGATAAGGCACGAGCTCTACTTAGCTGTAACAGTTGTCTGTGAGGGGGGCGTATCTCGCTTCTAAAAAAATTAATTGCAGCTCACGTGCAAACAGCAAAAATTGATTGCAGCCCGCGTGCTAACAGCAAAATGAGGTGGGCATAACTTTTTCGATACGTGCTTGCTCAATCTAGTCTAGACTGAAACTAAACCAAAATGCACAAGGAAATATCTGAATGAAAAATTTGTTTTCAACATAGAAAAAGTTCATTTACACATTTCACTACAACAATACATAATTTCATCTTCAATTCTAATTAGCTTATCTATAGACAAATTATGAGGACGATAATAACATAGATAGTCTCTTATGTCATTTAAATTAACCGTGCTTAGAAAAATGTCTTTCAATTGCTTCGCCAAACTATAATTTTCACGAGATGATTTCTTAATAGCAATTTCGCATTCATCATACCAATCAATACAGTTTTTTAACCTCACTTCCAACTCGTTGTTGGCAGCTAACCACTTTGTCAGATCCATGTTGTTGAGCGAATGAAGAAAACTATGTGTAGGCAGGTACTATTATGGAGTAATTAAGCAGCCTTTCTTCATTTATTGATGACAGACAACATGTATGTGCTTTATGCAGTCTCAATGCATGCATGCAATAAACACACTGAATCTCTTTTCCGTTGTAGAAGAATCCATAACAAGCAAAGTTTCTTTTCTGTGAATTCATGTACATCGGCGCCATTTTCATACTTTGCATTCGATTGTTTTCGCACAAGAAATTATTTGTTTGATACATATTTTTAAACAACAAAGAATTATAATGTTGCGCAGAGAATAAAGCACAGCGAGAATGTGGTCTATTTTTATGAATGTTACACACAGCATAACACCATGAACTAGTGAAAAAGCTGAAATTGGGTTTTGGAAAATCCTCAGGTATACATTGAACGTTAGTATGTAATCTTCTTAAAAACTTTGCTCTCTCAGTTCCTTTTGTGAAAATTTTCTCATAACCTACAAGGTAATCACGTATTAATTAGTCACTGTATTCTAAATCTCCATCTTCCCATTTTATTTTATGATAGTGACGTTCTAACCATGTTACATCGTTATACAATTTTGCACTCAATTCTGTCTTTGCGAATGGTGATTTGAAATGGAATACAATATAATTATTAAACTGATCAATTATGGCAAGTTCTTTCACAATAATTTGATTACAATCTTGTTTAAGCCAGTGAAGATCAACTGTAGCAATTTTCGCACTCGCTTCCTTGTCCACTTCTTCATCTTCGGCGGGTTCGTTGAATCCTTCCTCTTTCTCCTTCCCCTCCTCTTCTCATTTCTCCTCCTCCACCTGCAGCGGCTTCGGTGTACTGCACCTTGCTTCATAATAGAAACTATCAGAATCAAGATCGCACTGAATACCAATAGAGCGAGTTTGTGGCTTGTCCAAAATATCAGGACACAAAGAATAGGACATGTTGTCTGTTCAAAGGTGAAACTGATAATGAACCAAATTTGTCAGAGTGCACACCTTATATACCCGGTACGCAAATTACTGAACTTCTTTCACCATGCTCGTTAGAGGTGTGTACTCCATCACACGATCGCTAATTAAAAAGCAATAGGCAGAAGGATTTGCAGGTACTGCACTATTAAATTCCATTTCAATACGAACATCTGTCGATGATTTCAAATGACTTGCTTGGTGTGAACAATCTACAACCTCCTATAATAATACCGTATATAATCGTATAATACCTCCTTTTTCTCCTAGCAGATTTTCATATGGATAATACTCGCTGATCAAATATACTTTAACATTGTAAATACCGCAGCTATCGAAAATAGATATTGATTTTTTAATTTTATTCTTACGATCAGTTTGAAATGCAATTATAACGTATTTTGGACTATCAAAACTCGATGTGGTGCAAACTGCCCAAGAATGGTTAAGTGAATTTTGCAAATTTGGTAATTCACAAATTTCCCAATGACGGAAACCTAATTCCAGTGGAGTGTCAGCATCGAGCAGTCTCAAAAATTTCAGTCTTACATGATCTTCTAAAGTTATGTAGGGCATTCTTCATTGCAGTTTTGTAATTTTCACACTAACGTTTGTTCCACTTGCCAACTCAACACAATTTAGATCTGTCGGCAACCTCAATAAGACGAGTTCCTGTTTCAAATTTAAAATTATTCTTTGAAAATCTTCAAAAAACGGGAGGATTAATTTGAGCGGTACACAGAAAGTGAATTTATTATCTGTTAGCTCATATCCTGCTCTGTCAAAACCAGTCAAGTGATATGTGTTTTTATCGAGAGTATTCTTCACTAGAATAGCTGATTTAGAAATTTGCTGACCTGCTAATTCATATCGTATTTCATCAAAAAGGTTGCCGATTACGTTACTGCTTAATTTATAGTCTGCTGCAACTGGTGCATCGGCTGGGTCTGTTCCCGGTTTTGTACAGTTAACTGTCCCCTCAATAAATATGAATGATTTGCAAGGTAAAGGATAGACATCTAAAGAATTTATGCCAATACGCGCCTCGTCAGAGTTTTTTATTTCCTGTCCCGAATAAACTGTATGAGTATGAAATCGGAATTTAGTAATATCATTATAAAACTGAAGGTCTGTCTCCACATCCAGAATTTCACTAATTGCTGCGCCGTACATGACGCCAATCAACTATAAAACCCAACTTTTCTAATATTCTCACGCTTTTAGCCGACAAAGCACATTTGTTTTTAGGTGTTGACGCTCTCACGTTCGTCTCTCTAATGACATCACGTGTACACATCTTATTTGAACATGGATTGAAAACAAGATAGCCCATTACTTTTCACGTATGTGTAACCTAATTGTAATTGTATCTCCACGGAAATCAATAAACGATCCGTTCTGGTCCATTACCTTTACATTAATAGTTTGAATTCGATGCGTATTCAAAGGTACATGAATAATTGGAGAGGGTACTTCGTTTATTAAATAGCCGTAAGGAACCTTTGGTAAAAATTCTTAGATTATATGTTTTTGTTTTCCGTCAGAGTAACTACCACATGCTAAATTACACTCAACTACAATACTACCAATGCTTGTTATGTTAACCAAATGCTGAGAACAATGCCATTTATTTGGCTGCAAAACAACATTATCAAAACCAAGTATCTTAGCAATCGAATCAGAACGTGTTCAATCAATAGGCTTATCAGAATGAATTTCAATCTTCATAGTATTTGCGTTTGCACATATAATAAGTTTATTCTTCTTCTCATCAATATTCAATTTATTCTTTAGAGATTTTATAATATCTTCAAGTTCATATGCACCCATATCCAACTCGATTAATCTATCGCCATATTTGAAGCTGGAATTTGTCCCTATGTTAATGTTTGCAATACTATTGTAACTACAAAAATTAATCAATCCAATTTCCCATTCATGATTTTTATCCAATTCTATAATTTCTTGTGAATGTTCATAGAAGTTACTTGTGTTAGATTAACAACCATCTTGTGTGTGTGTGTGTGTGTGTGTGTGTGTGTGTGTGTGTGTGTGCATTCAGCACAAACACTTAATTACAACTGATTTGCAAGAAACAATAATGTGAGATGACCACAAAAATCGCTTTTTAATGGTTGCATGTGCTCAACATTATGAAATATATTTACTCCATTTTCTTTTTTCCAATATTTGTCCAATTTGTATGGCGGTTGTAAATTTCCAATTGGATCAAAATACCAAACATTAGAGCCAACTTTCTTATATGCTACCCAATGTGTGCCATCCTCGCTTTCCCTTGCTAAATTCACATTGGCATTCTCGTTTTTTAGAATTTTTTTAGGTAATGCATCTAGCATATATATGCCTCTTAGCTGAATCTGTAATAATTTCGACCAATCAATCAAATCATAATTACTCAATTCTCCTTCAATATTCATGTCTTTTACTTCTTCCTACTCTTCTTTGTCTTCTTCCTACTCTTCTTTGTTGTTGTTCTTCGTTTCTTAACTTGGAGGAATAAACTCACTCCATATGATGATGGGGGTAGGGGTGGAATTAAAATTCTGCCCCCACTAATACTAGGAAAAGGCTTCAAAAAATACCCTCTTCCTGCAATATGCTTTTTCAACTGAGCTATAGCTTTGCGCCTAATATCATTACTATAACTTTTCCCCTCATTCTTCTTCTTCTTCTTCTTTCTCAAAGAACCACCAAAGTAATTTTTAGCTTTCATCACGTTTGTAACTAGGTAGCTGAGTCCTCTCTCTGCAAGAGGAGTTTTCGGATTTTTAAAAATCTCCCACGCTGCGTTCGCTAGTGCTCTGTCAGCTTTCGATCGATTTGCATTATCACTATATTGTGAATATCCTATATTGTGTGCCTTACAAGCCTGGTCAAGTTTGTTAATTCCCGGGTCACCTCTTGCTAATCACTTTTCAAGTTTCGTGCCAGGGCCACAATAATGGTAGCCAGGGGCTATTGGGATCTCCACAGGTGTAATATCGATCAATTTATTTAAAATAGTTGAAGTAATACCTGTAGCAGCACCCGCCGCTCACTTAAGTACTCTGGCAGCAGAGCTTAAGATACCTCTGCCTCGTTTCCTTGGAGTTTGCTTTCTCCTACATACCATTTTTCATTACCTTTCAACTCAATGGTTGAACATTAACTAAAGTTAATTAATCATTACACTAACTTAATCTAAAAAAAATTGAATTTTCTATTAATTTAGAAATGAATTCACCTTTGAAATCGAATTCACCTTTTCAGATTTGCTATTTGAAAAGAATTTTCTTTCAAAGAATTATTCTTTTCAAATAGCAAATCTGAAAAGACAAACACAATTTGAAAGGAGGAAGTGTTCCGCCTATGAGCGAGTGCCAAAACAGATGTGAGGGAGCAATGCCCGACCTTTGACTGAAGTTGGCCTTGACTGCTGTGCCTGCTGTGTCTGACGCCCTTGTGCATGCGTACAACAAGCTATAAAAAGACATCCTCATAATAAAAGTGCATAGTGCTGACTGAATGTCTGGTTGTGTACGTGTTTTACTACTACTTCTAGTGAACTGTGTATAACAAGTGAGAATTGAGAACAATTTTTATAGAATAAGGTTTTGCACTTTAATTTAAAATTTTCAATGTCTTTTGTGCTCAAAATCCGGGTAAATCTTTCTGGAAGATAAACATCTGTTGTGCGTAGTCCGGGTACCCGGATTTTGAGCACAATTCGCCGCCCGTGCTGGTTGGACGCCTCTCTCACGTCACATATCGGATATGGCAACCCCTCTTCCAGCTCGCGGAGAGGCGTCCATGGCTTCTCGGTGCGGCTATTCAATAATCTCAGGAAGTCCTCGTCCTCTGTCTCCACTTCCTCCTCCTCCTCCCTCAAGAGAGGCACGATCGAGCTGTCGTCTTCCGGCACACGTTTCTGTTGAAAAAATATTTCATTAGACTCTCATTTGTTTCAGATTTTTCATCATCAAATCATATGAGAGAGAGAGAGAGAGAGGAGAACTTGCTCAACAGATTCACTACTCAAAACTGAAAGTAAGTAATAACTCGGAAATTCTCCGATTACTTGAACTCAATTCAAATTGCTAGATAATTGACTCGAAAAATATTTCAGTTCATTACATGCTCATTTTTATCAAAAATAATTTTGTTTCACACGAAATATTATAAACAGTTTATGCATGTGAACAGATTTTTCATAATTCAAATAACAATGTATTATTCAAATCAATATTTCAGTTCATTACATGCTCATTTTTATCAACAATAATTTTGTTTCACACGAAATATTATGAACAGTTTATGCATTATTTGAATCAGTAATTTGATATAGTAAGTAATGATAATGATATATAAGTAATAACTCGGAAATTCTCCGATTACTTGAACTCAATTCAAATTGCTAGATAATTGAATTGTTTCAGTATAATCTTTCATGCAACATATTCAAATTTGTTATCGAAATTACTAAAACATGTTTATTTTGAATTTTTATCCAAATTTCAATGCAACCATCATGAAAATTTATCTGTGTTCGGATTGGTTTGATAGCACAATTAGGAGTCAAGCTCAGTCTTGACTTCGCTCACAGTATAAGAATCAGTAATGACTTGTAATGTACACAAAAGATTTTATCCATTGGAAATTAGTTTTAAAAAAACTAATTCACATTTTATAAAGATTTTGTGCACATTACATGTTAATACAATAATAATAATATATCTTTAAGCTAATTTTCGATTGAGTGAGCACGCCCTCGTCCTCAAAAACTAGCCTCCTCTTCACCGGCTGCTTGGTGGGTTGAGTTGACAGCACCGCTCGTCGCGGCGCCCAGGTAGCCGGTGTAGATTGTGGCAGAGGACTGTCCGGAATCGCGATCTCCTCACTCCTCTCTCGTTGAACGAAGATTCCCTGTCTTTTCAGGGGTGAGGCGGAGGAGGAGCCGGCGGAGACAGTGGAGGCGGCAGCCATGGGAGCGGAGGTGGCAGCCGAGCTGCGAGCTTTCTGCTGCTGCTTCTGCTGCTGCCAGTAGTTGAGCTGCTGCTCTGTTGGTGGGCTGTCTGGTATGATGAAGCTTGAAGATGATGATGAATCCATTGTGTAGATGATGATTGGGGAGAAGTTCATGTAGGGTATATAAGTTCACTTAACTCTTCTCTAACGTAAATGGTGATTTTCCTCTGAGGCAACTGATTTTATACCAAGTCGTTTCTCTGTCTGTTGCAGGCTTGTACAAGTGAGACAGAGCATACGAGGGGGCGTGTGCAATTGGAGCATGCTGTACTTAACTCCCCAGAGGTTTACCACCAGCACAACGCAGACATTTGATTGTAAATAAGTATAATCCGTTACATTCTGATATTTTTGAAATAACACTTACTTATTGATTTCTAATATTTGGTTGCAGTTATTAAATATTTCATTGTTTTTCACAGCATTTTCTCACCTCACAACTCGGTTTCCGGTCTCATAAGCAGTTGTGCTCTCGTGAGGGAAACATACCTGAGCTGAGACAAGCATAGCCGAGGAGCTAGCTAAGCTGAGACGATACCTGAGCTGAGACAACCACAGTCGAGGAGCTACCTGAGCTGAGAGAAGCATAGCCGAGGAGATAGCAAAGCTGAGACAACCACAGTCGAGGAGCTACCTGAGCTGAGAGAAGCATAGCCGAGGAGATAGCTGTCATTTTGTCAAATCAACCCATGTAAGTTCATTTTTACTTTAATTTTATCCTTCGAGGACAATTTTTTTGTCCTCGGAGGACAATTTTTGTCCTCGGAGGACAGTTTTTGTCCTCGGAGCACAGTTTTTGTCCTCAGAGCACAGTTTTTGTCCTCGGAGCACAGTTTTTGTCCTTGGAGGATAAAAACCTTCTACAATATACTGCATGCATGCGATTTTACCTCATCTTTACGATACGCTATATCCGGAACATCCAACCCCCGCTCTTCTTTCTCACACTCTTCATATTAACAAAACGGTAAATGTATTACTTTTTCAAATGGATTTTCAATAATATATTTGCAATAGGCACATTGCAGATAGAATGGATTTTTATGTAAGAAATAACCATTTCTCGCAAAATACTCTGCTTTATTGCATAATGATTTACAAAAGTCACAATGTAGATGATGCTTTTCAAAATACTCTCCTTGAACAGATGAATCTTCTACACAATTAAAAGTCAAATATCTTTCTTCATATTCTCGTAGAATATTATTATCGAAATTCTCCTCTTCAATTGTTATATTATCTTTCCTTCTACAGTTTGGACTGTACCTTGCATGTTCTATTGCTCGTATGTCACTTTCTTCCCATTTTCCCAAACAAATTGAACAAAATACACATCGCACAATGTCTGGTGCAGATGAGAATATAAATCCCTCTTTTGCCATGTTTTCCGCGGACAAATGCGGAGAAGATTTCGACCATCTTTTATCAAAAGATAATAATCTTAATCTTTCATACAACATTATGTGATCTTGAGATATCATTTTCACACACAGCCTTCTTCTACCAATGCCAATTCACAACTAAACATGCTGTTGTACTCTATGTCATCCTGATCGTTATTCTTTTGTTTTTCTGAATCATGCCAAGGGAACGCAGACTACGTGGCGTGAATTCAAGCGCAGTCCGCCATCGCATCACCCTCGATGATGAGGCTGAGGATATCGACATCATCAACGTGCTTGAGAGGTTGAAACGTCGAGTTTTCGATATAATTAGGGAACATGTGGCACGCCATGATGGGAATGTAAAGTGGTTTATAGTATTAAATGTTTTGCTGTATAAATTAGTGGTGATGGATGATGAGGTTAGCGAGACTGTCTCATCTCTAATAAATCTACATAGTTACTCCAACATAGCGCTCAACGTGCTTGAGAACTATGAAGATTTTAACGATCATTTCATGTTGGCCGTGAGAAAAATCCTCTCATCTTTCGAAAATTTTGTAAGACATGGGAGTGGATGGGTGCTAAAGAAAATTGAATCACTGGATGTGAACATGATTAAATTTAATCCTATATACACATCCAGTTTCATTCAAACACCCCAGTTTTTGAAAAACAAAAATTGTATTACAAATGTCAAAAATCTCTCTGACGAAAAATGCTTTTTATGGTCAGTGCTCGCGTATTTCCATCAGAAGTCAAGGAACTCGCGCTTGACTGTAAAGTATTTGAGTAAGTTTGCTCACACACTTAATACGCGAGGAGTAAATTTCCTGGTGACAACACGCGATATTAAGAAATTTGAAATGCTGAATCCGGATATTGCAATTCATGTGATTGCGTACGAGAACAAAAAGTTTTTCCCTTTCCGTACAAGCATTTTCCGCACGCGTAAACACCAAATTAATCTTTTAATGCTAAAAGCCGATGCAGGTAAAACTCATTTCTGTTTAATTAATACCGCGAACGGGAAAAACAGGCTATCACGTCTCCTCCCCCACCTTTCAAAACACCACGGTCAAGTACACATTTGTAATTTCTGTTTTCACCGGTTCACATCGAACAAAACTAAGAATGCCAACGGTGAAGCAAATTTGTTGAAACATGTGGAACTTTGTTCCAAGTTTGAATCTCAGCGCATTTCATATCCTAAATGCGGAGAGACAATTAAATTCAAGAAACTAGGCGCGACGTTGAAGAAAGAGTACACCATTCACGGGGATTTAGAAACTTATGTTGTTAATATCAATAATAATGATGATGATGAATCCGATTCTGATGGAATTACTCGTAGTTACACAAAGAAAACGGCGCGACATATTCCCTGTGGCTATTGTTTTGTTGTTATCGATGTTAACGGGGAAATCGCCTACGAACCTGTACTCCATAGATCGAGTAGTTTAGACGAAAAAATCATGGAGAAATTTCTTCAGGAAATTACAGATCTCGGCGACATTTTGTATGAGGATATGAAACGAGAAATTCCGATGCAAGCTTTATCCGAAAGTCAAGAGTGTGAATTTCAAAATTCGGTAAACTGCGGGCTTTGTGCTGAACCGTTTTTAGACAGCGATATTAAATGTCGTCACCACGCGCATGAAACCGGTAATAACTTGTGTGCGGCAAATGTTTCTTGTAATTTAACAGCTCGTACTCCGGAGTACATTTCGTGTTATTTTCATAATTTCTCCGGTTTTGATTCGCATTTCATTCTGAAAGCGCTCAGTAAATGTAAAAAAGAAATTTCCTGCATTGCAAATACGTCAGAGAGATTTTTGACACTTTCAGTAGGCAAAATTAAATTTTTAGATTCCTACAAGTTTATCTCTGAATCCTTGGAAGTATTGGTGCGTAATTTGGTAGAAAGTACAGACATGTAAAAGAAGTTCGAGCAATTATTTTCGGTGTTTCATGATCCACCTCGCGAACACAGACAGCTCTTGTTGAAAAAAGGAGTATATCCTTACTCGTACATGAGCTGTCCCGAAAAATTCGCGGAAACATCGCTTCCTCCTATCGAATGTTTTCATAATGATTTAACTGATACACCTCTGTCTCGCGAAGAATATGAGCATGCACAAAGAGTGTTCTCAACATTCAAGCTGAAAAATCTGGGTGAATATCACGATTTTTATTTATGTTTGGATGTAATGCTATTAGCGGAAGTTTTTGAATCCATGAGGTCTACGCTTTTTAGCTCATACGGCCTTGATGTCACCCATTTTCTTTCCCTCGCTCACTTCACCTGGAATTGTATGCTGAAACACACTAAATTCGAACTAGAATTGATTACTCATCCTGACATGCATCTTATGTTTGAGGCAGTGATGAGGGGTGGGGTGTCATTCATCGGTAAACGTTATTGTGAAGCGAATAACAAACATCTACCCGAAACATACGATCCTTTAAAACCGAGTAATTATCTCCTTTATATCGATGCAAACAGTTTATACTCGGAAGCTATGAGCCAAAGCTTATCTGTTGGAAATTTCAAATTCCTCTCAGAGGAAGAAATTTCCAAGCTTGATTTTGCGAATTTGGACAGCAATTCAGAAACCGGATATATAATAGAATGTGATCTCAAGTACCCTCAAGAGTTACATGATAAGCACGCCAGCTTCCCACTCGCACCTCTCCACCAAACACCGCCGCGCGAATTGCTCTCGAACCACCAAACAAATGAGAATGGTCAAACTGGATCCAGAAAACTCATGAACACACTTTTCGACCGTGAAAAGTACATTGTTCACTACGTCAATTTAAAGCTCTACCTTCAGCTCGGCTTGCAATTATTGAAAGTGCATCACGTCATTAGCTTTTCCCAATCTCCCTGGCTGAAAAGCTACATCGACTTCAATATCCGGAATAGACAGAACGCGAAAAATAAATTTGAAATATCCTTCTTTAAGGCCTGTTGCAATCTTATCTTTGGCAAGACAATTCAATCTAGTCGTAAGCAAATCAATGTTAAAATTATCACGGATGAAAAACGGTTAGATAAGTACATTTCAAATCCACTATGTAAATGCTGGCAAATAATTAGTCCGAACGTGATCACGGTTTTCTCTCACAAGTTGGAACTAAAAATGAACAAGGCTGTCTATTCCGGCTTTTCCGTACTGGAGTTGAGTAAATTCCATATGTACGATTTTTTCTATTGCAAATTACAAAAAATTATACCATGGGATTGTATAGAACTCTGTATGACTGATACTGACAGTTTTCTTCTAAACCTAAAAGTCGAAGATGTGTATCAGTTGATTAAAGAAAATTTGAGCCTTTTCGATACTTCTAACTATCCACCTTGCCACCCTTGCTTTTCCATGGAGAGAAATAAAGTTGTAGGAAAGTTCAAGGATGAGACTGCCTCAAAACCTGTCCATAGATTTGTAGGCCTAAGATCGAAACTTTACTCCTTTTTAGTATGTAACGAGAATGAAGAACCTGTAAATAAATGTGTAGCAAAGGGTGTACAGACCGGAGTGAAATGTAGAAAACTTAATTTTAATTTATATAAGAAATCATTGTTTGAACGTAGTGAACATGTAGAAAAATTTAATATGATGAGGTCCTCTAATCACACCATGTATCAGGTTGAATGTGCAAAAATCTGTTTAAGTCCTTATGATGATAAGAGGTACATTGCTGAGAACGGTGTTGACACTCTCCCTTTTGGACATTATAGAGTGCCCACAACACTCTAACTGATTGCTCAGTATGTTCCGTGACAATCATCCAACACCACTTATTTTGATTTGTCTGTTGTAAATATTATCATGAATATTATTAGATCTAAGCTAGCTTTAGAGCTTCATAGCGTGCTGTGTGTGAACTATGCCACTCGCAAATATGAACTGAAAAGTGAAAAAGACCTGCTTCAAGCCGACCTTATTGAGATGACAAGTTTATTGCATTTTAATAAGGGTTATAAATATATCTTAGTTGTTATTAATTGTTTTTCAAAATTTGCATATTGTGTACCATTAAAAGACAAGACAAGCCAATCTGTATTTAACGCCATGTGTGAACTATGCCACTCGCAAATATGAACTGAAAAGTGAAAAAGACCTGCTTCAAGCCGACCTTATTGAGATGACAAGTTTATTGCATTTTAATAAGGGTTATAAATATATCTTAGTTGTTATTAATTGTTTTTCAAAATTTGCATATTGTGTACCATTAAAAGACAAGACAAGCCAATCTGTATTTAATGCTCTCGAACCAATTATTTCTAAAAATAAGGGAGTTAAGCTGTTCCAAACAGATCAGGGAACAGAATTCTTTAATTCAAAAGTTAAAGCGTTATTAGATAGATATAGTATTAAACATTACCATGTTTTTACCGATAAGAAGGCCTCCATAGTTGAAAGGTTTAATAGAACAATTAAAGCAAAAATTTAAAGATATTTAACTGAGCGTGGAACCAAAAACTGGATATCAGAGCTAGACAGTTTAGTTCGTGATTATAATGCAACAACACATTCATCCATTAGAATGAAACCTAAGGATGTTGGTAAGAAAAATCGTACTCATGTTTTGATGTCATTGAATTCTGCATTCAATAGACAATATAAATTGAAAAATTCAAAACCAAAATTTAAGCTAGGTGATATCGTGCGAATCTTGAAGAAACGATTATTCTTCGATAAATCTTATAACATAAACTGGAGCGCAGAGTATTTTGTGATTCACTCTATATTTCCTTCTAAACCTATAACCTACTCACTGAGAGATCTAAACGGTGAAGTAATTAGTGGTCGGTTTTATACAGAAGAAATTAAAAAAACACAATTAAACAAATCGGAGAGACAAGTGTATTTGATTGAAAAAATATTAAAACGTGATAAAAAAGGATTGTTAGTGAAATGGATCTGATTTTCAACACCTAGTTATATTAGTAAAGATCAATTATTAGATGAAAAATAATCTTTTGTAATCTATTGAGAATATCATGTACATTTATTGTAAATAATCTATTGTAAATATCATGATGTACATTCGTTGAAAATATAATAGAAGTATTATTATCAAACATTGGTTCTCATTTCAATCCATAGTTCCATTTCGTAATATAAGAATCTTTGCACACTCAATAGCCGATAAGCAGAAAAGAGGGTGAGGAACAGAGAAGGTAGATACATCCATCCTCTGTCTGATGATGATGACAGGAGGTGGAGAGTGGTGTCTACATTCCAATCTCTTGATACGCCCCTCTATGCTAATGCATGTATGCTCGGTCATTGCTCTTATTCATAGCGGCACTGATCTAACTTTTGTAAAAATTTTCAGTAGCTTATCAGATCATATTCTGTACGTTTGTAATCATGAGTCAAATACCAATTGTTAACTTTGATAAATTAATTACAGATAAAGAAAAGCCTTCATTATGTAAAAATGGAGACTTACTTCCTCATAATGCAAGAATGTTAATTATTTCTCCCAGTGCTGGAGGAAAAACAAATCTCTTATTCAATTTAGTATTTGCTGAAAATGGCTTAAGATTTAAGCACATTTACTTATTTAGCAAGAGCTTATATCAACCAAAATATGTTTTTCTCAAGAAGGTATTTGCAGGTTTGAAAAATATCGGATTTCACGTGAAAGAGGATGTGAGCCAAATTCCCCATCCGAACCGTATCCCCGAATATAGCTTAGTAATTTTTGATGACTTACAACTGAGCAATGTGCCACAGATAAGAGAATATTTTACTATCGGACGTCATCGAAATATTGACACAGCATATTTAATCCAGAGTTATGGAGCTACACAGAAACATTTCACTAGAGACAATGCAAATATGATTATAATTTTTAAGATGGATTTATTGAGTCTCAAATTAATTCTTATAAAGATTTCAGTAAACTTTGTCATACAGTTTGGAATCGTAAACCCCATAATTTTGTTACAATTTTGAAAGAATGTGATATAAAGGAAGGAAAATATCGGGATTCACTGGACACAATTCTTTCCGTTCAGTAGAGATTAATTCTTTGTACAGTCATGTTGTCTAAAACATATAGGAGGAGGAGAGGAAGGAACATAGGTAATAACAAGAAGGAGAGTTTAATCGAAAAGATTAAGAAATTGAGAAAAGTAATCAGCGACAAGCATAAAAGCTTAGTTAATTTTGAAAGACGATCGGAGGAATACAATAGGAAAACGCTCTCACCATTGATATAACCTATAATTGAATTGGGCAAAACCAAATCTAGTTTTCACTCTGGTGTAGAAAAGGAAGAAGTAAAAGAGGAACAAGAGAGTATGAAAATTGATGATAATGAGGAGGATGATGAGGAAGATGAGAGTTCAACAGACAATTTTTTAAGCTTGACTAAATTTGAAAACAGTTTACTTGGTTCTAGTAAAAACGATGATGTGCTGTCACAATATCTAAAAACGTTTCATGCGGAAAAATTGAATAATTCAATTAGTTATGGAATTTCATACAATTCTAAAGATGACGTGTATTATATTGGAAATCAGCAAGTAATATTCGACGATGGTTATATAGATATTGGTAAAGACAGATTTCGAATAACTCACGGTCCACTTGAGTTATTATTCAGTTCAAGACCAAATTCGAATCTTTATAATCAGAGAGATCTGGATAAGTATAAAAAAATCTTAACACTTACAGGCATACATTTAGATCGAAGAGGGTATGTTAAACGAAATCAGGGAATTAAATCGCAAATGATTCAGAAGTTATTTCCCAGTAAAAAAATTAGTAAAAAGAAGGGATGGGGTTTATTGAAATTTGCAAAAAATAATTCTCATGATAGAATTTATCAATACTTTGATAATTTTGACGAATTAGTGGGAAGAATAAATTTACTCTATTCCTCAAAAGCTTCTGGCAACACTGGACATGATATTGAGATCGCGTCTATAATTGAAGAGCTAAAAGAAGCAAAACTAATTGTTTAGTGTTACGATGACTCTGCATCGATTCGGTCGAATTGATACACCTAGTGCTGGGGCTGCTGTTGCTAATCTTACGTGTGATATTGACTTGATAACGCAGAAGATAATCGAATCGATAAATCAACAAGGAATCAGCGAAGCTGTGAAATTTTATTTAGATTCGCAAATAACCAAACTCGTTTCGGAAAATACAAAGAATATTGGAGTGAGCATAATTGAAAGAGAACATATTCTAAGTACATTACAAAATTAGTGCTAATATTGATAAAGCTATTGCAGAGAGAACTCTAACTTTAGAATCTGCTCTAGGAGAAGTGAAAACTTTAACAGACAGCTTTTCATCCCAGTTGGTGAGTATTAACAACGATAAAGTTGATAAAGCTTATTTAGATGAGAAATTGAAAGCCATATCAGATAAAATTAAGAATTTGGAGGTGCTGGACAGAAACTATCTCAATACTAAATAAAAACAGCTTAGTACAGAAATTTTTACTGAAGTAAATGAAACACAGCCATCGCTAATTGATAAGCAATATTTAGAATCTACTTTGCAGAAATTGAGTAGTTCTTCATTAACAATGGAAGAGTTCGAAGAACGATTATCTGAAATGGCAAGTGCAATAAAAGCTAATATTATGGACGGTATTGAACAATTCATTACAAAAGATGCCATTGCTATTCTGATTAATCAAATTGCAGAAAAGTATGCAACTAAAAATGATATTGGAGATTTTATTAAGAAAAACGAGATGGAAGTCGTTGTGAAAAGCGTTCGTGATGAAATAGCTGAGGCAATTAAAAATTCGGAAGAGGGTACTGTCATGAGACTGCAGTGTTCGGCTCCATTCATAGACTTTCTTAATTTATTCATACACAGGATAGCACATGATATCGTATCCAGATATGCCTGGGTTATTTTCCATATGAACTGAATAGAAGCCAAACAACATAACCTTACAGAAAATCAGGTAGCCGAAATAATTACAGAAAAAATGGGGTTAGCACAGTATAAAGGGGTCGTATTGACCCCGAAAACATAAAATCTCAAAAAGACTGGTAAGCGGTGTAAAGCGTAGCTGCAAAGTGAAGGATTCACTTCAATCTCTCAGCATAGCAAAAAGGATTCACTAGTACAGTATAGCAAAAAGGATTCACTTCAATCTGTCAGCATAGCAAAAAGGATTCACTAGTACAGTATAGCAAAAAGGATTCACTTCAATCTGTCACCAAGGGAATTTTTCCCTCTCAAAGGGATTTTTTCCCTTATCTAGCATTCACTTCAATCTGTCAGTATAGCATTAGATGTAGAAATATGGATTCACTTTAATCTGTCAGTATAGATGTAGAAATATGCATTCACTTTAATTTGACAGTATAGATGTAGAAATATGGATTCACTTTAATTTGACAGTATAGATGTAGAAATATGGATTCACATTAATTTGACAGCATTAGATGTAGTAATATGGATTCACTTTAAACTGTCAGTAGAGATTTTTTCCCTCAAAGGGAAATTTTTTTTCCCTCACAGGGAAATTATTTTTTCCCTCACAGGGAAATTATTTTTTCCCTCACTGAGAGAGAGAGAGATCACTCTCTCCTTCTTCATCCCCCTCGTCCTCACTGGGGGAGGGGAAAATTAGATTAGATAAGATAAGATTAGATTAGATAAGATAAGATAAGAGAGAGGGAGAAGGAGAAGGAGAGGGAGAGGGAGAAGGAGAGGATGAGAGAGAGAGAGAGAGAGAGAAAGAGAGGGAGGGGAAATTTATTTTTAGAACACCCCCCACCCTGCGGGCATGGGGAAGGGGTGGCGGGATGGACGAGGGGGGAGGGGGGAGGGGATTTCGAGCAAAAAAGTGGCTTCAATGTCCCAAAATCCCTCTACTCGACACACGAGTACTCTACACGAGTACACGACTACTCTACCCTAGACACGAGCCCCTTCAAGTTGTAGGTACAACAAGTGCATCTCATCAATTTATAGAACAGAGACACATGCCAAACATGTGGGAAGCCGTTAACATGCAGTGTGGGGGTGGGGATTTCGAGCAAAAAAACCCATCAGTTCTCTTGAAATGCATCTACTATTAACTCCAATACTTATCCAGACCTTGTAACTTGGCTTTTGTTTATAATATAACATAGCCTATTTTTACTTACTTTTAATCTCTTTTGACAGGTCATCTCACTTTACCGACATTAATGGTTTCTTGGTTGCAATCCATAAATCATTCCAAAACTGCATTCTCTACACAAATTGACGAAATTATACTGATAAGATGAATGAACCACCGAAGAGCCTGATTATCATTTGGAAATTCCTAATTAGCTTACACAATTTATAATGTTCAATGAATTAAACATTTTTTATCGTTTATAAAGTTTAATATGTATCTGTACTTTCTATATAATCCCTTCAAATTCTTTACTTCTAAAAGAAAATTTTTTGGACTGTTAATTGTGTTCAATCGTGTAAGTCTTATTTCGGGCTATTTTTTATCTAAATAAAAAGTTAATAAACAATGACTATGCTATTTTAACTACATATAAATACAAACGTGCAAAATAAATTTAGAGTGTGGGTGCAAATTCATTGGGCAAGTGAGCTCACATATTGTTCGAAATTATGTTTTCTTTAAGTTTCTGGATATTATGTTTTATGGATGTTTCATATTATTCTTTATTCAATCTACATTGAATATTATTTTTGTAATTTCGAATGTCTCCAGATGCTTCTAAGTTAAGCTATGAGTAAAAGCTATATAGTCTATGTGAACTGAAAATATAGTCTAAATTCTCGAGTATTTCAACCATATGAGTAAACGAAGGCGTTGAACAATAACAACCATATCAAATAGCTTGTCAAGTTTTTCATGTTTAGAAGGAATAGTCGGACAGTTTTCCTGGAATAATGCCTGTGGGTAAATCTACTTCTCTAAACAATGACTGTATAGTTGCATTGTGTGTGTGTTAGGTGTGTGTGTGTTCACTGGAGAGTGACTGAACATTTCAAACAGTCCAGGAATTGAGTGTGATAGAGAGAGAGTGTGAAATCGTGAGTGAGAGAGTGAGAGATCGTGAGTGAGAGAGAGAGAGAGAGAGAGAGAGAGAGAGAGAGAGAGAGAGAGAGAGAGAGAGAGTGAGTGAGAGATCGTGAGTGACAGAATGAGTGGGCACTCTATTGTAATTTTCTTTCAGGATTGAAGGATCTGTCTTTCCTGATAGACTACGATAATAATGTGAACAGTGTAAACATTGCATGTGACAATATTTTATTAAGTATATGAGGCATAAACACCCATGAAATGAGTTGATGGTATAGATACATGTAATCATGTATAGATACATGTGAGGGTACGAGTAAAATTCAGTTCATGAACATTTACTTCTCAAAAAATATTTTAGAACGTAACATTCAACCGTCGATATTACGATCCATTTGCTTAAGAATTTTCTAGAAACTTTAAGCTAGAACTAGTGACTATTGCTATGAGCATCTGCTGATCTGCATTCGTCAGTAACACTAACTTTAACATGACAACTTTAGTAGAAAGGTATATGAAAGCCCACTTTTGACTTTAAATTCAATATGTAGGTACCATTTATAATTAAACCAATGAATTGTATGTAGAATATCATTTCCGATATTCTACTGAGACCACATTCAACCAGTAGTGCTAAAAACATTTCAGGATTGAAAGGAAATTAAATTTTAATTCAAGCGTGAAATTTAATCAGAAATAATTATAATTATTTCTCCTATTGTCAGAATCAGTAGGAGGAACATTGTTTGGTCTCTGAGGAGTTTCAAAATTAAGGAGAGCGGCTGAATGGGGTGTCAACATACATGCTATTAATAGCTCGGACCACTAGGCTATGACTACTGGAATATCTGATATGGTATTCTACACACAATATTCTGTGGTTAAATTATAAATTTTAAGAAAGTCGCAATTTGACATCATTTGGAAATGCTGTTATTTCATCGAATGGGGTAAAGTCTCAACGTGTTTTATACAATCTATAGTGGTTAGGTTTACCTTGTCTGTAAAATAGAACAAACAAAATTCTTAGTAAGACGACACTATCTAGATCTAGAATGATTTCAGAAATGAATGGAATGCGACGATGACGAAGGCTATGAAAGGATGACATCTGTCAACACTGGGTGTCTGAAAGAAAGGGTCAGTAATCCTATTCCAGGTAGTATCAGCTTTCCCGGAATGAATCTTTTCAGAACTGAGAAGCTTTTGTGAAAGGCTGCTTTTCTCGAAAATGACTAGCGCTAATACAATATGTACTTTCCAAGCTTTTGGGAAAGACCCGCTTTCTCAACAATGACTTTGGCTGAAAGTGAAACATGTGTTTGAAACCTTCTTTTCGCATGGACACCTCAGTTGGAATTCTACCTTCGTGATTGAATCTTCAACTACCTATTCTAGCTCCAGCTCAAGGCAACTGTTTCAGCGCAGACATATCTAGGCTCAGCTACTATCTACGCTTTATAGCATCCAGTATTTTTTAATACTATTACTTTTAGTGATTCTTAATACTACTCTCATCCAGAATTTCCATAAAGGTAAGATTATTTATGAATAATAATTCTTGTAGTCCAGTGTAAACCCAAAATTTTCATTTGCCAGATTTGCACGTAACTGAAATGAAATTTGTACTTTTTAGTAATATAGGCTAGTAATTTTTTCATGAATTACTCAGTAATTCAATTTTGAAAAAAACATATTTTGCTACTTATTAGAATATTTCCATTTCATGTACTAAAAAATATTGATTAGCCATGAAAAAGTAAATTTGATCATATTCTTATCGTATTATATATATTCAGCAATAATACTTTTTGAATAATCAAGTAAATAGTTGATGCCTAATCACGCTAGAACCGAATTTAACGAAAATGTTCTTTGCTGATGAATGTTTCATGAGATGGTAATTCTAATAATGTGATCACTATGATTACCGACGAATAATGTCTCGTGTTTTATCTGACTCATTTTTTTCCTTAAAAAGATGAGGATTCCTTTATTCTTTGCTCTTCTGCTACGTGAAGAGACAATAATAGTTTTCCATTTCCTATAAAAAAAATTTTCAACTTTCAAGATGTTATAGATACATTTCTTATTTTTACTGTGAAATATGATGAAATTTCTAATATAATTTGAATGTAAACTGTAATTTTCATATACAATGTACATACTAACCAGTTTCACATCAACTTTTATATTCATGGCTTAAATTTATGAAAATCTATTTAAAATCCACATTGTTTATTCTCGTGCAATAATAATTGTACTGTATAAATTCACGGTGTTCCAGTATCGTTTTTTATCACAACCTCAGGAGTTTAATTTATTTGTCACAAACCTAGAAAGGCTCATCGACAAATTCCAGTTTGTTGTGGTTTAAAAGTAATGTAAAATGCGGGAGTAATAGGTTGAATGTCATTGTTTCTTCTAGTAGCCCCGTCAATAAAGGTTTTTTCGGTCCGAAAATTAAATAAAAGCAGAATCTAAGAATCTTTCACCATCCCTAGAACCATTCCATCACCATCATAGAACCCTCCCAGAGGGTCATTCTCCCAAATGAAATCCCTTTGGAGCTTTTACCTCTAGCCCCCATCAAAGTTGTAAAGTGCAGGTAATCACGGGAAATCAATTATCTCTATAACCATTGATCGGAAAGAGTTCTATCATATGTCATTCGATTCGTTGCATTATGGACTACAATATTAGTTAATTCAGTTTTCTCGATAAAATAATATATGTGTAACAATTTAGGGGTTTTGCAATTTGTTTTTTTTCGATTAACTTCGAAGCAAATAATTTTAAAGAAAAATGAGTCAAGTAATTAATGTAGCCACTTTCATTGCAAATCCATCGATGTGTATTTTTTGTTATGTATTTGCTATTCGATTTGACGCTAGGAAGGGGAAACAGCCAACGCGTTTTTATATTTTATCTATTGTTTTGACATGCGCTGAATCTATATTTTCATTTTTCAATACTCTTGAAAATATTATAATTTTCTTGATTTAACCACGCTGTTGATAAAAATCAGGTTTTCGTTGTCTGCTCACAGAACTTATTAATTTGAAGTGTGCCTTCTCAATACGAGTCAGAGGTATCACAATTTGATAATTCTAGTTTCAATGAAGTTTTCAATGAATGTTTTTCAATGAAGTTTGATGATATAAATATTATGTATTGGACTCCCTCATATATTTATTGTATCCACGAAAAAATAAAATAAATAAAAATATCTTATCCTTATTTTATAAAAAATGGATACCGTATCCAAAATTTCTTTTCATAGCGTTGTTGTGTTTTTTCTTGTTTGATTACTCTTTATAATTTAAACACTTGATAATGGGATGAATATCATCAGATCAAGTGAACAAGGAAAATAAAAGGGTAGGCATACTAGTGATAGTCTACACTATTATGATAACACTACTCCTGATGAGTTGTAAAATTTCAAGCTGAAAAGAGATTAATTTGTTGCTCATTTGGTTCAAATATTTACAAATGTTATCAAATATTAGCAATATATCACATGTAGGTGTGTGAGAACAAATTATTCTAAAGTTTGATATTCTCACTGACCATGAAAAAGAAATACCAAGCCAGAATCTGTTCCGTTCACAATCATCATTTTATCAGAGCTTCCAAATTAATGCTATTTAAATTTAACTATGGATGTTATCCTCATCTCACAATTCCCTATTTATCTTTTGTCGTGATCTAGAATAAAGTAGTTTTAATGTCTATAATCAAAAAAAATGAATGTTCAGTACCTATAATAAATATTACAAATAACATTTCTAGTAATAATGCAACTTTTTTAATGCGAAAGAATGTTATGGTTCTCAAAATGACTTCCTCCATCACAGGCCGAGATTAATTGAGCAACTGAAGTGACTATCCACTGTTCAAATTGCACTGTTTTACTTCCAAATGGATTAAATTGATTCTTTGACTCTTCAATGTAACAATTATTGTAAAAAAACGTCATCCAAATAGCATTCAAATTTGAATTTTCAGATCATGAAATTCATATCAAACTAATTCTTGAGAGAATAGTGATGAATTGCAAACAATGCATTTGACATTGATACAAAGCGATACAATGGAAACCAACATTGATTAATCTAATACTGGACTTATCAAAATTCATATTACCGTACCTTTAAAACGTTATAAAATGTGAAACCAACATTTTAAATTTTCTCTACTGGAGGAAAACATAGATATGAAATTAAGAAGAGCCTCCATTGACTGCGATATAGTGAATTCTAAATGTAATTGCTAATAATTGGAAATTTTTGAATATTTCAATATTGGGATTTTATTGGAAAGACTCAATTGATGATCGCTCCTCTCAGATTATTTTAGAAAGACAAATTGTAAAGTTGTTTTAAAATGTACAGCCAACTGAATAAATTATTAAAATACAAATAATTGGCTTGTATATTATATTTTTTTACAATGAGTTTTATAATTGGATCTTTTGTTCACAGTGTTGAAAGTGTCTAGTGAAAAAATGACAACGTCGAATGACCAATGCCTGATCATTGTTGACTCCCAGACAAAATTCTTCGAGTTGTACTTGAAAAAAATCAAATGCGAGTTCAAGGTAATAAACAGTATAAATCAAAATAAACAATAATTATTATAAAATTTTGTAATTTTACAGAATTATCTGAACAATACCGGTTACAAATCACTATAAAAAACTATTGCAACATTTGTTTATTTTATGAATGCTTGTAATTTTACAGCATTATCTGAAGGATACCGTTTACAAATCACTAAATAACAATTACTACATTTGTTTAGTTTCATTGGTTTTACACTAATCTTCAGGTAAAGCATTTGCCTAGTATTGGCATAGATTTTTGTACGAATGTTCAGATCATCCTACTTATATACCTGTACCCTTGGAAAATTACGGTTTTTGACATATCTTTCCCATCATCTCAACTATCATTGAAGCTACTTATTTCATACTACTGGTTTTATTCTAGTTTCCAGCTAGCTGTATATAAGAGGCTGCCACAAATTTATAAAATTAATAATTTGAATATGCATTCTTCCTCCATTATTTTCTTGGCAGCTAAGCATTTTAAAACACATTTTTACCGAAACTTTGTTCTTTATTTTCAAAACTACCTACTCTCGAAGTTTATCGGTCCATTTCAGAAACACTTTGTTTTAATGAAAACACTGGGATGTTGTCGAAACTATCACTAGTTTATTGTTAGATTACAAACAGGTTTCAACACCAATGATGTCATCTTCAGTGTAAAAAATACAATTTTTCACTCTGAAGATGACAATTTTACACTCTGAAGATGACAAATTTTCACACTGAAAAAGTGAGCCATCTCTCATCTCACATAATCTCTCAAAATAGGTTCATTTCTCACAATCGTGATAAATAAACAAAGGGTTTCAGATACTGTTGCTGGTGAGATATCTATCCATAATTAAACAATTTTCACACTGAAAAATTGAACAATTTTTCACACCGAAGATGACAGCTTTTGAGTTGAAAAGAACAGTAGTCATACCAATTTTCAAAGGTGGAGATAAACTACTTAACCACTACTAAGTACTTATCTACTAAGTAGATTACTACTACTTATCTGCTAAGTAGATTAACTACTTAGTGCTGCTCTCCATCTTCTCAAAAAAATTAGAGAAACTAATGAAAACCAGATTATTAAAATTCTTAAACAGATATGATTTTTTTCAGTAAAAACCAATATGGCTTTCGTGAAGGTTTCAATACTAAGCGTGCCCTAGTCGACTTTATGAGAATTATATATAACAATGTGAATGATGGTCTCATTGTAAATGCTTTATTTTTAGATGTGAGAAAAGCATATGATACGGTTGAGCATGGTCTTCTCTTAAATAAGTTGGAATCTACGGGGGTAAGGGGCGTGGCCCTACAATGGTTTTAATCTTTTCTAAGCGATAGAGTTCAATGTACAAAAATTAATGATACATGTAGTTCTTTTTCAAATGTAACTTCAGGACTCCCACAGGGATCAGTACTTTCAGCTATTATCTTTATAATATTTGTGAATGACCTATGTGATGCCGATTTCAATTGAAAAATCTTCTGTTATGCGGACGACACGGTATTAGTTAGATCAGGAAAATCGTGGGAAGAACTGTACAATAGAATAAACCATGATTGTAAATTTCTTCAGCACTGGTATCTTGAAAATAGATTAGCAATCAATGTAGAAAAAACTAAATTTATTTATTTCTCTTTGCGTGCACCAAAAATTTATGAACAACCAGTTATTTTTCATCTAAATAGCTGTATAGATGATTTATTATGTCAATGTCCTCCTATAGAGCAAGTTGAGGAAATAAAATACCTTGGTATTTTTATTGATTCAACTCTGAACTGGAAAACGCATATAAATAACATGAAGAAAGATATCAATAAATACCTTTGTAAATTCTATCACTTGAGGGATTTATGTGATACAAGTACACTACGTACAGTATATTATGGTTTAATAAATTCGAAACTAGAATACGGTATTGTATGTTGGGGAGAGCTGCAAAAGTGCAATTTAGTCCTCTGCACAAACTACAAAAACATTCTATCAGACAAATATTATTCAAAAGTCGAAGAGAGCCTTCGTTTCCTTTGTACAAGAGACTACGTATTCTCCCTCTTCGCCACCTTTTTGTTTTCAAAGTCTTGAGAATTTTCTTTTTGCGAAGTGGAAACGATGGGTTTATCAGGCCCAGCTTTTCCGAAAGAAGAAGATTGGACCTAGTATCAAGACTACCTAGAATAAATTTTAGGTTTTTTTCAAAATCTTTCTTAGGTATAAGACTTAGGTCCAAAACTTTTTAACACCATCCCACATGCTGGTAGAAGAAGTAGAACTTTGAAAGAATTTTCATCCATAGTAAATGACTGGCTATTTCAGAAAAAAGAAATAGATAATTTTTTCCAATTCTCTCCTGAGAACCCATCACATAACTCAGCTACAATAAAACTTATGTATGCTTGGTCAATTTCTAAATTTCTTGATTCTTTAATTAGTTATTTACATTTTTCACCTTAGTTCATACTTAATCAATATAGGAGTATTATTTCATTATTATAAAACTTAATAAAACTTTTGTTTTGCTTTTCTAAATCATGTTTTATCATTATTTACTCATTAAAATACACTTGTACCGCAATGGCCGTATAATACTTTGCTTAAGTTTTTAAAATAGCAACTATATAGTATTTAATTTATGTAACTAAGACTCATGACACTGGCTGCGCCTATACACAATTGCTGCCACTTTAATTCTAAGAGAGAGATTCTTTATTGTAAAAATTTTGCTATGCAAAAGGAGAATAAATTTCATTTCCATGTTTGTTATTTAAAAATACACTAGAGATGTTTTTTTACAACATCCCAGTGTTTTCAGTATGGATAGATATCACAACATCTCACCAGCAACAGTATCTGAAACACTTTGTTTATTTATCATGATTATGAGAGATGGATCTACAGTTCTAGGTGGGTTCCGGGAAACGATTTTTAAACTCATAAATGGGATTAAGATGGCTCTTAAAATGGTCACCCTTACAAAGGGAGTATGCACATGCAAAGTATATCAACTTTTCTGTTCGTAACAGACTGTCAATAACAAAATTCATCTTTTGTTGTAGGTTGGTGTGGACTCGAAATCTGGGCGCAAAATACAAGATATGGATTGTGTTCCTGAAGCAGTTAAGCACAACCAACACATCATTTTACACTTGGGTACAAACAATTTGTCTGATGGAGATGCACCTAGCACTATTGTCGGACGCTTTGAGAAATTGATCGATGACATCAGACGTGTAGTATAGTAGTATCCATATAGTAGTATACCAATAGTAGTATCTACGTGTCATCAATTCTCCCTCGAGCAGTGAGTGGCTTTTCGGGGTCGAAAATGTCTGCTGAGAACATTGTTTTTCTCAATGAGAAAGCGAGAAGGACCAATTATCTCGTCACACTTGCTATTTCAAGGTATGTATTCCGACTCCTTGGTCGGCAGTACTTTATTTATTATTTTATGCTTCTGTAAAGTATGTCTCATAATTTCAGCTAACTAGAAACAAGCACACATTTAGTCTGCTAATGTTGTCTATGGTTGTGGATTTGAATCCTGCCCGGTGTATGATCATCTCATTGCATTTCCGTCGCATAAGCAATGAGTGAAATTCAATTTTACAGATTATCATACTTAGTAGTTTAACTCCAATCTTGGAAGCCCTTGGCGATAGAAAGTCGAAATTTATTATTGGTATTTAATTGTAGAAGAGAAATTTATTTTCAGTAGATATATTAAGCTCTAGGTTTAAAGCGATATATGAATTTGACAAAGTAATAACTAGTATCAGCAAATAGCCTGCACGGGCTATTAAGTTGAACCTCTATAAAGTTGACAAAGTATTGGGAAAATAGCCTTAACACTGTATGTAGTTGATTAACAGTGAAATTTTTATTAAGAATGTTTCATATCTGAATCAAGTGAACATTTACAATAACGCGTCATTTGACTGAGTAGTTCAGAGAAGATCGAAGAGGAGAAATTTATCACTATTAGATCAAGTGTCAACTGTTTCACACTTATATTGTACTATTGTCATCTGTGACGTCTGTTTTCCTCATCAACAACTTATAACAAGGCCAATGGTTCTATGACCTCACGCAGTCACGGCTGTGCGACAGACTAGACAAATCTTTTACTGGTAATATTTTTGAAAGCTTTTTTTGGATTTGGACACTATCAAGCAATGAAAATAGAAACGTCTCACACGAAAACTTCTTTCTGAATAACAATGTTTGATGCATGAGCGCTTAAAAATTAAATTTTTGAAACAGATCATTTCAAATTCGGTGAGAAATAAATAAATTGATTGAATTTCGTGGACACATTCAAACTTCTAGGTTTTGTTGAAGTAAAGACATTTTTTTTTTTGAAAATATTGATTTTTGTAGTAGTTTAAAATACTCAAAATACCTTGAACTAAGTTATCTTGATTTTTTTTTCATTTAAAAACTTTCTCAAAATGTTACATGTTGAGAAAAAACTTTCATTCAATTAACTATATCGTGCTGAACGTATCCTCAAAAAATAATGATGAAATTTAATTTTTTTTTATCAAGTATTCAAAACTTGAAATCACATTCTCATTCCATATCATTATAAATACTATCTTGATCTTGATGAGTAATAAAATAGAAATAATAGGATCTTAATAAGTTATAAAAGTCAATGCATCATCACGAGTTTCCTATTATGTTTATTAGTGTGTTTTAGCAACTAATTATGTAGGCTATTGACTATGAGCAAGGTCTATAGAAACCTTGATAGATCTTGACTTGGTTTTATAGACCTTCTTGAGCATCTACTGATCTACACTCTGTCAAATAATCATTGGAATTTAATTCGTCTCTAAGGCCACAATGAGACGATAAGAACTATTACATTGTCTTTTTCGATTTATAAATTGGATTTGTTTGTCCTCAATTTGTTTATTTCATTGATGTTTTATAAATTACAATTTAAAATAGATTTAGAGAATGGGAGAGATAAGATTATATTAGAGTTATTTATCAATGTATGTTACAATTTATTCAGTCTTATACACTAATTTATAATTTATGACAGTAGGCTATGGCTAATTATTCAACGAATAATTAATAATAATACTCTTTTTTCCCTTTTTTTGTTGAAACATCACCCTTTTATGTACCGTAGTTACATTACAATATTATATTATCAATATTCAAATTGCATTCAATCTTCATTCACATAAATATTTTGAAACAATCGTTGGATAATTAGCTATACTGTCATTTATTGTAAATCCGAGTATAAGTAATCAGAAGATATTGTAATTTACATGAATAAAAAACTCTAATATCTCTCCCTCCTTTCTCTTTCTCTCTTAAACCTCTTAAAAGGATTACAAAAATGCAATCATTTTCATGACTGGAAATGCAGCAAATAGGTCTTTTTGATAATTTTAATGCTATTGTTAGCCACAGAATCGAACGCTGTCACGTCATCAACAACAACTCACTTTTCATGGTCTCGTTGAATGTTGTGAAAACAGGTCTCCTTTCCAAAGACGGGCTCCAACTACAAAGAGCAGGGATCATCGCTTTAATAGGTAATGTTATTTCTAGCGTTTGCAGTAGATTAAGAGAGTGTCCACCTCACCTTCCATCTCTCTTTAATTATGAATTGGCTTTTCCTCCTTTGTGTCCGCAACAAATGTCAAGTCTCACGCCCGCCGCTCCACTCCCTCTTGCTACATCAACAATTGATGATGATGCTACATCATACCGTGATGCGCTCATTCTACATGAAGCAGTTGAGGAACCAAAACCTCAACCGAAATCCTCTCATCCTCGAATCCAACCCAAAGTGACCAAACCCAGACCGCCGGTCACTATTCAACCTGTATTTTCATCTCCTTCTCCTGCCAAATTGATCGATCCTGATGGTTACCAACTGGTTACTTGCAGAGGAAGACATCGCCGAATTTCCATGTCTCGTCATCAATCCAGCCAGATCAATTCCATGTCTGAAGGTATATATTCAACTCTGCGAAGCTCTTCTCCTTCCTTATCGCATGAGAGCAGTAATGAATCTGCAAGAGATCAAATTTCTGATAAATCACTTGTTCATGATTCATCAGATGCCAGCTGCGCTCAGCCCCTCAATCATTCTCGCTCCTCCAAGCAGAGAAGACGTAGAAGAAGGGGAGCTGGGTCCAAGTGGAATTTGACTGACAATAAGAAAGTGATGAAGAAGGAATCTGACAAGAAGCAGAGAAAATTGAATGCTGTTTATGAGAAAAGAAGGGGAATCACTTTGAAGAATGATAATACTGAATACGACTGGAATGAGGCCAAAGAATGGAATTCTATGGCTCTGAAAAAGATCTTGGCCGGAACGATGAAGAGCAAGGGAAAGAAATGTGATGAGACATCACCAAAAATTGCTGGTGTTGAAAGAGTACCTCCTTATGTTCCTTCTCGTGTAGCCTATCCTTTTGCTTCTGATAAATCACCCATTTTGTGCTACATCATTTTAAATACTTTTTTAAAACTAGAAATATGGCATCAATAAAAATGTTCTATGATACTTCTACCAAAAATGGCGGCTGATTGAAGTTTTAGTTTGTAAAGAAATTATAGATAAAGTAATGAAACTTAAATCAACACTTTTTTGAATGAATAACGAAACACATTGAAAAGCATGGTTATTTATTTAGTAATCTGTCTGCTACTAACATTTCATTTTTAAAGATGCTTGAAATTACTACCTCCTTCTCTCGTTTGACAGTGTGCCAGTCTGTCATAAATGTAAATGAAATGAATATAGTAGTATGTAAAATAAAATGTAAATAGTAGCAGACTGATTACTATATAAATAACCAGTTTTTCAATGTGTTGCGTTATTCATTCAAAATGTTACTCGTAAATGTGTATCTTCTAGAGCTAGATTAACACTAATTCCACTTCTGTATTGAATTGCAACTAGCATTTCGCTTCTGGATAATCAGTGTGATTTTGACTTATTGAAAATATTGTTCTCAATAAATATCCTAATTTAGTATGACTGATAATTTATGTTTCTTCCGATGATAAAATTAGTTCCTCATGTGTAATGTGAACGTTGTGTGTTGTTGTAAGATACAGAATGGCCCAAAAAGGATGGTCGGTTATTAAATTACTATAACTTGAATAATTTCCAACATACATTTAGTTTTCTATATTTCTGTGTTTGTTCAATTGTCAAATTTCAGAAAACGTCATAATTAACATATGTGATACTGTAAAGGAAGAGCGGCAAACAAAGGCCAAAAGATAATCACGCCACCTAATGGAACGTCAACGACTTTGAAGCAGTTTTGTTAATTATGACGTTTTCTGAAATTAGACAATTGAACAAGCTCATAATATATAGAAATAAAATGTATGTTGGAAATTATTCTAGTTATAGTCACTTGAAAGCCGACCATTCTTTTTGGGTCATTCTGTAATAACCTAAATCTCTTGAATTGTATAACCTACAAGTTGATAAAATCTAATATTGGGGCACTCTGTTTGTTGAAGTAGTGTAATGGTGATCTTTTTTAACAATTTGATTATTCTGCCTCTAAAATAAGTGTTTTTGTTTAGAATTATATCGTAAAATTGTAATTAAGTCTATTTTTTACTATTTATGAATTAAACAGCCTTATTATTGTAATTGGTCTGGCCAGAGCATTCGAATCATAGCGCCAAAATCCCTGATTACAGTTCTGCCAATAGCAGGCTTGTTGGCACCAGTGCCGACCGTCCAGCTGATTTGGCTTGTCGAGAAAAAAAGCCCCAGTCATTCTTGTTTCATCCATTTTTTGTCTTGTTTTGTCAGCCTGTTGTCTTGTTGTGAAGACCGAGTTTGTATTTTTGTCATGTAATTTCGATCGGAAATTTCTTATAGATAATTGTTTGAGTGTAGTGTGTGTGAATTATGAGTATAACAGCGTAAATAGTGTTAAATTGAATTAATTTGAATCGGATTTGAATTTATAAAGACTCCAGTTTGAGCTTTGTTCAAACCACAGTGTATGACCTGCAAATTGAACACAGAATCAATACGAAAAAACAGCCTGGAAGCGAAAACCTGTCTTTTTCCCAGATTTCTCCCCACCCTGAATCTGATCAAAACACCTAATAAAGGCTTCGAAGGGCAAGTAGACAAAATTGGATTAAATCAGGTGAGTTTTTGCTCTTTTTTATTGTTCATTAATGCAGAGTTTAACTGTACAAATAACCTGGCTCAAATTGAAGATTACATTTTGCCCCTTGTTTGTATTTGATTATTCGAATAGTAAATTACAGTCCACTGGTAGCTCTAGCCTGAGCTTTGTTCAGAACATTTCTGATCCTCCGAACCGTGATGAATTTGAATTTGTAATTTATTGATTAATTCACACACATTGGATTTAAGCAGTTTCGTATTTGTCCAATGTTGGCATGTTCAGAATGGTCTGATCTATGCTCAACTTGAGTTTGTTGTAGCCTTGTTCTAGAGCAAGGTTTCTTGTCAATTTGTATTTGTCTGAAATTAAATTTATTTCAGTTGAAATTGTAATTTTCCTGAAACTAGGCTCATTATGCTCATTTTCGGGAATTTGTTTGTTGGAATTTTGTATTGTCCATTTTGTTATACATGTTAGTGAAGGTTAATCACAGCATGATTTTGTTTGTTCAATTCAACAAGTTATTGATTCAACAAGATGGAGGAAAAATTACAGAAACATATCAGGGTGCATCGCACTAAACTGGAACAATTGTATGCCAGATTGCAAAGGATTTATGAACTGTCTAAAAATGTCTCTGATCCAAAAGTTGCTGAGCAATTTTCAATCTTGTATCCTCGGGTGTCTCAGACCATTTCGGATTATGAAAAGACAGAATTAGTGGTTAATGAGTTGGAATTTGAGTTGAATAAAGACCATGTTGTAGCATTCAATGACTCACATCAAGATCTGTTTCAGTATATTGAAGTAGCGGCTAACACTCTCAAACAGAAAGAGGTGACTGATGCTATTGCTCAATCTTCGGCAGCTGTGGCAGCTAGTGCACAGCCGGTCATGTCCGAGTCGGTACTGCCTAAAATCGACCTTCCGAAATTTGATGGGAACCAGACTCAATGGTCGGTGTTTTATGAACTATTTAAGGCATTGACAACCGAGAGACAACAAGTCTCTCTTGACAACAAGTCTCTTGTATGACAACAAGAGTTTGAACGATCAGCAGAAGGTCCAATATCTTGTAAGTAGACTTACTGGACAAGCAGCAAATATTTGTCGTCATTTGCCACCATTGACTAACAATTATCAAATAATTTGGCAGGCATTATTGACCCGCTATAACGATCCACGGGCGCAAGTCAATGCCCATTTCAAACAAATTTTTGAATTTCGTCCAATAAAATCAGAATCAAAGGCAGGTTGTATTGCGATTTTGGATGGGTTTTGCAGTTCAATCAATGCAGTGAAGAGATTGCGACTCACTGATTTGTCAGACTCGATATTCCTCTATCATGGCTTGAGATTGCTGGATCCAAGTTCTCGTAGAAATTTTGAATCAGCCGTCCATGACAAGGCTATGCCAACTTATACCAATTATGTCAAATTCATTGAAAAGCAAATTAAGACTCTTCCTTCTGATGAGAAACAGACTGAATCGTTTAACCTTTCGGCGGGCGCGCAGCCTCACTGCGTGCAGCATTTCCAGTAAAGTTTGAATTTTGGCGGGAAGTAGTGGGAGAAATGCCTTGGGAGCTAGATGTAATCCTAGTTCACTTTATTTCCGCTTGGCTCGCATGAAGAAATGTCATAGAATAACTTCCTGTCAGTCGTGTTCAGTCATTCAAAGAGAGGAGTCAGATTTGCCACACGGAGTGAAGCACGCGCCCTGTCACAACACTACACCAACCGCATTCAGTGCTGCAGGCGCCTGCTCATGTGAGGCTTCAAGATCAGCACCAGCAATGTAAGTACAATGTATTTTGACTGTATCAACGTGGGTTTTTACCTATTTTCTAAACTAATAGTCTTTAGTTAGACTAAAAATTCCTTGTCTAACTAGTAAGTAGTTAGAGGGGGGAATAGGTGGGAGGTAGCAGGGGTGAAATTTATTCCATCTCCCAACAGTGGCGGATCTGGAAATTTATTTTATGGGGGGGGGGGGATTGAACCAGGGCCGGACGGGAACCCCTAAAATACCGCTGACTTTGAATTTAGAAAGGGGTTCACCCCTATATTACTGGACTCTATAGGCTATTCAAGTTATTTCAAATTCAGTGATTTTATTCAATTTTATACAAAAATGTCACTAGGCATAAATATAGAGAATATCTTGCTATTTCTCTTGCACTAAGAAATTTTTCTAAGAAACCTTCTATAATCCCAATAATCCTGAAATAAAATGAAATTTTCTCAAGAATAATACAGATTCCCTGCCATTTTTCCTAAAATGAGACTAGTGGCAGTTGATAGGAATGAATAAGTATCTAATTTGAGCATCATAATTTTCTTTAATCATTAGAACAGTCTTCAAGAAATTCTTAGAAGATATCATTTTTTAACATATTTTCGCTATTTCCACCATCATTTTGAATCATATATAGCATATTGATGGAATTTTCAAGGTCGCATAAGTTTCAGCTAGGAATAATACATTTAGTTATTGTTTCAAGTAGGCTATTCTGTTCACTGGGGCGTGAGTAGGGCGTCTGTTCACAGACGTAAATGGTTTTGAGGAAAGTAACTTCAACCAGACCAGGGAGTTCGAACTAATTATATTGGTAAAAAATTTATATTCTCAAATAAATTTCTTTAGATATTTTGGGGGGTTACAGCCCGAAACTACCAGAATTTTAATTTGAGTTTCAATTTTTTCAGGGCACGTTTTGTACGAGATGAGGATATTTCCCAGCTTCTCCAAGAACTTGAAGATGAAGAACGAGAGAATATGGACCAACCGGACAGAGAGAATATCGACGATTCAGATATTGCAAATGAATTTGAGGACGAAATACTTCACCACCAACTTACCGACTCTGAGTCTGAACAAGAAAATGAACAGGTTATGGACTTTGAACATCCTGGTGCTCCAGAATCAGATGATTTTTCGTTTTTTATAGGTAAGGACAAAGAAACTATTTGGTGCAGCAAACCAGTATCGTCACAATCTAGAACCAGCGCAAAGAACATTGTTAAAATCTTTCCATGTCCTATAATATCTGCCCGAGACACAGCCACAGAATTGGACGCGTTTTTGAAAATTTTTGATTTGAATATGATTGGCTCCATAGTCGATAATACAAACATCTTCATTGACAATAAACGTGAAAAAACCAAGTATTCAAGAGAAAGGGACTGCAAAAATACTTGTCAATCAGAAATACTCGCTCTAATTGGGGTGTTGTTCCTCATTGGACTGAAAAAAGGTAAACACACTGACTGTCGTGAGTTGTGGGATGGTGAACATGGAACAGGAATGCCAATTCTTCGTGCCACTTTCAGCTACAAGCGGTTTTTATTTTCACTGCGCTGTCTCAGGTTTGATAATGTTCATACTCGAAAGGACAGAGAGAAGACTGACAGGATCGCAGCAATACGAGATTTGCAAACCCAATTTGTTAACAACTGCCAAAATAGTTACAATCTGGGTGAGTTCGTCACAATTGACGAAATGTTAGTTGCATTTCGGGGGCGTTGTGGTTTTGTGCAATACATACCAAACAAACCTGCAAAATATGGACTAAAATTCTATGCTCTCTGTGATAGCAAAACATTTTACACTTGGTCTGTTGAGTTGTATTGCGGTAAACAAAAGCCAGGTCCTCACTCAGTGTCAAATAAGGCAATTGATGTTGTCAAAAGACTAGTTCACCCAATCAGAAAATCTAATCGCAACCTCACCACCGACAACTATTACAGCAGCTATCCTTTGGCCACCTACTTGCTTGAAAATGGGCTTACATTCTTGGGAACTCTAAAAAAAAACAAGAAAGAAATTCCACCCGAGTTTTTACCTATGAAATCACGAGCTGCGAATTCCTGTCTGTTTGGATTCCAATACGATGTTACTCTTGTCTCTGTCATGACCAAACCCACGAAAGGAGTGCTACTGCTATGAACTATGCATGATACTGATGAAATTGATGAGGTCACGAACAAGTCTGTTGTAAACCTTGATTACAACAGCACGAAAGGAGGGGTGGATACTGTTGACAAAATGTGTGCAGCCTACTCAACTTCAAGGATCACAAGACGATGGCCAATGGCATGTTTTTTCCGATTTCTTGACGTGGCAAGCATCAATGCCAATGTGATTTTCAACAGCAATCAACCAGAGAAGAAGACTCGACGACGACATTTTATAAGAGCTCTATGTTTCCAGCTGATGGACAGCCAACTAAAAGAGAGAGCTGGAATGAAAAATCTTCCCAAGGATGTCTCCTGTTTTCTTGAAAAATATCGAGAAGCACCAGCTCCTGTGCAATCCTGCCAAAAACGAATTGGACCATGTCACATTTGTGGGAGTCATAAATGGAATAATACTTCCATCCATTGCAACAAATGTGGTAAACATGTTTGCAAAAATCATTCAATTCGGGAAGTTCAATGCCAAACCTGCAATACAGGTACTCAAGAGGCTGTCGAAGAAGACTGAAATAATTTTGTTTCCAATTATTTTTATACTTGTTATTTACCAATTTCCTTATTTGCTTTGGCATGTGCTACATATTTATTATTATTATGACTTATTCATTTTTATATTACCTATATAACTTTTCAACCTATATAACTTTTTATACCTAGTTATTATTATTACCTATTTTTCATTCATTTGCACACTTCTTACTTTGGTATTTACATGCTATATCTTCCTATTTTTTTGTTCATTATAAGTGCTATTAAGCTATTTTTTACATTAAAATTTAAAAGAATATGGCTCTGTTACTAGCTACTTTCTTGTAAAATGAGTTCCTATTTCAAATCAAATTTCTTTATGATGGATTTATTATTATAAAAAGTTTACCATTACTGTTTATTACTGGTCAAATGTTGACAAAATAAATTTTAATTATTGTAATGATAATATTTCTTTGAAACAATCCTTTTACCCATGAATAAGACGCGACTTTTGCCTTCAAAAACCAAAAGTTTGATCAGCCTCACAAAGTGCGGCGCGCGCCCACTCATGGGACACCAAAGGGCGTGCCCGCCGAAAGGTTAATATGAGGCACAAAAAGGATAATAAATCAAAGGTGTTTGTGGTTCAATCTAATGATTCATCTGACGATGCATCTAGTAAAAAGCCCAATTGTCTGAAGTGCTCAAAACCGGGTCATCGGTTGGTAGATTGTGCAAGTTTCTTGAGAATGACTCCTTGGGATCGTTATTGTTTGCTTAAAGGAAAGTTTTGTTGTTTTCGTTGTCTTGATGTGGATCATTTGAGTAGAAATTGTCGTAGTAAAACTCAGTGTGCTCAATGTCGAGAATCTCATCATTCTTTATTGCATTTTTCCAGATCAAGTTCCAATGAAGGTGTTGCATCCTTGTCGAACTCCAAGGCAGGTGGCACATCACCTATTATTTGTTGTTCTACATCAAACGATGTAGAAAATTCGACCATTGTGTTGTCGACTGTCACTGCACATATTCGAGATTGTAATGATCAGCTTTGTGATGTTCGTTTCTTGGTTGACACCGGGAGTCAGTGTCATTTTGTTACAGCCAAATTGTGTCGGAGTTTGAGACTACCATTCCAGCCCATGAAAACCGTTGTTCGTGGATCCGGTGGTGGTACTAGTGAAGTTCGAGGTCGTACTTGTGTGTCGATTCAGTCGAAGTTGGATCCTACCATCAAGTTTTCGATGGGTGCCACAGTGGTAGATAAAGTCATCGACAAGTTGCCTTCTTGTGAAATCGACAGATCCAAACTTCATCATCTTGAAAATCTCACACTGGCTGACGACAAATTCTACCTTCCTAGTAGAATAGATGGCATCATTGGTGCAGAGTTAGTTCCTCACTTGCTACGTGGGAGTCCTAGTATAGGTGAATCGCACGAATTGATGACTGTTAATAGTGTCTTTGGTCACATTCTGATGGGGAGAGCGCCGATTCTCACTCCAACAACGAATGTGTCGAATTGTTTTACAGCCATCTGTAGTCCATTCATTAGTAGTCCATCGTTGGATAGTTTTGTGGAAAGTTTTTGGGAGTTGGAATCGTGCCCTGCACCAAGCTGTCAACTGAGACCGGAAGAGTTGAAGTGTGAGGTAAATTTTCGGAAGTCTGTACATCGTGTGAATTCTGGTCGTTTTTTTGTTGCCTTGTCATTTGCAGAGCCACCCAGCAGCTTGGGAGATTCGTATGCTGTCGCCGAACGCGGACTGCTGACTTTGGAGAGACGACTAGAGCTTGACAGCAATACTCGTATTTCATATCATGAAATATTGATCGATTACCTACGTCAGGGTCACATGTCGTTTGTAGCAGATCAGACAGACCGAGGTGGTTACTACATACCGCACCACGCCATCGTGAAAGCAAGGAGCACTACCACGCCCATCCGAATTGTATTTGATGCTGGTTCCAGAACATCATCAGGTTTGTCATTGAACCAGGTTCTTCATGCTGGTCCCAAATTGCAGACTGACATTTCTGTTTTGTTAGTTAATTTTCGTTTGTTCCCAATTGCACTAACTGCCGACATTAAACAAATGTATCGACAGATATTAGTGGAGGATTCCTGCCGTCGTTATCAGCGTGTATTGTGGAGATTTTCGCTGGAGGATCCGATCGAAAATTATCAGCTCAATTGTGTTGTTTTTGGTGTTTCAAGCTCTCCATATTTGGCGCTTCGCACCGTCCACCAGCTTGTAGAGGAGGATGGAAATCATTTTCCAGCAGCCAAGGCGAGAATACCAAGAGACATGTTCATGGACGACTTAGTCACATCTGTCGCCACAGAGTCAGAGGCCGCGGAGCTGTATCGTCAGTCCAAGCAGCTGTTTGAGGGAGGAGGTTTCTCACTCACAAAGCGGACTTCAAATTCACCATCAATGTTGGAGAAATTCTCGGAGGAAGAGAAATCGTTTTCGTACAAGGATTTCGAAGCAGACAACTCCTTGGCTATCTTGGGATTGAATTGACAACCTAGTACTGATCTGTTTCAGTTTTCCGTCAAGTGTGGTGAGGTCGTCGCTACTAAGCGTTCTATTCTGTCAGTGATGGCTCGTATCTATGATCCACTTGGTGTCTGGAACTGTGAGAAACTGTGGAAATTAGGAGTGGATTGGGACGAGAAGCCGCCTGAGTCTATATGCACTCTTTGGGAGAATTGTCAAGAAGAGTTGCCTTCATTGTTGAAATTTGCTGTTCCACGTCACGTTGGTTTGTTTCAGGATTCTCACATCCGTTTAATTGGTTTTTGTGACGCATCATTGTCTGGTTATGGTGCAGTTATCTATGTGAAGTCGCAGAAGGAGAGCAAGGAGTCAAGAGTTGTATTATTGTGTTCAAAGTCCAAGGTAGCCCCATCTAAAGTTGTTTCAATACCTTGTTTGGAGTTGTGTGCGGCACTCTTGTTGGCAGAACTCATGAATTCAGTAGTCACTATTATTAGTGAACGTTGTCATGTGTCTCGTATTGTCGCACTCTCTGATTCGACAGTCACCTTGCGTTGGATTAATGCTTCATCCGCGAAATGGCAAACTTTTGTTGGTCATCGCGTCGCAAAAATACAGGATTCTTGTATACAGGAGTGGATGCATGTTGCCGGAATTGAAAATCCCGCTGACTGTTTGTCTAGAGGTTTATCACCAGTTGAGCTTGTGAACTTTCCGTTGTAGCTCTCAGGTCCATGATGGATAGCAGAGGATGAATGCGATTGGCCCGTCCGAACTCAAATGGAAGAGATCGTGGATCCACCGGAGGCGAAAAAACTGTCAGTGTTGACAGTCAAAAAATCTCCTGATTGTAACAGCAATGCAGTATATTCATTGATTGGTCGTTGTTCGGATTATGGTCGTCTTTTGAGAATTGTAATTCTTGTTCTCAAATTCTTGCAAATCTTACCCCAATCAGAAGAATCAGATTTCGATGTTGCTGAGAGGTATCTATGTAAAGTGGTACAGAAGATACATTTTTCATCTGAATTTGTGCAATTAGAGAAGGGAGAGGATTGTTCTATGCGCCTACGTCGCCTGTCTCCATTCATTGATAGAGGTGTGATTCACGTCGGCGGTCGTTTGTCTCATGCTGGACTGGAATTTGAGACTTGTCATCAGATTATCTTACCAAAATCTGACGCTTTTGTATCGATGTTGATTGATTACCATCACAAGAAGAATTGTCATGCTGGACCTTCGTTATTGTTGTCCTTGATCAGACAGAAATTCTGGATACTGTCTGCTCGCTCTATTATTCATATTTGTGTTTTTAAGTGTAAACGTTGTTTCCGTATTTGACCTAGTAACAAAATTATATCCACTCCCAACTCAATAGTTGTTGTGCTTGTTGCATTTTTTCTTTGTGTTGTTTTTTGGTGTTGGTGTTTTTTGTTCTTTTTGGCATGTCTGGATTTTTTCCTTTCTATGGTTTTTTCAGTTTTTGTAACTTGGCTGAAAAATAGTTTTTCAGAGGCAGGGGTATGGTCTGGCCAGAGCATTCGAATCGTAGCGCCAAAATTCCTGACTACAGTTCTGCCAATAGCAGGCTTGTTGGCACCAGTGCTGACCGTCCAGCTGATTTGGCTTGTCGAGAAAAAAAGCCCCAGTCATTCTTGTTTCATCCATTTTTTGTCTTGTTTTGTCAGCCTGTTGTCTTGTTGTGAAGACCGAGTTTGTATTTTTGTCATGTAATTTCGATCGGAAATTTCTTATAGATAATTGTTTGAGTGTAGTGTGTGTGAATTATGAGTATAACAGCGTAAATAGTGTTAAATTGAATTAATTTGAATCAGATTTGAATTTATAAAGACTCCAGTTTGAGCTTTGTTCAAACCACAGTGTATGACCTGCAAATTGAACACAGAATCAATACGAAAAAACAGCCTGGAAGCGAAAACCTGTCTTTTTCCCAGATTTCTCCCCACCCTGAATCTGATCAAAACACCTAATAAAGGCTTCGAAGGGCAAGTAGACAAAATTGGATTAAATCAGGTGAGTTTTTGCTCTTTTTTATTGTTCATTAATGCAGAGTTTAACTGTACAAATAACCTGGCTCAAATTGAAGATTACATTTTGCCCCTTGTTTGTATTTGATTATTCGAATAGTAAATTACAGTCCACTGGTAGCTCTAGCCTGAGCTTTGTTCAGAACAGTAATTATTGAATTCATGTCATTTTTTCCGTTTTCTCACTTTAAGTACTCTATTGTTATTATTTAAATCTACTTTTGGCGTCTACTAGACCTGGTAGCGGCTACTGAAAATCGGTTTATTATCCCTGTGAGGAGGGATTCGGACGGGACTTTTATTTTTTTAAACATAACAATACATAAATTGCACTTTTCTAACCCCACAATGATAATAGGTTTTTCTAAGTTTCATAGTATTCACTAAAATTCTTCTAGTAAGAATGGATATACGCTTTTGACTTCAAATATTTTATTGTTGTAAAGCCTATCAGCCTATAATCTATTGTCTTTACATGTGTGACGATCAACCTGTGTTTCTTCTTTTCTCAATTCCTTTCCTATGTTCCCTTGCTGTTTCAGGAGCTTCCGCTTTCCCGTCTTGATCACTCACTAGGCATTTTTATTTCCTCTCTATTCCCAGTAACCCACATTATCAAAGCTCTTGTCATACCAGGCAATGAATTATTGAAAAGTTTCTTCAAGTTATTTCCGTGTTGGTGTATTTTATTTTTTAATTTGACACTGCAAAATGAGTAAAATGCTAACGAGGTCACTTCACAGTGAGATTTCTAGATTGTCGAGTGAGGATGGTGGGCACCTGAGCGAGGGACTGATGCATGATGAGGTTATTGAGTTGGCCATAGAGTTACATGGCGCACTCGGAGTCATTTCTTCACGCTATTCAAGTGACTCAATAGTTGAGATTGTTCCTCATTTGATTTATACATTGAATCGTCTCGATGCCTGCTTGAAAACCAACTCGGATTTTCAGTTCAACTTGACAGAGGTTTCAGAGGAGAATTCTTATCTCAGGAAGAAATTAGATGAGGAGATACAAAGGAGAGTCCAAAGCTTTGAGGAGTCTTTGAGCATTGAGGAGGAGTCTGAAAATGAAATAAAAAAATTGAGACTGAAGGTAAATGATTTGTTGGAGTCCGAGGATGAATTGAGGAAGATTATCAGAGAAAGAGAAGCCATAGTCAACGAAAACGGTGCACAGTCAGTAGTAAATGGACTAGAAACTGTTGAATGTAAGAGTTTTGTTAATGAGTCAACTCAAACGAAAACAAAGATTACATGTCTAGACTGCTCAAATCTTCAAAAAGAGTTGAAAGGGAAACAACTGGAATTGATGGAATTGAGGCAACGTCGCTGGGAGGATGGGGTTAAGATGGAGGAGAGATTTAAGAGGGCTTTCTCAGGACGAGAAGCTAAGAGCTTAGTCTCTGAAGGCTCTGGTGTATCCGTTGAAGGTGCTAACAAAATACAATCACAAAGTAGCAATCTTAGTAGAAGAACTCATGAAGCTAAAATAAGATGTTTCTCTGCCAGTCAGGGCAGGAGGGTCTCCAATATAATTCGTTCAAAGAGTGATTATAGAGTTTTTCATATGATGAAACCGGGCGCAAAATTTGAAAAGGTCACAGAAGAATGTGAGAGTATATGCTCTGATTTGGACAAGAAGGATCTTGTTGTGATTATTGCTGGAACTAATGATGTCGCCTGCAATGAGGCTGATAATTTTATCCGATTGTACAAACGGAGACTTGAGGGGTTATAGCATACCAATGTTTCAATTTTCTCAGTGCCGCATCGCCATGATCTTCCCAGTTGGTCTTGCGTCAATAAGGAGATACGGAGAAATAATGAACGTTTGGAAAAATTATCAAAACACTTCTCTAACGTCCACTTTACGGATTTGAGCTCTTTGGGGCCGCGGTTCCACACTTCACATGGTCTAACCCTGAACTATCGGGGGAAGAAATATATCAGTGAAATCATATTGGATATTGCTGCTTCAATCGGAACAAGACCTATATCAACCAATCCAACAGTTTTTCCTGTCTCAGTGAGCTCAGTGCTTCATTCTGGTCGGCTGGATTCTTCTGAAATAGTGGATAATGGTGTACTGTCGGCTGGTGAGTGCCTTGAAGAAACTGATTTTTTAGAAATTTCCATATCAGACAAAATCTTGAACAAGACTGTGTAACTAAGACTGATAAAGGTATAGAAGTCATGAACTCTGATAATAATAATAGATATAATATTTGTTATAGTAGAAGAAATTCATCAAACAAATCAATAATAGGTAATTTAAACAAAAAAGTCAAAATATTACATCAAAATATCAGACATCTTTCTTCAGCTATTGAATCTCTAGAAATCACTTTAGATGACATAAAACCTGACATAGTTGTTCTCACAGAGCACAAAGTTTATTCTCATCAAATACCTCACATAAATTTTTTAAATTATGTTTTAAATACTTCTTACACCAGGGAAAACTACCAGGGGGGAGGTGTAATGATACTCACAAAAAATTACAGAATGTTAAACTGGCTAAAATTAAGAATATCTCAGATCTTACGGAAGATAAAATATCAGAAATATGTATGTTGGAATGCACACATGGTGTAAGAAAGATGCTGATTTTGGGTTTGTATAGATCCCCCATACCTACAAACGAAAGTATTTTTATCCAGAAACTAAACACGTTGTTAGATATTGCAAATCATAAGTATAATGATGTAATATTGATTGGTGATTTTAACATAGACATGACAAAAAGTACTCGCTCTAGTAGAGAGGTGATTAATCTTCTTACCGCTTATAATTTCTGGTACATTGTTGATTTTCCTACTCGGATCACCGAAACTACAGAGTCAGTCATTGACAATGTTTTCACAAATATTGACAGCTCGATAATCAGTGTTTCTGGAATAAATACACAACTATCTGATCATGATGCACAGCTTGTTGAGATAAAAATAGATGAGGCAAAAAAAAGTAAAAAAGATAAATTTATATTTAAATATTGTAGAAGCTTCTCTGATGACAACATCTCAATGTTCATTTCAGCTTTAAGTCAGGAAACTTGGCTTGATGTATTTAACTCCGACGTCAAATGTAAATATGATACATTCAATAAAGCCTTCTCCCATTACTTTAATACATATTTTCCAAGAAAGTTGGAGAAACAGAATATTAACCAAGAGTCATGGATAACACCAGAGTTGAAAGTAGATAAGGAAGAACTCAACAATCAAACTAATAGTGCAAGATTATCCAGGGATAGATCTTGATGTATTAATCTTAGGGAAAGATCTAGGATATTGAGGGCGAAACTAATTCAAAGCAAAAAAAAAAAAAAACTATCATGATAACAAAATAAAAAATTCCAAAAATGTTATAAAAGAGACTTGGAGAATAATAAACACGCAGGTTGGAAATAAAAATAAACTATTTAAAAACCTAACTTTAAAAAGTGGAGAGCAGATTTGTTCTAATCCAAAGAGAATATGTGAACTTTTCTTGAATTACTTTTCGAAAGAGGAAATAGATATAGGAGACTCTCAAAACTCAACACAAAGTGATGGTTTTGCAAATTTTCATCAATCAAGAATTTAGATTCAAAACTATTGATTACATGAAACTTGATAAAATTATCTCTAGTTTGAAATGTAAGTACAGTGCAGGATACGATGACGTACCAATCATCATCATTAAAAAGGCCACTTTGAAACCTGGTACCTAAACCTGGTAACCGCTACTGTAGCGGATGGATAGCGGTTCTTGTTAGCTGTTACCTTTTTATCACTTCCTATTCCTACTTAACCGCGAATTTTTAAGTTCAATCACGAGTTTCATACATTGCGAATTATATTAATTTACTAGGAATAAATTTGTTTGATGGATGAATTACGAGACTCAAATTTTGATAAAATGCAATAAACCTGTCATCAAGCAATAAAGTATGCTGTTATTATACAAGATATTGTATCTTATCGCTCAAAACGATGAAAGATTCAAGGCTGCTACCGTACTCCTTTAAACCAATGACCGCACTTGAACTGGCTCTGCTTAATAATCGAACCCCACCTTGGAATAATATTATATCATATCCATCAAAAATATTGATATATTATATCCTTTCCATGTCCACATCATCATTATTTCACATATACTGTACCCGCTCTTTCGAGGAACATGTTCAGTAAAAAACTTCCACAAAAAATAGGAAAACAGACTATCATAAAAATTTTTAATTCTTAATAACGTATAAATCATTTGCGCTCTTTATTTATTGTTTAAAAAATTATATTTTAGTTTTTTATATCGACATCTTCTATAAAATTAATGAATAAAATCTCAATGCCCATTGCAACTTCAAATTCAAAATAATTAATCACAGTTATATCTATATTGTAAATGAGACAAAAAAACTCACGTCCCTTAAATTACCGGAATATTTCCTGAGCAGTTAAACATTTCAAAAATTATCCCAGTACATAAAAAGAATGATGAAAATTATATTAACAATTACCGTACGATTTCTCTATTACCAGCAATTTCCAAGATTTACGAACGTGTAGTTTCTGACCAGCTTCTTGAATATTTGGAGAAAAATGAACTTCTTGACTCCTTCCAGCACGGGTTCCGTAAAGGAAAATCAGTCAAGACAGCAGCAACAAAATTTATAGAATCTGTCATTGACTCGATAGATAACTCAGAAAGAGCAGTCGGGATATTTTTAGATCTCACACAGGCTTTTGATAGCATTTCGCACATAAAGGCTATTTTCTCTATTCTCATGAAATCCATTTTCATCATTTATATTTATTATAGCCTACATTCAAGAGTATAACTTGTTACCATTTTGCTTCATTCGAAGAGCAACTGAAATTTCTCGAAGCATGATAATCAATATCATGTATAATCTAGTAAGATCAGTATCTAGAATCTTCAACATGGTTGAGTATGTTACCGTCATTAAAAATTGGATTCGTATGGCCTTTTTGTTGATGGGGAGCCCAGGAAGATCCCACCTCGCCTGAATAATCATATGATTTGAGTCATTAATGGGCCTTATGACTACATACTTAAGCTGGGATCCACAGTTTAAGATGCCCATTTGTTGACATGGGAGTGACCTGGCTGAAAACTTTTGTTAGTTACCAGATTTGAACCCTAGGATCTCTAGGCTGCTATTAATGCAAGCACTATATCTACTGGACCAGTCAGTCAGTAAATTCTTATCAAAATAAATATGTCAAATTGAATCTTTTTACCATTTTATATAGTTAGTTTTTTGATTTGTATGTGTGATTCACATATTTAATCATTTGAAGGGCAATGTTCCAAAAAAATTACTCTTATTTTCTGTTTACTTCTTTTTTACTCAATGTAACAATCACTATGAGTGAATAATATTATAAACTGGAACTTATTGTGAACTCTAACTTAATGTAAATTTCATGACCCTACTTCATTCAATTCACTTGGTATAATATTTGTGAATTACAAGCTAGAGTTGGAAATGTATCTTTAGTTATCTGAAGTTAATCTAATGACATGGATTGATGTAACTCAGAATTCATTGTTGATTCACAACAATAAGCCAATTTGACATACATTTCCAAGCAATTTGAATTTTTGTTATTCATTCCACAATAGTGACACTCATTCAAATATTTATTTTCACTTCTTCATTATTACAGGTCACTGTTAACTTCAGGTCTGGTCGGAAGGTGCAGGAAATTGACTCCGCAATTGTGGAACAGACCTGTTCATCCACTGATGTGGTCCTTCATCTTGGTACCAACAATATTCCTGACCGCTTTGATAGTCCACCAATCATTGTCAAGCAAATGCATGATTTGGTGGATAAGATCTTGATGGTTAATCCTACCTGTAGGATACACATCTCTTCAATTTTTCCAAGGCAGAGAAACTATTTCCAGTATGGGACAGAGAGGGATACAAAAAAATATCAAATACAAGAGATTCAATTTTTGGTTTTACTCAGGGCCCCCTAAATTTTTCAACTTTCCAATGTTCAATTCCATAGCAAAGACATGAGGAACTATCATGTTGAGCACATTGGAATGGGGCTATTTATTATATAAAAACTGTATGGAAAGACATATGAGAGATGCAAAGGCAGTTTTTAAGTTCACCATTCAATACTGCAATCACTAAACTCGAACTACTAAACTACTATACTACCCAGCACAGGAAAGTCCCTAGGAGTCCCAGCAGGCTCCAGGAGAACTATGGATTTTTCGAAATTTCCTTTTCAAAACTTGAACCCAGCCTATACTCTACCTAGCCTACCAAACCAATCCCACCAACCCTACCCTATCTATCCTCCTTTACCTTACCTACCTATTCAACCCTCTATCAGTCAATCTACTTAACCTACCCCACCTAAGCCACCCTACATAAATTATGCTATTCAACCCACTCTATTGCACCCTACTTTAACTACTCTACCTACCCCACCCTACCCAACCTACTCAACCCAAGCCACCCTACCTGAAATAACCTACCTAAACTATTCAACCTAATATTGACAACGTAACCTACCCTACCCAATATAACCTACTTAATCTACCCTACCTAACCAACCTCATCAAAAAGTACTACCCAACCTAAGCCACCCTACCATAACTAACCTTCCTAAACTATTTAACCCAATCTTGACACCCAAACCTACCCTACTCGAGATAACCTACTCAATCTACTCCACCTTACCGAAGCTGTCCTACCTAACCAATTCTCCCTAATCACCTATCCCACCCTACCTAAGCAACTCTACCTAACCCACCGGCTAATGTTACTAATTATGGCACATTTGTAGCCCCACTATTTTTGAATATATCAACTCAATTTTTTTTTAAATGAAAGAGGTAGAAAAAATAGGTGTTGCTAGACTCATTTCAACTCAAAAAAATAATTCTGAATAATAATAAAGGAACTTCGAAAATCTCACATGAACTAACCTTATTTTCAGTACTTAGTCAGTATTTTTACTCTTTATTTACTGTTGAAATACTTGTATCTTGTATTTTTTGCTCATTTCTAACATTAATTTAAATAAAATTTGTCTCAGAATGTTATTATTTTATAGTAAATAATTCATATTATGGTACTTTAAATGATTACAATAGTATCAACACTATGATAGCCTGTGATGTAGTTCATTGGTGCAGGATAAATTGGTGTTTACCGATGGTGAAAAGAATTATCAATTTATTGATATCGATAATTTCCTCTACGAAGCTCCTGGATCGATTTCAAGTATCGATTTCAGATTTTGATTTTAGTTTCCTATTGCTTTACAATAATTTTATATAAAAACAATTTAAAATATAAAAAATTCTCAAAATTTTATTCATAATTTTTATCTTTATTTATTATATTCTATAAGAATAATAAATCAATAATATAGTTTTTTTAATTGTTGAACATGATTATTTTCAACTTATTTCAACATGGTATAACTGCATCAGCTTTCAGAGGATAAATTCAATTTTTCGTGTGTGGATTGTAGAATGAAAGTTTGATATGTTGAAGTTATAATTTTTATAGATAAGAATGGCTGGTGAAAAAGTGAATCTGGTGAATATAAAAAAGTGGAGTGATGAGGGGGAATTGTTGATTGATAAGTGTATGAAATGGGGGATTTTAAAGTGTGTTATAGTTTGTTCAGCTTGTGGTCGGGATGAATGTAAAATGACATTACAGAAGTGTAATTCTGAAACAGACGGCTATAAATGGTATTGCAATAATTACAGATCTGAGAACAAGGAGAAAAGGAAAAGATGTGGTTATTCTGTGAATCTTAGACAAGGAACTTTTTTTGAAAAGTCAAAGCTTCCATTGTGGAAAATTATAGGTTTCATATATTTGTGGACAAAAAATGTAGCCGCAAAAGTGATCATTGATGAGTTGGGCATTTCAAATCGGACAGTTGTTGACTGGAACTATGGATTTTTTGAAATTTCCTTTTCAAAACTTGAACCCAGCCTATACTCTACCTGACCTACCAAACCAAACCCACCAAGCCTACCATATCTATCCTTCTTTACCCAACCTACCTATTCAACCCTCTATCAGTCAATCTACTTATCCTACCCCACCTAAGTCACCCTACATAAATTATGCTATTCAACCCACTCTATTGCACCCTACTTAAACTACTCTACCTACCCCACCCTACCCAACCCACTCAACCTAAGCCACCCTACCTGAAATGATCTACCTAAACTATTCAACCTAATCTTGACAACCGAACCTACCTTACCCAATATAACCTCATTAATCTACCCCACCTAACCCACTTTATTGAAAAATACTACCCAACCTAAGCCACCCTACCATAACTAACCTTCCTAAACTATTTAACCCAATCTTGACACCCTAACCTACCTTACCCAAGGTAACCTACTCAATCTACTCTACCTAATCCACATAACCTTAGCCATCCTACCTAACCAACTCTCCCTAATCACCTATCCCACCCTACCTAACCTACTCTACCTAACCCACCAAACATGAACTACCATACCCTACCCTACCCTGGCCCACTCAATCTACTCTACCTTATCCACATAACCTTAGCCATCCCACCTAACCAACTCTCCCTAATCACCTATCTCATCCTACCTAACCTACTGTACCTGACCTACTGGAGGCTGCTACTCACCCCTGTACAGTCATACCACTCATGGGGGTGCGAGCGTGAAGCGTGAGTTAATATATACTGGAGCCGTAGCGTTTTGAAACCCTTTCACAAGGGTGGCTGTTGTGGTGGTTGGTGCTCTGTTGGATTCGTTTGACAAGTGGTTGAAACCATAGGAATAACTATGATATATGAGAATTTTTCATTTTGGGGGGCTCCCGGACCCCCCCCCCCCAATATTTTCAACTTTTGAACCGCACATTTCTCAGCAAAGTGCAAGGGTAATTCTTTGTTCAGTGCCTCAACATTACTAGATTGCTGAAATAAAATTTCGACTGGGTCGCAGGGGTTGTAGGGGGGAACTGAATTTTCATCTGTTTTTTTGCAATAATAATTTGAAAAATTCTCAGCTAAACTGGGGCATGTGACAATACTCACTTTCATCAAAAAGTCTGTAAGAGTACTAGCAGGCATCGAGAAAATTATTGATTTTTCGAAATTTTCATTTTGGGGGTTGATGATGCCCCCCTCAATTTTTGGAAATTCATGGGGGGAATCGTCACAGTTTCGAATTCCCACTCAATCGACTCTGGAGATTCTAAGACATTGCCTTGCACAGACAAACAACACAGACAAACAATCGATTTTCGCAATAGGGGGCTCGGACCCCTCATTTTTTTGAAAACAATCTCAAGAGTCAAAATTTGAAAAATTCCCAGCCAAACTAGGGCATGTGACAACTCTAAATTCCATCAAAAGTTTCTAGGATTTCCTGCAGGCATTGGAAAAATTATGGATTATTCGAAAATTCCATTTTAGGGGTCAATGATGCCCCCCTCAATTTTTGAAAAATTAGGGGGGGAATGGCTACAAATTTGAATCCAAGCTCAATTGACTCAGAAAATCCAAAAACATTGCCTTGCACAGATGAAACATCAATTTTTTCAATAGGGGGCCAGGCCCCCTAATGTTTTTGAAAAAAATTTTCAGAAAAAAGTGTGAAATTCCCAGCAAAAACTGTGAATCCTTTGATCTTTCGAATGATATCATTGGAAAGAGGACCAAAAATACCCACAGAAAAACTGTCAAATAAAAAATTTCCCAATTCTAGGGGGGCATGGGGGGACCCTCATATACAGTGCTGATTATGGATCACACTTACAGGCTTTTCTATGCTCAAAATCAAATTCAGCAGTTGAAAAAACATTAGTCCCGCAAAAACTAACCATGAAAATATTAAGGGGGGATGCAAGGGCGATTTTTCGATTTTTATCAATTTTGGCCTATATTTGAGGATTTTTGCAGTCATGAACTGATGGTCTATGTATTTTTTACATAAGTTTTCAATGTTGGAATCATGTAACCTGCTGTCTATGCTGCTGATAGTGTATCATCAAACCGAAAATTAAATCCAGGGGGCACTCGAGGGGGGCTGTGTGATTTTTGGCAATTTCGAAAAATTTGCAGTCACACTGAACTGTGAAATGATGTTGACATATGTCAAAAAATTATCAAAAGTGATAAAAAAGTGAATAAAAAATAACAGATTTTACCTTAGGGGTCCTCCCGGACCCCCTAACCCAATATTTTCAACTTTTGAACCACACATTTCTCAGCAAAGTACAAAAGAAGTTCGTTGTTCAGTGCCTCAACATTACTTGATCCTCACAATGGAATTTCGACCGTGTTCCAGGGGGTGCGTGGGGGAACAAAATTTGCATGAGTTTCTTTGTGATGAAAATTTGAAAAATACCCAGCCAAACTTTCATCAGAAAGTCTGTGAGAGTCCCAGCAGGCATCAGGAAAATCATTGATTTTTGAAATTTCCATTTTTAGTGTCAATGATGCCACCCTTAATTTTTGGGAAATTAAGGGGGGGAATCGCTACAGTTTCGAATTCCAACTCTGGACATATATGAGAGATGCAAAGGCAGTTTTTAAGTTCACCATTCAATACTGTAATCACTCAACTCAAACTACCAAACTACTATCCTACTTAGCACAGGAAAGTCTCTAGGAGTCCCAGCAGGCTCCAGGATAACTATGGATTTTTCAAAATCTCTATTTCAAAACTTGAACCTAGCCTATACTCTACCTGGCCTACCAAACTAATGCCACCAACCCTACCCTATCGAGCCTTCTAGGAACAACCTACCTATTCAACCCTCTATCAGTTGAACTTCTTAACCTACCCCACCTAAGCCACCCCACATAAATTATGCTATTCAACCTACTCTATTGCACCCAACTTAAACCACTCTATTACCCAGCCTTCTAAACCTAAGCCACCCTACCTGAAATAACCTACCTAGACTATTTAACCTAATCTTGACAACTATTCAAGTCGAGAGGAACTATCTTACTCAGCACATCGGGATGAGGCTATTTATCATAAATGAGAACTGGTTGGATTGATATATGATGGATGTAAAGGCAGTTTCTTGATTTTTTCCAATTTTGGCCCAGAAATCTTTTGACCACCACAATGTCACAGCCAGATTATCATAGATTCTGTGATTTTCACATCATATTTCATTGTTTAGATTGCATAACTAGCTGTCTATGGTGCATTATGAAACTTGAAATTAATTCAATCCGAGGGGCACTCAGGGGGACAATATAGGTGCTGGGTGATTTTCGGTAATTTGAAAAGAATCTACAACCAAACTGGAAAATAGAATGATGTTGAAATATGTCAAAAAATAATTGAAAAGGATAGAAAGAAAAGGAAAATGTAAAATACAAGAGATTTGATTTCTGGTGTTACTCAGGGCCCCCTAAATTTTTCAACATTCCAATCTTCAATTTCACAGCAAAGACATAAGGAACTATTATGTTGAGCACATTGAAATAGGGCTATTCATTATATAAAAACAGTATGGGAAGACAAATGAGAGATGCGATGGCAGTTTTAAAGTACACCATTCTATACTGCAATCACTCAACACAAACTACTGAACTACTATCCTATCTAGCACACCTGATTAAACCTAACCCACTGTACCTGACCTACCCAACCAATCCCACCAAACCTAATCTACCCTATCCATCCTCTGTGTCCTTCTATACCTAACCTACCTACTCATCCCTCTCTCAGTTAATCTAATTAACCCACTCCACCCAAGCCACCCTACATAAATTATGCTATCCAACCTACTCTACCTAACATACCTCATGCTATCTAACCTACACCACCTTACCCACCCAACCACACCTATTCAATCTAACTACTTCACTCTATCCAGCCTATTCAACCCAACTATACTTGGACCATTCTAACAAACAAACCTCACATAACCCACCCCACTTTACCAACATAATCTTTATTCCTATGATGTGCATCATTCTGGATTGCTAGGTTATTAACAATGCTTAGACCCAGACATCCAGTTCTGCTAACCTCTATTACTACTACTCTATCCTACTGAACTCCAAACTACCTATCCCACCCTACTTAACCTACACTACCTTACCCACCTTACCCAAACTACCCTACCTGACCTATTCTACCTATTCACCTATCCAACCCTACCTAACCAACTCTATATAACCCACCCTATCTAAACTACCCTACCTAACCTACTTGGGCAGGCAAAGCCCGCCTACCACCTGGAGCGCAAAGTGCGGAATCTGCTATTAAACCCTACATAGTTATAAAAGGCGATTGGGCCTGTTCATCTAAACTCTACCTCTACTACTCTACCCTACTGAACTCAACTATACCCATCCTACCCCACTTAACCTACTCCACCTAACCCACCTCATCTGAACTACCCTAACTAACCTAACATAACTAATCTACTCTACCTAATCAATTATCCCACCCTACCTAGCCCACTCCATCTAATCCACCCCACCTAAACTACCCTACCTAACCTACTTGGCAGCGCCAAGCGGTGAGGCTGCTACCCAACACAGTACAGTCATAAAAGGTGATTGGGCGGGTGAAGCCCGCAGCCGGGCCAGAGCGCGAAGCGTGGAGGCTGCTAACCCACCCCAAATAGGGGTGCAGGGGGAGAAGCCCCCGCCGAGCACAGGAGTGTGAGTTATATATATACTACAGGCTGAGTGTCTGAAAACCTCCTGACAAAGGTGGTTGTTTTGGTGGTTGATGCTCTATTGTATTTGCTTGACAAGTGGTTGAAACCATAGGAATAGTTATGATATCTGAAAATTTTCTATTTTGGGGGGCTCCAGGACCCCCCCAATATTTTTAACTTTTGAACCGCACATTTCTCAGCAAAGTGCAAAGGAAATTTTTTGTTCAGTGCCTCAAAATTACTTGATCCTCACAATAAAATTTCGACCGTGTTCCAGGGGGTGTGGGGGGGGGAGCGAAATTTTCATAAGTTTTTTTGTAATGAAAATTTGAAAAATTCCCAGCCAAACTGGGGCATGTGACAATACTAACTTCCATCAGAAAGTCTGTGAGAGTACTAGCAGGCATTGGGAAAATCATTGATTTTACGAAATTTCCATTTTTAGGGTCAATGATGCCCCCCTCAATTTCTGGGAAAATTGAGTGGGGGAATTGCTACAGTTTCGAATTCCAACTCAATCAACTATGGAGATCCCTGAACATCGCCTTACAGACAAACATAGATTTTCTCGATAGGGGGCCTGGCCCCCTCATTTTTTTGAGAAAATTTTGAAAAATATGCAGTCACACTGAATGGTATAATGATGTTAGAATATCTCAGACAATAATTGGAAGTGATGAAAAAAGGGAAGAAATATGACAGAATTTACCTTGAGAGGGACCAAGGACCCCCTCAATTTTTTCAACTTTTTCAAAGCAAAGTCAAGAGGAACAATCTCACTCAGCACATCGGAAAAAGGCTATTTATCATGAATGAGAACTGGATGGATTGAACTGATGGTGTATAATCAAGCCAAAAGACAAATCCAGGGGGCACTCGAGGGGGCTAGTGTGATTTCTGGTAATTTCGAAAAATCTGAAGTTGCACTGAACTGTGAAATATGTTGACATATGTCAAAAAATGACCAAAAGTGATTAAGTGGATAGAAAATAGCAAAAATAACCAATTTCACCTTGGGGGTCCTCCTGGACCCCCCCAATATTTTCAACTTTTGAACCACACACTTCTCAGCAAAATGCAAAAGAAATCTTTTGTTCAGTGCCTCAAGATTTTTCGAAATTTCCATTTCAAAACTTGAACCCAGCCTATACTCTACCTGGCCTACCAAACCAATCCCACCAACCCTACCCTACCCTACCCGAAATGAACGAATCTCTCATTAAATTGAGTCTGCTATCTACTGACAATCTAAATCTTCAATCTAAAAAATCTTCAATAATTTACCTATGCTGTATAACCTATCCCCAACACCCCAAACTCATTGACCCCACCCATTAACCTACTCTACCTAACCCACCCTACCTGAACTAACCTACCTAACCTTCTCAACCTAATATTTGCAACCTGGCCTACTCTTCACAACCTACCCTACCTAAGATACTCTATTGAACTAATTAAACTGCTTTCACCCATACAGTTGTAAAAGACAATCGGGTTGTAAAGACAGAGGCTGCTACTCAAACCTATACAGTTGCACCCTACTCAACCTACTCTACATATCCCACACTACCTAACAAATGCTACATGAGCCATCTCACCTAACCTATCCAACCTAATTTCTGCAACCTAACCACCCCACCTCACCAATCCAATCCAACTACCCAACTCTATCCAGCCTATTCCACCTAACTATACTTGATCCATTCTAACAAACAAACCACACATAACCCACCCCACTTTACCAAACCTACTCTTCCTAAATACCTATCTCACCCTACCTAACCTACTCTACCCAACCCACCCACCCTACCTAACCTGCCTACGATTGGGCAGGCAAAGCCTGCCTCCCAGCCGGAGCGCAAAACGTGGAGGCTGCTAACCCACCCCAAATAGGGGTGCAGGGGGCAAAACCACCGCCGAGCGCAAAGGGCAAGTTATATATATACTATAGCCGGAGCGTTTCAAAACCTCCTGACAAGGGTGGTTGATGTGGTGGTTGGTGCTCTGTTGGATTCGATTGACAAAAGGTTGAAACCATGGGAATGATTATGATATCTGGAAATTTATTATTTTGGGGGGCTCCAGGACTCCCACAATATTTTCAACTTTTGAACGGCACATTTCTCAGCAAAGTTTAAGATATCTTTTTTGTTCAGCGCCCCTACATTACTAGATTGCAAGGATGAAATTTCGACCGGGTTGGGTGGGGTGCGGGGGGGAGCTTAATTTTCGACGATTTTTGCATGATGGAAAATTTGAAAAATTCCCAGCCAAACTGGGGCATCTGACAATACCAACTTCCATCAGGATGTCTCTAGGTGTTTTAGCAGGCATTGGTAAAATTATTGATTTTTCAAAATTTTCCTTTTGGGGTCGATAATGCCCCCCTCAATTTTTGGAAAATTGAGGGGGGGAATAGCTACAGATCCGAATCCAAGGTCAATCGACTCAGAAGATACCAAAACATCGCCTCGCACAGACAAAAAATCGATTTTTTCAATCCCCTACTGACTGGCTGGGCCCCCTCATTTTTTGAAGAAAAATTTCAGAAAAAAAGTGTGAAATTCCCAGCAAAAACTGTGAATCCTTTAATTTTTTGAATGATATCATTAGAGAGAGGACCAAAAATAACCCACAGAGAAACTGTCAAATAACAAATTTCTGAATTCTAGGGGGGCGTGGGGTGGACCCCCATATACAGTGCTGGTTATGGATCACACTTACAGGTTTTTTTATGCTCAAAATCGAATTCAGCAGTCAAAAAAACATCAGTGCTGAGGAAACTAACCATAAGAATATAAAGGGGGGGATGCAAGAGTGATTTTTCGATTTTTGTCAATTTTGGCTCATATTTGAGGATTTTTGCAGTCATGAATTGATGGTCTATGTATTTTTTACATCAGTTTTCAATGTTGGAATCACATAACCTGCCGTCCATGCTGCTGATAGTGTATCATCAAACCGAAAATTAAATCCAGGGGGCACTCAAGGGGGGCTGTGTGATTTTTGGCAATTTCGAAAAATCTGCAGTCACACTGAACTGTGAGATGATGTTCACATATGTCAAAAAATGATCAAAAGTAATGAAAGAGTGGATAAAAATAGCAAAAATGACATATTTTACCTTAGAGGATATCTAGGACCCCCTCAATTTTCTCAACTTTTCAATTTGTTATTTTATGGAAAAGTCAAGAGGAACAATGTTATTCAGCACATTGGAATAAGGCTATTCATCTTATAAAAACTGGATGGAATGATATCTGAGGGATGTAAGGGCAGTTTCCTTATTTTTTCTGATTTTGGCCCTCACAATTTAGCAGTCAAGATTTGATGGGTTTTGTAATATACAAATCAGATATTGTTTTTGAGATTGCATCCAGCAGCCAAAAGAAACTTGAGTCGAGCACAAACCAACCAGAAAAATTCACCCAGTCACCCAGGACCACCATCAACCCCCCCTCCACCTATAATTTTTTAAACTTTCCATTGGTAAATTCCTCAGCAAAGTCATTAGAAACAATCTTACTCAGCACATTGAAATAAGGCTATTTATTACATTCAAGAAACATAAATCCAGGGGGCACTTGAGGGGGCTGTATGATTATTGGCAATCCTGAGAAAATCTTCAGTCACACTGGACTTTTAAATGATGTTAAAATATGTCAGAAAATAATAAAAAGTGATAGAGCAATGGAGAAGAATAACAAATATTCAAGGGGTCACCTAGGACCACTTCAATTTTTTTTTTCAATTCTGGCACAGGAAATTTTTGGTTCTCACACATCAGATATTATGGGTTTTGTGATTCCACATTTAATTTTGTTGTTGATATTACATTCAGTGGCCAAAACAACAATAGTTCCATGCTAACTAACTGAAAAAATTCAATAGGGGGGATACTGGGCAATTTTTCCATTTTGGCTCATCTTCTTTTAACCTGCTATAATCCCAGACCTAACTCAACAACCTTCATGATCAAAAAAACAATCAGAGTCTCAAAATCTTTTGCCATAGAATAGAACGCATTATGGATGCTTCCTCTGTTTGACAAAATGCTCACCCACAGCTCTGTATTGAGGTATACTTTCCGGATTATCCATCCTATAGTGATGAAATGTCACAATGGAGAATTCTCAAGTCACTCTTGAGTCTGGACTTGTAACTTTTTATTTCAATGATATTATGCAGGATCTTCAATTCTATCAAAAATTTCATTTCAAATCAATTATCACATGAGTGTTGTCATTGCATCAGTAGAAAGATACTGTAGATGTTATGAGTTTCAAATAATATAAATTATGATCATTCAGCTTTTCAGGTTGGCAACTGCTAAAATTCAAAGTGTAACTGAATTCTCATCACAACAGCAGATCAGAGCTGTCTATATCTCTATCTTGTTTCGAACATTGTTAAGAATTGAGTATTTTTCCCAAGTTTTCTATACTGTGGACAGAATATTATTCCTTGTCATTTTTTGACTCTGATATCAAAAGATTCTTCAGTGGTTCTTTGACACTGATATCATCAGATTCTTCAGTGGTTTTCTACTGTGTTATAGTTTAAGGTTGGTATCTTTAAAAAATCACTTTGGTATTTTACTGTTCACTACTTCACTATGCACCCACCCACTAAATGGGTAGTTCACATTATTCACTCATAGTATTCACATTTAGATGTAGCCTAATCAGTACCTCAATGTCAACTAAATGTTCTACATTTTCACAAAGTGGCATTTCTCACATTATTTTAGTTCATGAAATTATTGGAGGTGACAGAAGTATCTCATTGATTTCTGATAACAAACGAGGATAGGTATAATAAGCTAAAGTTTTCAAACTTCGTACACAATTATTTGCTGTGCAGTTTTATTGAGATTCTTATCAAACTATTCAAGGTTAGTTATTGAAGAAGCATTGTTTCATATAACCTTCAGCTGCTGGCTGTTCTATTATATTTTAAACATTTCAATTGAAATGTATGAACATTATACCTTCTTGAAAAGTTTGAACATGATACCGGTATTATAATTTGAACAGTTTCATTGTTCGATGTTATGATCTAAGATTATAGTATCAAATCTTCATTTTCACAGTATCAGAGCTTTGTTTATTGCCAACAGACTGAATTGAATTTGTTATTCCAATTTAAATTTCTAAATGTATTTTTCGTATTTCCTTCATCATGAGTGATTGGTATCTATTTAATATGATTCTTAATTTCCAATTCAGGTGTTTCTTTAAGCACATTAACTTGAAAAACAATGTTATTCAATGTTTTCCAATTTTCTTTCTGACATGACTACCATCAAGTTAATCAATACAATGGATAAACTCCTTATTGTGAGTGCAAGCCAGGGGAAGTGGTTCAATCAATACTTGAATGAATTTGCTGAAACTGGATTGGATGTGAGTTTTGTATTACCTACTACTAAATATGTACTTTGTCACTAAATACTTATCAAAATTGATGTGTCAAATTGAAGCTTTTCACTATTTCATATAGTTAGTTTTGATGTGTATGTGTGATTCACATATTAAATAATTTGAAGGGTAATGGTTCATAAAATTACTCTTATTTCCTGTTTACTTGTTTTTTCAGCCAATTTGACATGAATTTCCAAGCAATTCCAATTTTCGAAGTAATTTTTGTTATTCATTCCACAATAGTACCACTCATTCAAATATTTGTATCAACTTCTTCATTATTACAGGTCACTGTTAACTTCAGGTCTGGTCGAAAGGTGCAGGACATTGACTCTGCAATTGTAGAACAGACCTCTTCATTCACTGATGTGGTCCTTCATCTTGATACTAATAATATTCCTGACCGCTTTGATAGTTCACCAATCATTGTCAAGCGAATGCATGATTTGGTGGATAGGATCCTGATGGTTAATCCCACCTGTAGGATACACATCACTTTTCCTAGGCAGAGAAACGATTTCCAGTATGGGACAGAGAGGCAGAGACAGTCCAGAGACTACCAAAGGCACATGTATTTCATTGACTTCTGCAACAGCAAGGTAAATTGCATAATATTGAGGTGAAATAGTGATAAATTGCTTCTGTGGAAGGTAGAAGCCGTGTGAATGTGATTTTTGAAATTAATCAGAGGAACAGGTTTCTCTGCTATTTCATGAGTTCATTCTGAATTACACAAAATTAGATTGAATATTTGACAATTTTGAAATGATTAATTTTGTTTTTTCAATGTAATGGAAGTTGGAAATCTGTATCGATTTTTGAAGATCTGCCCAAATTTTATATAATAAATCAGAATATATTGGCAGAAATGAAAGCAGTTCAAAATCATAGATACTTTAAATTTTTTTTTTCCACTTGAAATAGAATTTTTTCCCATCATTCATCTCACTTTGATGATTCTCTCAAGAAATAATCATTCGATTATTAACTCATGAGAACTTCATAGCTGTTCTCCACCACTTATAGGCTGAGATTGATCTTAATTGTTCTTAATGAATTTCAAGTTTGAAAAGTTAAAGATAAATTTAACTTATCATTGATAATTAAGCAGTGATAATCAAGTGTAATATTTAACTATAATTTGGTGTTTTAATTTTTCTAAATTTGAAATTTGCATCCCATATTCATTTTTGGACGAGAGTTGAGCTTGAACTTTTTACAAAAGAAACATAACCTATTTTTTGGACATGTAATCAAAATTTGGGAATGTAATAGTTTTGGGTCAAGCCTGTTGTTCCTTCTCAATCATATTTATATGATTTTTTATTGTTTCCACGAATAAATAAATAAATTTCATAAATGACTTCTTGAATGTTATGATATAATACTTATGAAAATTTCTTTTTAACTACCTTTTCATCATTTCTAGGCTGCAGTCACCAATGTACTGATGAGGCAACAGCTGTCAAAAGTTCCCAACTGCTATTTCATCAATAATGATGCTGTGTTTGTTGGGCAACATGGAGAAGTCAAACGCCATCTTTTGTCAAAGGATGGTCTTCATCTGCCTCCTGCTGGAATTCCAGCACTTCTTGGTAAAATATTGAGACATGTGGTGAGTGTCATTGATTCATATTCATCTCCACCATCACCTAACACTCTGCCATCTCCTCCACTATCTTGGTTGAAATTTCACTCTTTTCCATCAACCTCCTATCTTCAACCTCAATCAGGGAAATGCTTTGAGAATCCCCAATCAAGTGGGCTGTCTTATATCACTCCAGTTGACTCTCACATCTCTGATGGGAGGGTGTCATACAGGGATGCTCTTCTTACTCCTGTTTCTATTGTTGGAAATTCACCAACTCAATCCTAACCAAACCCCTTCCAAGGCTAAACGTTGATATCTTCCAATACCAAGTCACCACAACTTATGCCATTTTCCATATCCAATCTTTCAAAACTCAAACCCAACAAACCAACCCAAAAAAGAAGAGTCATTCCCAATTCAGGAAACTTAGTTCAGAATAAGTCAAGAACAGCCAATTGCAACTCTCTTCCAGCTGAGAAACACACCTTGCTGCTTCATCCAATTCCAGTAACCAACAGATTTTCATCACTCACCAAACTCATATCATGTGAAGAATCTGCTGACTTACAGCATCATACTTTATCATTGCTATCTGGCTCTTCAAACTCCATATTTTCTGCGAAAGTTCCAGCCTCTTCCTCATGTAGAAGGAGGAGAAAGCCTAGGAGATTGCAAAATCATGAGAGAAGTTCGATGAGAAATGGGCTTGTGATGAGAAGAGACCTGAAAGGGAGAAGATGCTACCACATGATGTTGAGTTGGAGAGAGGAGATCTTGATGACTGTGGATCGGATGTAGCATCAGAGTATAGTTTGGTTGCTATTGAGAAAATTGAATTAGCTGAGATGAGTTATACTGAAGAGGTTTCCATGGATGTAGGGAACCTGTGTGGCATTCATTCAGCAGAGGAAACACTTCCAATTGACAGGGATCAGGATAATTCTCATGAGGCGAGGATATTAAAAGCTCCAGAATCAAACATTGTAGATAAGATATTGATGTCTGATGAAAGAGGTGGGGGAGATGAAAACTCGTATTTTCAAACTAACCCATGTCAACAATCCTTTTGTGTTATACAATCTGGTAGTATTTCTCAGGATAATGAGTTCTTGTTTTCATATCTTTCAAATAATAATCAATGTGTATGTATATCCACTTTGAACATTGTTTATATAAACACAGTTTCAAGGAGCATATTCACGCAGCAAAGTATTAATGATGTCATCATAATTATCAGGAGATGCTTATTATAGGAAAACTAAGAATGAGCTTGGTCCATCCCATGAAGAACCTTTCTTACTGGTAGATGAAGTTTCAGAGTTTCTTCAATTCAATGACATGATGTACTTCAGAATCAAGCATGAAATGGTTGGGTATGGAGTATAATATGTTGATGGTGTCAATGGATTGAATACTGAACTTCAAAATGTATTCATGCATGATAGTCAAAGTGGTTACATTTTTGTGGTACAGGGTAGGGCTTTTTCATTGTGGTGTGATGATGATAATGATTTCTATATGTTCAATTCTCATTCTGTCAATGAGAACAATGAGTCTGTTGATGGAGGAAAAGGTCGTGTATTCAAGTGTAGTAATCTGATGGCCCTTGCTCAGTTACTATTAAAATCCGCTCATATTTCACATGAACTTGAATGGGGGCATGCCTCTTATAATATCTACAAAATATCACCAACCATTTTTTCACAGGAAACAGCTCAACCTATCCTTCATAAGGTCATAGTGGTTGAAATCACTGGAGGAGATTCAGATGTTGAAAAGCCAGTCAGTCCATGAGGAGATAAAAATAGCATTGAATATTCCAAAATCATATATTGATGATTATAAGCTGTTCACAAAAACCTCAGTCATATTAGAAAAACATCCTGAAGCTGCAACTTCATCCCTAAATAATAAATATATCGACAACTTAAAAAACAATCACAATGATCTAGAACTTTATGCTCAATGTTCAGTTGTATTATCAGATAGAGACAATCAATCATTTACTGTAATTCCCAAGAATAAGGGGGGTAGGCCACCAAAGGCAAGAGTTGGAAAGCCCAAAGTATCTGACTCAACAAGTGCTGAATCTAATGATATAAACCCGAGCAAAAGACCTGGTAGGCCCCCTAAAAATAAATGATGCCCCACAAAAAAGTTTCAAGCAATGATGGTTGTAATAAAGTGATTTCTGATGTCACACCTGGTAGGCCTGCTATGGATAAGGGAGGATGACCTAAAACATCTAATTCTCCTACAGAGTTGAGAAATGATAGACTTCTAGGTCAGTATTCTGGGGAGGAGCTGAAATTTATTAAACCTTTCTATTTAAAAAATAAATCTCTACAATCTAATAATTGTTCCAGATGTCCCTTCTGCAATGCTAGGCTATTTGAAGAAGGAGCTGGAACAAATAAAAATGTTATTGTCAAATGGTGATGTTCAAATGGTGCAACACTTATTAAATTGCCCCCATCAACGAATAACCTACCTAACCTACTCTACCCTACTGAACTCAACTATACCCATCCCATCCCCCTTAACCTACTCTACCTAACCCACCTCATCTGAACTACCCCAACTAACCTGCTCTACCTAAACAAATATCCCACCCTACCTAGCCTACTACATCCAATCCACCCTACCCTAACTACTCTACCTAACCTACTTGGGCGGAGCCCGCCATCCAGCCGGAATTTTCTCGGGTCGGGTGGGTGCGGGGGGGAGCCAAATTTTCGACGATTTTTGCATGATGGAAAATTTGAAAAATTCCTAGCCAAACTGGGACATCTGACAATACCAACTTTCATCAGGATGCCTTCGGCCAGCACCGGTTTGTAGCAGCTGCTGTAACAAAAAAAATTATGAGAACACTAATCCTATCACACATTACTCATTACAATGCGAAAGAAAAGTATAAATGACAAACAATGTATGAAAAAAACTACTTTTTCTAGGTGGGATCGGCTGGAAAGATAAGATGAGGAGGAAGAATATTTTATAAATCATGGTTTATCATGTAATAGGCAGATTGTAGTAAAACATGAACAGAAAAAAGTGTTTAGAAAAACCGATAAAAAGTCTGGGAGAAATAATTTGAGAGGAAAAAGAGAATCTTCTGAGCATGTTATAAGAAAATTGTAATATTAATGAATTTCCAAAAAATATCCATTATTCAGTAATGGAATCATGCTTTTTATAATGTAGGATTAACAGTGCCCTACAATTAGTAGGCCTCTCACCTTGATATTCTAGAAACTCGAAATAGAATGAAATATATTTGGATAAAAGTCATTTATCTCTAGTTTTCCATACCGTATAGTATTTCTTTATTGGAAATTGAAAGCTGGTCTTGTTATGCATGATAGGCCTATCACTTAACTTTGCGGTAGCAAAGCAAGTAGGCCCCGCCCTCCAAGGTTGAAATGAAGGTAACGATTCCATTCTATTCCAATACGGTATTTCAATATGAAATGAATGGTGAGACTGAGAACCTTAAATCAATAGGACAAACCGTTTCAAAGCTATGTGGAGTGTTAATCACAGACTTGTGGCTTACTAAAAATCAATTGATATTTGCAATACTAATTAATGATCAGCATTATAATGACCACCTCCCAAATTGAAAAAATCAACTTAGAGATTCAATATTGCAGATCCTGGATGGAATGACTTCTTTTTTTATTAAATAGAATAGAATGACTTCTTCATTTCAATGACGTGGCGAAGTTTGGACTGTAATGTCCACTCAACCACAGTGTTTGTGGATGTCATGTTTAATGGCGAAATAAAGTTTTTGAGTCATACAGTGAAGTAGAATTTCCTATTCAAGCGGGATTTTGTCTGACTGATATTGATATTGCAAAAGTTGTTGAGCTTCGTGAAGCCAGTGATAGTTAAGCCAGTTACACACATAGATTTTTGGACGTTTGATTTTTTGCCGTCCTGATGAAATCTAACAGATTAAATGATACTTGAAACTCTTGAATACATTATATGTTTGCCAAGTTATGCAACTGTCGGAAAAGTATAATTATGAAATAATATCCTCCCCATTAATACGCGACCGGAATAAGATTGATACGATATCAGAGAAAATGCAAAATGCTAAAACTAAAGAAGACTTGTAAAATGCTGTGAGACCTCAAAATTAATCTATATGGTTCAAATTATAAAAGAGATAAAAAACTGAATCACCATTCATCCCCATTCAAAAGTATTCTCAACTCCGGCTACGAAATGATCTTGGCAATATAATATTTTGCTTGTATATGCTAAAAACTAACCACCTGAATGAAGTTAGTGAGGCGTGAGCTATTTTCTCTTTCTCCTTCATGTTGTGTAATGAAAAATCATGTTGTATTGTCTCTTGTGTGATAATTATATTTTACAAGCTCATTCCAAGCCTTGACTTGAAGAATCACAGATTAATCTAGAATCACTATGATTCTCAAAAATGTAGTAATTCCAATGATAGAGTTGACTCCTGTACAGGGGAGTATTGTTAGCATAACATTTGCTATTCTCTCAACTTTCCTTGAATTGGTTCCTGAGTTCCTTTTATAGAATTCAATTTGATATCTCTGATCTATTCCAATACTCAACCATGAAAACCAATTTTCGAATCAGAGTCTCAATCAGACCCTTTGGATATCGATCTTCTAGTAGTTAACAGAACCAAAATGCAAAGAGTATAAAAAATAACCCACCAGTCACTGGTTAATTGGCTGTGGTTGGGTGCAAAGTAAATGCTATTATTATTGTAAATGGAAATAGATACAAAATATCTCCACTTTCGAGGTGAATTCCATTTCAAAGACTGGAGAGATATCGGCGTTTTTCTTTCAAATAAGTAGTAAGATATTACAGGAACAGCATACCCAAACAGGGGCGTGGCCTTGCCCCCAGGACCCGGGGACCAGTGCCAAGGCCAACAACCTCCTCCTCTGAGGCTCTAAGCGGCAACCCCCCCCTCCCCCAGAGGGGGAGGGGAACTAAACCAGTTGCCTCAAGAGCTAAACAAGTTCCCCCTCATCATAGTCCCAAGCACACGCCCACTATCAACCACTTCCCACCTGAGGTAGTCTGCTATTTCAAAGGTATTGATGGTTTATCCGGTGAGTGCCTCCATCTAGCGGCAGAGATTCCAAACTGTTGCAAAATCAGTTATCGGTTATAGACAGTACCATAGATAAAGGTTAAGCATAGGATTTCTTGTCTTGTCTCTGACAGTACTGTCATAAACTGTACCGATATAATAATTTAGTTGTATTTATCAAATCAAACAAATTGCTATTGCTGAAGGAATCGCTTACACAATTATCTAATATTCTATAAGATTTTTAAAAACTGCAAACACTATCATGTAAGGAATTTATACTATAAAACCACTTTCTTGTTTCAAGTTCCAATGAGTTATTGTAATTATAATTCAGAGCTTTTTTTAAACAGGAAACAAATATAAAAAATGTACTATCCTGCTCTGTTTGTGATAGATGATTTGAATATGCATCTGAATCTAAATTGTCCTTTTCAACTGAATTTACCATTTCCTCTTCAAATGGAAAATCATTTTCTATACTCTGATTGAGAGTCTTTGGATTAGCATTCTTTTGTAATGTAGAATTTTTATCAATTTTTCTGAAAGCATAGGTGTAATTATCATTATTCAAGATAACCCGCAATGTTCGTGATAATTAATTTGAATTTACAATTTCCTTCTCAAGTGAAAAATTTGTATACTCTGATTGAGAGTCATTAGAACAATATTATTATTTTTTTGTAATGTAGAATTGATGTTCACTCTTTTAAAAGTATAGGTGTAATTATCATTATCCAAACATGAATTGAACACTGTCAAAATGATAGTATAGTTTCCTTTTGATGGACTATAAGTCGAATGTAATAAGATCACAATCTAAAAACTGTGATTGAATATAATTAACTATATCAAACTTTCTGAAACCCTCCGCACACCTCTCTCCATTCTCTCTTTGCAACGGTTCATAATATACTTTTCCACAATTGGAGTGGAGGAAACTGGTTTGCAAACTTATGCAGGATGAAACATGAAAACTAAATTTCATTTTTAATTTTTGTAAGTGGCCTACTATAAAATAGACCAGCTTTTCCACTCAACCTTCAGTCTTCACCCAGTGTTCAATGTGAGATTCATACAGAACCACCTATCAAGCAAATCCAAGGAATAAGGTAAGGCCTTTCAAAAATATACAACAAATATAATATACATACATCAAATACTTATTTCGATTCAATTTCTGATCATCTTTTTCAAATAAAATCATTCAAACTTGATTTGAGATGATTAAATGAGACTAATTCAACCTTCTCCATTTTAAATCTGATATTGTCAAAACTATTTTCAAGTTTTTCCTATTGTTTCTTCAAACTATTTTTTTTATGTTACCAAATCCACCTTTTCATTATCAAAGTCAGATCTTGTTAGAACCATTTTCTTATGCTCACATAACTGATTTTCTAAATATTCCCTAGCATCTATCTCATTACTTTCACCATGTGGAACATGTCCAAGCCTGTCCACAGACATGAGGTAACTGAAAAGCTAGATACGACATTTACTTTAACCTTCCCTAATACATTTCTACTCAACTAGATCAAAAATAACCTCCCACAATTGATTATTATCTGTGAATGTAATTATATGATTATCATTGCTACATCCATATTCCTCAATTACAATATATAAGAATTCATATACTTCAGATAAGATTGAATACTTTAAACTTGAATTCAACCATTTACTATCATCTGACAATTCTTTATCTCCATTATCTTCAACTTTACTATCATTCTCAATAAATTATTATGTATAAGACAAATAGTTCACAGTATTATTCTTGTACTGTTCCAGGATATCACCTTATTTTACAAACAACAAATTCCAACTTTACCAATCAAAGCAAGCATCATCCCATCAGCAATAGTGATTATCAAAGAAAATCACATGTTTGCAGAGAACAGTGAACTTTCGATCACCACATCAGGGAGTCATCTTACAGCAAACTTTGACTATACTAGACAAGGTATTATCAAGGGATTCCCATCAAGAGCGAACACTCAACAGTAGAAAACACTAGACTGGTGAGATCCGATTATTATTTATTATAAGAGTATTATGAAATATACATTAGAAAAAACTACAGCTATTGATGGAAATGTTGTTAAATATAGATTTTCGATCATTGAAACGCAGTTGGATTTACAGTTGATTTTAACAACTTTGAAAGAAACAATATTCAAGATTTTAATCAATGATTCAGTGATTTTTGATGGGAACATATGTTGGTTTATTGCTGTAAAAGTTCATCTGATAAAAATAGCACCTTTACCGCCAACATTGATAGTCAAGAACAGACTATGAACATGGAGACAATTGCAACATTTCATAGCAAATCTTATAATATGATTAATATAAATCAAAATACCGATGAATTAATACATCAATTTGATTTAGCATCTAGTAAGTTAAATACAGGTTTGGAGCAATTTGTTTCTCATGGTTCTGATTGGGTGGTGAATTGTATTTTAAATTTAGATATCAATTTTATAAAATATAATCCCATTTATGGTGGTGATTCAACATATATAGAAACACCACCAGAACTTGTCAACAAGAGAGTTCTGATAAACATTAAAAATAATGATTCATATTGTTTTCTTTGGAGCATCTTGGCTTTTTTTCATTATAGACGTAGTAATTTGAATGTTCAATACTTGAAACAATTTAAAAGTGAACTTAGAACCGATTCTATAAAATTTCCAATTTCTTCACGTGATATTTTAAAATTTGAAGGATTAAACCCAAGCATAACTGTTATAAGTTATGATATAAGCATAACTGTCATCGCCTATGACAGCGCCCGTAAGAAATTTTTCTCATACCGTGTGACTACACACAGAGAGAGAGTATAATATACATTTGCTTCTGCTATTTAGAGAATGTTACCCAAACTGTTCGCATTATGTTCTTATAAACACAAGTCAGAATAAGAATGGACTTAGCCATCTTTTATGTCATTTAAAAAATGGTAGAAAATCTGTTCATATATGTCCTTTCTGTTTTCACCGGTTTACATCAAATAAGAGAACTAATATTGATGGCAAGTTAAATTTACAAAAACACATTGAAATTTGTAGCAAATTCGGTGAACAGAAAGTCAGTCTTCCAAAGCCTGGGAAGAACATTCTTGAGTTTACAAACTATACATTTACAAAAAACTGTAAGTATATAATATATGCAGATTTTGAGTATTTTATAATACCAATGAATAATGAAAAAAAAGGGGGGAAGAAGTAGAAGAAGTCAGAGATAGCTCAGGTGAGGGTGAGTCACAAAGATTGAGGTCTTATACTGAAAAACGCGCCAGACATATCGCTTGCAGCTATGCTTTTGTTGTTCTGAATGAGAATAGAGAGATTTGTATGGGTCCATATTTGTTTTGTAGATGAAGATATTATTGGAAAATTTTTGAAACATGTTACTAATATTGGTGATGAACTCTACAAGGATTTGATTATAGAAACGCCCATGTTTGACTTAACAGAAGAAGAACAATCTATGTTTGATAATGCACAAACATGTGGATTTTGTCAAAAACCTTTTACACCTGCCAATATTAAGGTGAAGGATCACAATCAAGCTACTGGTCATTTTGAAAAAGCTGCTCATGCAACATGTAAACTTAGTGCTAAGAAACCTACTTTCATTCCTTGTGTATTCCATAATTTTAGAGGGTATGATAGTCATTTTGTAATACAAGCTTTAGCTTTCAATAACAATAAATTGAGATGAATTGCTAATAACAGTGAAAAATTTTTAACAATCAGTTTAGGTCATATTAGATTCATAGACAGTTTACAATTTTTAAATACTTCATTAGATACTTTAGTGAAGAATCTAGCTGATTGTGATGACTATAGAACAAAATTTAAACGACTGTGTTCAATTTTCAAGGATCAGTCACAACAGAAACTATTTTTAAGAAAAGAGGTATATCCATATTCTTATATTGATGGACCCCATAAATTCAATGAAAACTGGTTGCTATCTATGGAACATTTTTATAACAGTCTAACTGAGAAAGCTTTAGATGAAGTTGATTATAAACATGCACAAGAGGTTTGGAGGGTTTGTTCTATGAAAACTTTTGGTGATTATCATGATAATTATCTTTTGAGAGACATCCTCTGCTTATCAGATGTATTTGAAGATTTAAGATATATCTTCTATAAAAATTATGGTCTTGATGTAGCTTAATTTTTATCATTAGCTCATTACTCATTTCAGGCTATGCTATATAAAACTAAAGTTAAATTGGAATTATTGACTGATTCATGTATGCACCGTCTCTTTGAATCATCAATATGAGGTGGTTTATCTGTGATTCCAAACAGATATGTGGAAGCCAACAACCCCTACATGAATAATGTATATGATAGCGGAAAACCTACATCCTATTGTTGCTACCTTGATGCGAACGGCTTTTATGGTTTCTGTATGACAAATTATCTGCCATATGTTGGTTTCAGGTGGTTGACAGAGACGGAAATAACTTCCTTCAATGTATTTAACATTCCAGATGATGCTAAAACAGGCTATGTCCTAGATGTGGATTTAAATTACCCCTCTCATCTTCATGATAAACACAACGATTACCCTCTTGCCCCAATAAGAGGTTTACCACCTGTAGAGCTATTTTCCAAATATCAAAGAACCAACAATCAATGCACACAGAGAGTGTCAACCAAGCTTCTAGCCACACTGGATTGTAGAAAGAATTATGTATTACATTACCGAAATTTGAAACTATATTTGACACTGGGAATGGAATTAACAAAAATTCATTGTATTATCGCTTTTAGCCAATCTGCTTGGTTGAAAGAATATATTGACCTCAACACAAAACATCATCAGGAGAGTAAGAATGTATTTGAATCAACACAGTACAAGAATCTCACGAACTCGATTCATGGGAAATTAATTGAATGTGTTAGAAATAGATTGAATATGAGATTGATTACAGATGAGAAGCGATTAGTGAGAGTATTATCATGCCCAAATGTAAAGCAGTGGAATATGTTTAATGCAAATGTGATTGGAGTGGAGTTGAAAAAGTATGATATTGTATTGAACCAACCAATTTATTGTGGGTTTACAGTTCTAGATTTCAGCAAACTAGTTATGTATGACTCTCATTATAATAAGATTCTCCAAATGTATGATTACCAAAGGGTGAGAATACTCATGTCTGATACAGATTCTTTTCTTTATCATATAGAAACAGATGATTTTCACGAGGATATGAGAAATAATTCACATTTATTTGATATGAGTGGATACCCTCCCACCCACAAATGTTATAGTTTAACCAATTACAGGAAACTCGGTGTCATGAGGGATGAAATGTGTTCGCTTATAATAACAAAATTCTCAGGTTTGAGACCAAAGCTTTATTCTTTCTTATATGTGAATAAATCAAATGAAATCGCTAATAAGAATATAGCTAAAGGCATGTCACATTATATAATTGATAATAATTTGAAATTTGAAATATATAAGGATTCTCTATTCAATAGGAAGATTCATTATGAATCATCCAACATATTACGTTCATATCTGCATAATGTTTTTGAGATTAGGATATCAAAGATAGCTATTTCCCCACTTGATGACAAATTCTTTATTCTACCCGATAATATCAATACACTAGCCTGGGGACATAATCAGATTGAACATCATATTAGACTTGAAAAAGAGTTGAATGTAGCTGAAGAAGATAATGATGGAAATGATACAGAAGAAGTGTTGGTACAGTAAATCCCAATGCAGTGAACAGGATAACCTCAACCATATTGATTGTAATTAATATGTGTATAGAAGAAGCATGGATATGATTGAGACTTTAGTATCCATCTGCTAGTTGAAGAGAGAACAGGATAAAATGAGCAATGTACGAGAGCAGTTGGCAAATGAGTTGCATAAACCTGTCCGTAAGAACTTTATGAAAAGGAGTTATATTCTAAAAGGGGTTAATGACATGTTACAGGCAGACCTTATAGAAATGGGGGATTTTGTTAAAATGAATTCGAACTATAAATATATTTTAACTGTTATAAATGCATTTACAAAGTTTGCATATGCTGTGCCACTAAAGACAAAAACAGCTCGTGAAGTGAGTGATGCTTTAAGACCAATATTTAAGAGAAATCTTGGCATCAAGCTATTTTGTACAGACAATGGGAAGGAATTTTATAATTCTCAAGTAAAGGCTCTACTACAACATTATAAGATACATCACTATAGTGTCTACTCCAATTCTCATGCAGCATTTATTTAACGTTTCAACAGAACTCTAAAGTCGTGCATATATCATTATTTCACTGCAACTGGCAATTATGAATGGGAATCTTGGTCTTACATTAAAGGACTATCTTTTGTTCTTAGATGGAAGGGCTAAAAGAAAGTTTGGACATTTAAGATTCTGTTATATGTCGAAAAAAGATTTTGATAAGTTAAAACGTGAAGGGAAACGCTGTCCTGATGTAACAGATACATGTCCCTGTTCTTTTCTAGCTATGAAAGTATCTATCATACAAAAGCATATTAATGAGAATGAAACTTTAAAATCAGCTGGTGAAGATTTTTCTCACAATTTATCAGAACAGTGTGGTCTAGAAGCAGGATTAAAAGAGAAAAGTAATTGTCTGTAGCAATTATACTAATATTGTTATAATATTGCTTTCAGAGACATGGATATCATAGCTAGCATAATTCCACATTATCAATGTTGTATTTGTGTGACATTCTCATGAGTTTTGTTGATTTAATAGCGAATTACAGAAAAAACTTTGTAGACCTTGATGAATTTCTATGGTTTGTGAGACCAGGAAAAAGTGATTTAGAAAGACAGCTACATTTGAGTGTATGTTATTCTGGTAGCAAATTACTAAGTGAGAGGATATGCAGGAAATCTGCCTATGAGCTTCCTGAACGATGTTTTTGTGATTCATAATCATATTCTGTTTATAAAATTAGGGAATTCATCAAAGAAAGAGCAAAACCAGATATGGATACAGATAAACTTTTTATGGAAACAATGATTAAATGCGCAAATCTAGCTTACATTAATTTTAAGACAAAATGAAAAAGCTTTTTCTAAAATCAACTGTTAGTACATTATAAATTGAAAAAATTTAGTAATTAAAGATTGAATATATGTAGTTAATTCGTTTGCTTGTAATAGTTATTAATATGTTTTGAACATGAACATAGAAAATTGTATCATTAGCAAGGGTGGCATGTTTTGTAAAATACTTTTTTACAGTAGAAGATGAGTGTATATTCTGGAATATTATGTTATTTTCTGAATGTAGTGTATGTAATTTTTTGAGAGGTGAATATAATAGCATTTCATCTTGATTTTGTAGTCTATTATTTGTGAAAAACCTGTGTTTGAACTGTTAGTTGTAGGTGAAGTGTGTTCATGAACACATAAGACATGAATGATGAGCAGAATCTGAAGAAAGAAGAAAATGTACATGGAGATGAAGTTTAAATTCCTTTTTTAAATTTTTATGAACTAATTGTCACTACAAAAATGGCTGACATGAACAAAAGTAAGCATGGCATGCTTTTTCCAAATCATATCTGATCAATATCAGTTGGTGGTTCTTCTTCTGGCAAGAAAACATTCTCCTAAAACTTATTTTCCATAGAAAAACATTACATTTTCAAAGCTTATATTTGTTTAGTAAATCCTTATATCAGCCCAAGTATGTATTTTTGGAAAAAGTCTTCTCCACACTAAAATTCATAAAGTTTTCTATGTTGAATGATATTTCAAGCATACCAAGTACAAATGATTTAGAAAAGGATAGTTTGGTGATTTTTGATGACTTGCAATTGCAGAAAGCTGCACGTATTTGAGATTATTTCAGCATGGGGAGACATATGAATATTGATGTGATATATCTAAACCAGTCCTATGCAACTATACCTAAGCATATAATCAGAGAAAATATGAATCTGATTTTGATTTTTCGAATAGACTTACTTTCTTTGAAGCTAGTCCATAGAGATTTTGCAGAGTCCGATATGAACTTTAACACTTTCAAAAATATGTGTTCAGATGTTTGGATGAAGGGTAATGGACATAATTTTATCACCATTTGTACTGATTATAAGTTGCATGATAGTAGGTATAGATTAAATTTGGACACATTCTTGGATCCAACAAAGTTCAGTGATGAACATGGAGAGTTAGTTTAGCAGAATAAATTATAATATTGAGTTAGTTGTCAAACCGTACTCTTATTGAGTGTTTGCTGTAAATATGGGTGTAAGTAAGATTGTTAATAGAGGAGGTGGGGTGAAGGTAAAAGAGGAAAGAATAGGAAAGATTACAGATGTGAGGGATGGTAGAGATGTGTTAACAAATGAAATTCATGATTTGAGAAAATCAATTGTTGAAAAATATAATATTCTATGAGGTATGCAATCTGAATCAGAGTTGAATTTGGAGAGACGATTAGCACCAATTAAAAATCCTCTTCAAGAATTAAAAGAATCATCAATGAAAATTGAGAAACAAATCAAAAATGGAATAAATGATTCTGAAGGTGAATTCTATATTAAGAAAGAGGAAGACCCAACTGATGATGAAGATTCTGTAGATGATGATGATGAAGATGAATCTGAATATTTCAGTGATGAAGAAGGGAAGACTGACAAAGGGCTAGATCCACCTCCTTTAAGCAAATCTTTCCTAATTAGGGAAACCATGTTACAGGATATACTTGACAGTTATTTGGATACTTTTCATTTGTTAAAAAAGAAGTCTATTCCATTAGGTATACAGTATGATTCTAAAACAAGTTCATACTTCATGGGAAAAAGTCATGATCACATTCACAGATAAACATATTTTTGTTGGAAAAGGTAAATTCAAAATAACAAGAGGTTTACTAGAATTATTATTCAAGGCGCAACCAAATAAGGATTATTGTAGCATGAATGATTTTCGCAATTATAAAAAGATTCTAATTGCAACAGGTGCACATTTAAACAGACTGGGTTATGTAAAAAGGAATAATGGGATTAAATTGCTGTTAGTTCAGAAACTATTCATCAAAAACACGTAGAACTACACGCTCAACAATGAGGAAAGGATTGAATTTCTTGAAGAATATAACAAGTAATAGATCATATGTTTACTATGATAATCCAAATGAGTTTGTTACACGTTTGCAAATGCTATTAAAATCGCATAAAGCTGGTAACAATTCTCATTCAATCAAAATAAATTCAATTTTAGAAGAACTAAGAGAATCGCATATAATTTATTGATAGGTGGGTGGGTAGCACAATTAAGTTATTGTTAGTATTCAAGAGATAGTCTAGATGGGAAGATGGTAACGTTGCGCTGTCATACTAGTAAAAAGAAGACTAACACATACAGATAGAAAGGGGTGATTGGTAGTGGTTTATTATCCACATTGGGTAATATTGCTAAAGGTATTGTGAATAAAGCGGGTAGCATTACTTCAGGCGTTCTGAATAGGACAATGGACTCCCTACCAATTGAGCTATACCTTCCAGGGGTCCTATACTAATACTGCGGTCCCAGCACAAAGCTAGACAAACGGCTTAAGCGAGGTGATCAAGGAATTAATTCCTTGGATAAAGCTTGTCATATTCATGATAAAAGTTACTCACAATCTTCAGATAACTTATCACGTTCAAGAGCAGATAAAATTTTAGCAGTTAGTGCTTGGGCGATATTCAAGGATCCCAAAACAGACTATAGTCAGAAGGTATTAGCATATTTAGTCACATTAGCAATGAAGACAAAGTCGGCAATTGGATCTGGAATGAAATTACCACATATTTGTAGAAAAAGGTCAACACAAAAGAAGTCCAGCAGGAAAGGGAGAAGTGAGGGTGTAACTAAAAGAAATAGTGAATATTTATGGAGGGAGGCGATCTAACGTTTGATGAATCATGTTAAAGGAAAAGGTTATTATCTCAGACCATACCTCAACTACTTTGGTGGTGGTAGCGGTGGTGGAAGAGTATTGGATTCTCCATCTGGATCAGTGCCACCTCATAATGTGCATGGTCTATTGATGAGGGAAAGTAAGAGGAGAAGGACATCAAAGCAATCAAAACATAGAGCAAGAGGGAGATCAAGGAAAGGTAGTAAAAAATGATTGCCAAACTCAGTAAAGCTATGTCTGGTCATGATCTAAAACAATGGGTGGGATTGTTAAAAATTCCGCTGCATGGTGTGTATATTCTTGATATGCTGCCAAACAGAATCCATCATGATGAGATGTCTATTGTTAATCTGGATTCTCATACCGGACCGGGTACACATTGGGTGGCCTATGACAAACAAGGTGATAATGTATACTATTTTGATCCCATAGGCAATCTACAGCCACCATTACAATTGGTGAAGTAGTGGAAGAAGCAGGAAGTTGTGAATGTATTTTAATGTATTTGTGGTCACCTATGTTTATTATTCTTGTCTGGTCAGTTGTAACTATTTTTAGGTGGAGGTAAGTACTACTACCATGATTAATATGGTTGTGATAACGCTTTCTGGAAAGAGTAGTGATTTATATGAAAATCTACCACAAGTTTCGGATTTAGATAATAATATGGAATATGGGATTGAATTAGTGAACCTGTGGACTTTCAATTCTATTCCAAATGTTATTAAAGGGAAAAATTCCAGTTTCAAATATGGTGATCAATTTATAATGCTTGAAACAGGTTCTTATGAAATTGATAATATCGTAAAAGCAATAACAGAAAAATTGAATGTAACTAGTAAAAGTCTAGTTATACGTGGGAATAATAATACAATGAAAACTGAAATCTATTCTGATAGACCTATTGATTTAACTCATAATGATTCAATCGGTGCAATACTGGGTTTTGAACATAAGGTGCTAAGTCCAAATATTTGGCATTATTCCAATAAACCTGTTTCAATATCAAACATCACATGTTTAGAAGTTTCATGTAATTTGGCTTGTGGGAGTTATAGCGATGGTGAGGAAAAACATACTATTTATGAGTTTCTTCCAAAGGTTCCTCCAGGATATTTAATTACCCTACAATGCATGATTTTTTCAAAATTGTAAAAATAAATGGATTTACTTAGATTTTGGTTTTATTAGTAGAGGAAAAATAATAAAAAAAATTTTCACTCACCATATCAGCCCCCCCCCATGATTTTTCCGATGGTAGCCAAATGGCAACTTCATGCAGTGAAGGTGGTTTGCCATCAGTAAGTTATCTTGAGAACTCATTGGTACACAATTGATACAACTTCTCTATTCACATTATTTATTATCACAATTCATTTATTACACTCAATCACTGTATCCTGTTACATTTGTCTTTAATTTCAAAGCATTTTAAACCCCTCCCCCCACCCATGAAAAGAATATACCCAAATTGAATAGCAATAACCTAAACCTAACTTGGACAATAATAACTCTAAATTGAAATGTTTATGAGAAATAAAGTAGGCTGCACAACAACTACTCAGAGGAAATAATAATAGCTTGAACATAAAAACCATATAAATTTGGAAAAAAATTAATTAATTAGGGCAATAATAAAACCTATCTGACTATAATAAATCTGAATAAACACTCTTCTCTAAAAAATAACTTACTAACAACTCTAGTCTAAAAGAATATCATATTATTCATCAATATTTGTTTATCTTCTATGCTTTCAATGTTTTCTCAGTATGATAGCTAAGGAAACAATTGTTTTTGTTGTTGAAACACAAGTAGACCTGACATTTCGAACATTTCACTCTTGTGTATCCCTTACATGCAGGAATTTTGCACTTCTGTTTTTTTGGAATATGTTCCATCCAATGGTCCATGCGATCAAGCCGAATATCATCAGGAGTATCCCTACTGGCGCGCTGACGTTTTGGCTGATGCTCCTCTGCTTCAAAATTTGAAGGACGACCCCTGCTCTTCATACTTGAAGTTCCAATCTTGCAGAGAACTTCTGCCAACTCCAATCTGAAGTCCAGCAAGCTCATTGTCTTCTTGGACCCATCTGCTTCAAAAACTTTTTTGTACAAAATCCAAGAATTCACAATTGAGAGGTCCAGAAGGTGGTAGAAGATCCTCATATACCATTTTTTTGTTCTCATAGTTGTCCTGTATCTCCCAATCAGACTGTTGGTTAGGTCCACTCCTCACATGTGCTTATTATATGTCAATATAACATCTGGACAAGAAACTGTATCATAATTTTTCGTTTTCCTATTGAAACGTTTCACATTTTTTGTGGGATTTGTACCAGCAAACGATGAGAGCATATTTACTATACGGTTACTATACGGTTGTCCCACCAAGAAATGTTTGAGAGTTCATGCCCATCAAAATTACCCACAAATTCCACAGTTGTACCTCGAGGTTCTTTTTTGAATAAATGTTCTTCTGGAAGCTTGCAATTTGTTACTCGGTTCCGTCTCACAGTTCCCAATGACAAAATTCCTCGGCTCTTCAAGTACAGCATAAGTGGTATGCTTGTATAATAGTTGTCGAAAAAAACTTTATGTCTCCTATTCTCAGCAACTGGTCGGCATAGTCTCACAACAACGTTGCTTGAAGCTCCTAAATCTGGCTCATTTTCTTTTCTGTTTGAGTTGTCATTCTCCTGTCCTGAATACACTTCAAATGAGTACATGAAACCGGATACTCCACTCAATAAAAATAATTTGAAGCCATAGTGGTGTGGCTTGTTTGGCATGTATTGTTTCATATGATGTCTTGTTTTGGTTGGACACATCTGTTCATCCACAGATAGTGACTCTTCCATAGGTATTTCCGAGCACTTTTTATTCAAATGGTCAATGATAGGCCGTAATTTGAAGAGTTTGTCATGTCCCTCCTCACCTCTAGGAATTGCTTTTGTGTTATCATTGAAATGTACCCATCTTCTTATATTCTCGAATTCATTGACTGTCATTGTCTCTGACACAAGAGGAATTCCTAATAGTCTATTCCAATAGTATCTCACATTAGTGATGGATACAACTGACATCACAACACAAATACCAAGGAATTTTCTAATGTCATTCACAGATATTTTACATGGCCGCTGCGGTTGAGTTTGAACACTGTACAATGTACTTTGATCAGAAATCAAATTCAAAATGTCTTTATCAAAAAAATACGAGAAGAAATCATATGGAGTTTTCAAAGATTTGATTATTTCTGGCAAGTCTGTGAATTCCGTTTCAATTTTTTGCAGATTTTGTTTTTTCCAAATTGTATTTTTTCGTAGATTGCTTGAAATTGGGTGATCTGGTTTTTTGGTTCTGGAAGCAGTAGGTGGATGACAGATACCAGAGCTTGTACTGGGTTGATTGGTTTCCACATTACATTGATCAGTCTCTAAATTACTTACTATCGATTCAGATTGAGGTAATATTTCCTTATCTAATATGTTGAAAAGAGCATTATTTTTTGGGACTGGTTCATCTTCATCATCATCACTGTCGTACTCACTTCCACTTGGAATGTCAACACCAAATAAAATGTTTTCTTGTAGTTGTAATGCCCCATCTTATCCCACTAAATATATTTCTTCATTTGAACACATTTCAAACTACTAAAACAAACACATTTCACACTACTAAAACAAAATATAACTTGAAAACACCGATATTTCAACAGATAAACTACCAAAACCGTACGTGATTCAATCACAAACAGGAAACACAGAATACAAACATAACCTGCAAACTGAATAGATATGTAGATGCATGGAGTTGCCAGTCAGCAACTGGATAAAAATTGCAAATAAAAATTTTTTAGAAGATGAAACACATGTTTTCAATAGGTAAATTATATTTTCAAGTTATGATTGTATGATTTATATTTTTTATATCATAAATTCATAAACCCAATTTGGTAAATACACATTTGAAAATGAGTGTTTTTGAATTCCTTGACATCTAGGAGGCCTTGGAAATAATGTTGTTCTAAGAGCCTTTCACGCTATCTGTGTTATAAGAAATGAACTAGAATGATAGCAGATGATAGCATCTATCACATGAATGCATGAGGTAGCCAATTGGTTTTTATTGAGAATAGAAATAAGCTTTCTTAAAGCGGTAGCCGTTTGGCTACTTCATGCACTGTAGGGTTAATGAGCCACCAAATCCGATTGTATATGTGGGTTTAAATACACACAAGTTTCAGTGCATTAATGTCAGAGTGACTGACCAAAATGGATCTGTAGTCGATTTCAGAGGAGATAGATTGACAGTTAAACTACATATACAAGAGAAGAAGTGAGATGGGATTCATTGTATTCAAATCGCATACCTCAAATCATAATCCATGCAGAGGAGATGAAACTTTTGAGAGGATGAAGATGATATTCCTTACTCTTCTAATTTCCTACATCATCTAGAAGTACCAATGATGGTTTATCCTCCTGGTGAATACATCTCATAACATACTTCCCATTATTAAAACTTTCCAAAGTTTGTCCATTTACATCTAAAAAAACCTTTCTGGCGAAAATATGTCAAAAAACAATGTTGTCCTCGCTTATTTTTCTCATATAATCACAACACACTTCTCAATCCGAATGGTGTACAAACTATTCTCACCTTATATACTGGATAGCTGGAGTCAGACTTTAAGTCACGTATCTGCACAATGGCAATACTCTCCCCTGATGTCTCATTGAATTTAGTCAAATTGAACTGCTGCTGCTGCTGCATCATGTAGGAGTAGAATAGCATGTCTCTGCACTCAACTGTTCTTGAACTGGGAATGAAAGCCACTTCAGTATTGTATGCGGTATCACACTGTTTTCCCCCCTCCACTCATCAAGGTTTTCATGTTTAAACCGGTTTGCAGTTCAGGAACATTCAATTTCATAGGTCTGTAATAACATAGGTAATCATTTATATCATAAACATTCACTGTGTTTAGAAAAATTAATTTTAATTGTTCAGCAATCATAACATCACGATTTTCACATTTTGCTTTTGCGATAGCTTCTTCACATAAATCAAACCAGTCTATGTAATCATGTAATTTCGATTCCAATTCTATATCAGCATACAACCAACATTCGGGATCCATTACAACAATGATCAGATCTGTTCATAACAGCACACTGGAATGGATTCTGTTTGTAGCAGAGTTTTTATATGAATTGGTACCAGAACTGAAAAATTTGCTGGATTAGCAATATCACTCTCGCCTTGTGCATGTATAATTGATATCCACACCATAGACAAATTACCTCTTGCCCATTGTAGTAAAATCCTTGTCTCGCATATTTGCGTTTGTTTTCCTCAGTATAAAATGGACACATCTTCATACTTTTCATTCACTCTGCTTCACATAAGTAATCCACTTTCCGACCAAATACTTTCTCTGCCTTGGACAACATCAATGACAAATAATGTTTAGTGCTGAGTAAAGCACATCTACCATCAACAATACTATTATGAATTTTGCAAACATAATAAGTCCAGCAATCAGAGAACTTTCTATAATTAGGCCTTTTAAAATTATCAGGTATTGTTTCAACATTATTATGAAATTTCTTTAGGAATTCCGCTTTTTCTCCACCCTTTGTATTTACTCTATCATGGTTTTTGAGACAAGCTTCTATTAGATTATCAGAATAATCTATTTTACCCAATTCCCATTTTATCTTGTAATGATAAAACTCTAACCAACATACATCTCGATGGGTTCTCCATGGTTGCTGTGATTTTGAAAATGGTGGTTAGAAATGTAATATAACATAAGTATTTTTAGGATCAATCATTGCAAATTCCTTTAATATAAATTGATTATTCTCATCTTTGAATCCATGAAACTCAACAACAGCAAATGTATCATCAATTCTAACCTGTTTGAATGTGCTGCAATCCCCATCATCTCCTCCCTCAGCAACCCCTCCCTCCTTCATCAACAGCTCTTCCTCCTCCTCCTTGTCCAAGTTGCACTGCACACTGACATCTGCATATTCCACTTTCTTCGATGGTTTTGAATGACAATTTCCTCCCATCTTCAACCCCAATGATAAGTCACCAGTATAGCGAGATAATAAACTATTATAGTCCTTCTGGTCCTCCTCTTCTTCCTTCACAGTTTGAAGTAAGGATGATGAAAGAGAGTTGCGCGATGATGATGTTGAAGTTCCGCTCGATAGCATGGTTCTTATCCTACTAAAGCTTTTTCAATCAGTCTTAGGTTATATACAACCTGCTCTCACCATGCACTCTACTGGTAAAACTACTGCACCTCTCGAACCATTGATGTTAGTGGGGTATATTCTATAATATTATCACTTACTAAAATGCAATAAGCACTGATTGAAGCAGGCACATCACTCACAAATTCAAATTTGAGTCGCACATCTATTGATCCTTTCAATGTACTTGGCTGGTGCAAACAATCAATTACCAAAATTGGTGTATCTTTTGTAAATGTGGTATAATCAATTTCATTCCCATGTTCAGAATTCACTGGTGAATTTGAATAACTACCTGCAAAGTCTAAAATCATTTTATACATTAACTGTTTATCACCTAATAGATTGTCATAAGGGTAATAAATGCTATTCAAATATAATTTCACATTATACAGCTTGCACAAGTCAAAATTTGCCATTGTAGTCTTCAAGAGCAATTTTCTATTTGTTTGAAAAGCTAAAATTACATATTTTGGTGCATCTGTATGTGCCGCAGTTTTAATTGTCCAACTAAGTACCTTTGTTGTGGGTAATATGGGATATTCATGTATTTCCCATTTGTGGAATGCTAATTTTAGTGGACGATCACTATCTAGTATATGTAAAAACTTGAGTCGTAATCAATCATTTATTTTCTTTCCAAAACATACATGAAAATGTACATGAAAAAGTCAAAAACTAAAAACTAACTTAAAGCTAGAGAGAAATTAGTCCTCATGTTGTAAATATGATCCTCATGGATATAGCCATGAGGAAATGAGCCATAAGGAAATATGGTCCTCATGTTGTACATGATCCTCAAGTTGTAAATATGGTACTTTCCACTGCAATTTTGTAATGTTGATTGATACACTTTGACCATCTGTTGTAGTAATACTATTTATATCTGTTGATGATCTTAATAATACAAGTTCTTGTTTCAAGTTCAATATTATTTGTTGAAAATCTTCAAAAAAGGCTAGAAGCAACCTCACTGGAATACAAAAAGTGAACTTGTTATTGTCCAAAGTATATCCTTCTTGATCAAAACCTGCTAGAAAATATGTATTTTTATCAAATACATTTTTCAAAAGTAAGCCTTTAATTGTACTTGTGATTCCTACAAGACATGACTTTGCAATTGGATGACCAGCCAACTCATATCTTATTTCATCAAACATAAATCCTATTGCATTACTTACTAGTTTATATGTTGCATCTTGAATACTAGTTTCTCCCTTGTCATCTTTCACACTCTTCTTGCATGTAACATCACCCTGTATAAGAATGAACATGGAATTTACATGGAAGGCTATAATTATCTTGTGAATTCATTGGAATTCTAATTTCATCAGATTTTGTTAAGCGTTGATTTGCATAAGGAGTGTGGGTGTGATATTCCAGACTCTTTATTTCATTGAAGAAATGTATTTGCCTCTCAACATCCTAGATCTCACTTATTGCGGCCATTGAAGATGACATTATCCAAATTTACTCAAAATCATAATTTTTCTAATATCCTTGCATTTTTAGATGTTATCACGTTGAAATGTGAAACTCTACTAAACGTCCTATTACAACTCTTATTTACCTCCCTCTTTTTCCTCATCTTCAACCTCTCAAAAGTTTCATCTCCTCTGCATGGATTATGATTTGAGGTATGCGATTTGAATACAATGAATCCCATCTCACTTCTTCTCTCGTATATGTAGTTTAATTGTTAATCTATCTCCTCTGAAATCGACTAAGGATCCGTTTTGGTCAGTCACTTTGACATAAATGCACTGAAACTTGTGTGTATTTAAACCCACATATACAATCGGACTTGGTGTCTCATTAATTAAATATCCTGGAGGAACCTTTGGGAGAAACTCATAAATAGTATGTTTTTCCTCACCATCGCTATAACTCCCACAAGCCAAATTACATGAAACTTCTAAACATGTGATGTTTGATATTGAAACAGGTTTATTGGAATAATGCCAAATATTTGGACTTAGCACCTTATGTTCAAAACCCAGTATTGCACCAATTGAATCATTATGAGTTAAATCAATAGGTCTATCAGAATAGATTTCAGTTTTCATTGTATTATTATTCCCACGTATAGCTAGACTTTTACTAGTTACATTCAATTTTTATGATATTATCAATTTCATAAGAACCTGTTTCAAGCATTTTAAATTGATCACCATATTTGAAACTGTAATTTTTCCCTTTAATAACATTTGGAATAGAATTGAAAGTCCACAGGTTCACTAATTCAATCTCATATTCCATATTATTATCTAAATCCAAAACTTGTAGTAGATTTTCATATAAATCACTACTCTTTCCAGAAAGCGTTATCACAACCATAGTAATCACGGTAGTAGTACTTAACCACACCTAAAAATAGTTACAACTGACCAGACAAGAATAATAAACATAGGTGACCACAAATATTTGTATTGGGTTTTTGTATCTTATCAGCATTATAAAATACATTCACAACTTCCTGCTTCTTCCAGTACTTCACCAATTGTAATGGTGGCTGTAGATTGCCTATGGGATCAAAATAGTATACATTATCACCTTGTTTGTCATAGGCCACCCAATGTGTACCTGGTCCGGTATGAGAATCCAGATTAACAATAGACATCTCATCATGGTTGATTTTGTTGGGCAGCATATGAAGCATATACACACCATGCAGCAGAATTTTTAACAATCCCGCCTATTGTTCTAGATCATGACCAGACATAGCTTTACTGAGTTTGGCAATCATTTTTACTACCTTTCCTTGATCTTCCTCTTGCTCTATGTTTTAATTGCTTTGATGTCCTTCTCCTCTTACTTTCCCTCATCAATAGACCATGCACATTATGAGGTGGCACTGATCCAGATGGAGAATCCAATACTCTTCCACCACCACTACCACCACCAAAGTAGTTGATAAGTAGATAATAACCTTTTCCTTTAACATGATTCATCAAACGTTTAATCGCCTCCCTCCATATATATTCACTATTTCTTTTAGTTACACCTTCACTTCTCCCTTTCCTGCTGGACTTCTTTTGTGTTGACCTTTTTCTATGAATATGTGGTAATTTCATTCCAGATCCAATTGCCGACTTTGTCTTCATTGCTAATGTGACTAAATATGCTAATAACTTCTGACTATAGTCTGTTTTGGGATCCTTGAATATCGCCCAAGCACTATCTGCTAAAATTTTATCTGCTCTTGAACGTGATAAGTTATCTGAAGATTGTGAGTAACTTATATCATGAATACGACAAGCTTTATCCAATGAATTAACTCCTTGATCACCTCGCTTAAGCCGTTTGTCTAGCTTTGTGCTGGGACCGCAGTATTGGTAGCCCCCTGGAAGGTATAGCTCAATTGGTGGGGAGTCTATTGTCCTATTCAGAACGCCTGAAGTAATGCTACCCGCTTTATTCACAATACCTTTAGCAATATTACCCAATGTGGATAATAGACCACTACCTATCACCCCTTTCTATCTGTGTGTGTTAGTCTTCTTTTTACTAGTATGACAGCGCAACGTTACCATCTTCCCATCTAGACTATCTCTAGAATACTAACAATAACTTAATTGTGCTACCCACCCACCTATCAATATATTATATGCGATTCTCTTAGTTCTTCTAAAATTGAATTTATTTCGATTGAATGAGAATCGTTACAAGCTTTATGCGATTCTAATAGCATTTGCAAACATATAACAAACTCATTTGGATCATCATAGTAAACATATGATCTATTATTTGTTATATTTTTCAAGAAATTCAATCTTTTCCCCATTGTTGAGCGTCTAGTTCTATGTGTTTTTGATGGGAATAGTTTCTGAACTAACAGCATTTCAATCCCATTATTCCTCTTTACATAACCCAGTCTGTTTAAATATGCACCTGTTGCAATTAGAATCTTTTTATAATTGCAAATATCATTCATGCTATAATAATCCTCATTTGGTCGCGCCTTGAATAATGATTCTAGTAAACCTCTTGTTATTTAGAATTTACCTTTTCCAACAAAAATATGTTTATCTGAGAATGTGATCATGACTTTTTTTCACATGAAGTATGAACTTGTTTTAGAATCATACTGTATACCTAATGGAATAGACTTCTTTTTTAACGAATGAAAAGTATCCAAATAACTGTCAAGTATATCCTGTAACATGGTTTTCCTAATTAGAAAAGATTTGCTTAAAGGTGGTGGATCTAGCCCTCTGTCAGTCTTCCCTTCTTCATCACTGAAATATTCAGATTCATCTCCATCATCATCATCTACAGAATCTTCATCATCAGTTGGGTCTTCCTCTTTCTTGATATTGAATTCACCTTCAGAATCATTTATTTCATTTTTGATTTGTTTCTCAATTTTCATGGATGAAAGCCAAACATCTGAACACATATTTTTGAAAGTGTTAAAGTTCATATCGGACTCTGCAAAATCTCTATAGACTAGCTTCAAAGAAAGTAAGTCTATTCGAAAAATCAAAATCAGATTCATATTTTCTCTGATTATATGCTTAGTTATAGTTGCATAGGACTGGTTTAGATATATCACATCAATATTCATATGTCTCCCCATGCTGAAATAATCTCGAATATGTGCAACTTTCTGCAATTGCAAGTCATCAAAAATCACCAAACTATCCTTTTCTAAATCATTTGGATTTGGTATGCTTGAAATATCATTCGACATACAAAACTTTATGAATTTTAGTGTGGAGAAGACTTTTTCCAAAAATACATACTTGGGCTGATATAAGGATTTACTAAACAAATATAAGCTTTGAAAACATAATGTTTTTCTATGGAAAATAAGGTTTAGGAGAATGTTTGTCTTGCCAGAAGAAGAACCACCAACTGATATTGATCAGATATGATTTGGAAAAAGCATGCCATGCTTACTTTTCTTCATGTCAGCCATTTTTGTAGTGACAATTAGTTCATCAAAATTTAAAATAGGAATTTCAACTTCATCTCCATGTACATTTTCATCTTTCTTCAGATTCTGCTTATCATTCATGTCTTATGTGTTCATGAACACACTTCACCTATGACTAACAGTTCAAACACAGGTTTTTCACAATTAATAGACTACAAAATCAAGATGAAATGCTATTATATTCACCTCTCAAGAAATTACATACACTACATTCAGAAAATAACATAATATTCCAGAATATACACTCATCTTCTACTGTAAAAAAGTATTTTACAAAACATGCAAACCAAGATAGAGTATATACAAAGGGTGGAGAAAAAGCGGAATTCTTAAAGAAATTTCATAATAATGTTGAAACAATACCTGATAATTTTAAAAGGCCTAATTATAGAAAGTTCTCTGATTGCTGGACTTATTATGTTTGCAAAATTCATAATAGTATTGTTGATGGTAGATGTGCTTTATTCAGCACTAAACATTATTTGTCATTGATGTTGTCCAAGGCAGAGAAAGTATTTGGTTGAAAGTGGATAACTTATGTGGAGCAGAGTGAATGAAAAGTATGAAGATGTGTCAATTTTATACTAAGGAAAACAAACGCAAATATGTGAGACAAGGATTTTACTACAATGGGCAAAAGGTAATTTGTGTATGGTGTGGAAATCAATTATACATGCACAAGGCAAGAGTGATGTTGCTAATCCAGTAAATTTTTCAGTTCTGGTACCACTCATATAAAAGCTCTGCTACAAACAGAATTCATTCCAGTGTGCTGTTATGAACAGATCTGATCATTGTTGTAATGGATCCCAAATGTTGGTTGTATGCTGATATAGAATTGGAATCAAAATTACGTGATTACATACACTGGTTTGATTTATGTGAAGAAGCTATTGCAAAAGCAAAATGTGAAAATCGTGATGTTATGATTGCTGAACAATTAAAATTAATTCTTCTAAACACGGTGAATGTTTGTGATATAAATGATTACCTATGTTATTACTGACCTATGAAATTGAATGTTCAAAAACTAATCCAAATTGAAAGTGTGATGAAGTGTTGCGCAATATAGGTTCATCTAACAAAGAGGATCCTTAGGGTTATTGACATTTGCAAACATGTTCAATCATGTCTGACCTTGGGATGGAAGAGAGAAGAATGGTCACAGTAATGGTGAACTGCAAACCGGTTTAAACATAAAAAACCTTGATTAGTGGAGGAGGGAAAACAGTGTGATACCGCATACAATAGTGAAGTGGCTTTCATTCCCAGTTTAAGAACAGTTGAGTGCAGAGACATGCTATTCTACTCCTACATGATGCAGCAGCAGCAGTTCAATTTGACTAAATTCAATGAGACATCAGGGGAGATTATTCCCATTGCGCAGATACGTGACTTGAAGTCTGACTCCAGCTATCCAGTATATAAGGCAAGAATAGTTCGTACACCATTCGGATTGAGAAGTGTGTTGCAATTATATGAGAAAAATAAGTGAGGACAACGTGTGTTTTTTGAGGTATTTTTGCCAGAAAGGTTTTTATCAGACCTAAATGGACAAACTTTGGAAAGTTTTAATAATGGGAAGTATGTTATGAGATGTATTCACCAGGAGGATAAACTATCATTGGTACTTCTGGATGATGTGGGAAACTAGAAGAGTAAGGAATATAACAGAGTAGGCCTATTTCTTAGCTGTATACAAATCAATTCTTTATATTAAATTATTATGAGTTTTTTCATAGCAGTTTAGTATGGAATTCATATTAATGTTTCAGTTTTGAAATGAGGAAGCGTTTCAAGCTAACACCTGCGCTTCGTACAGCACAAAGATGGGGGTATATGAAGTTGAAAGTTGATGCATCTTTCAAGTTTATATACCCATATCCTCCTGTCAGGTGGAAAAGGTGGAAAGCAAAGCATATATAATAGAAGGTAAGTATTAGATTTGATTTAGTATAAGCTTGTTAGAGCTGCAGTTCAGTTGTACATGAGTACTTCTTGTTTAATAGAACATAACCTCAAATATGTCTCATTGTTTTAGTTATTCCAAATTCAAAAAGTTGTCCAGGTTATTAATGGGAATAACTTTGGACGAATTTACAGAATTGGCTAATAGCATTAGATTCTCACAATATTGTGTTCAGAATGATAGTGAAGATAAGGAAAATGATAATAAAGAATTGTCTGATGATGGTAAATGGTCAAATTCGAGTTTGAAGTATTCAATCTTATCTGAAGTGTATGAACTCTTAGATATTGTAATTGAGGAACGTGGGCATTTCCACTATGGATGTAGCAATGATCATCATATAACAACAATCACAGATGGTGATCAATTGTGGGAGGTTATTTTCGATCTGGCTGAGCGGAAATGTATCAGGAAAGGTTGAAGTTATAGTCTTATTCAGTCTTCCAGTTACAACATATCTGTGGACAGGTTTAGATGTGTTTCATATGGTAAAAGTAATGAAATAGATGCTAAGGAATATTTAGAAAATCAGTTAAGTGAGCATAAGAAAACAGTTCTAACTAGATCAGACTTTGATAAGGAAAAGGCAGATTTGATTACATCCAAAGATAGTTTGAAGAAACAATTGGAAGAACTTAAAAGAACAGTTTTGACAATATCAGATTTTAATAAGGAGAAGGCTAGACTATTGTCATTTGATCATCTCAAATCAAGTTTGAAGATAATTACTGAAGAAGCGATGATTAGTATTAATAATCTATTAACTAAAGATGAGTATGAAAAAGAAAAAGTTGGATTTGTTAGTTATGATAATCTTAAGACTGGAATTAGGTTATTAGAAGAGAGTATGATGGATTATGTGTACAATAATTCTGAATTCAAACAATATATTCATGATGCGATGTACCAATACGCATGTTATCTGATAGGAGAATGTGTAATGGCTTCAAGAACATTCGACTGGGCAGAGCTTGAAGGTCATGGCTTCACATTAGAACATAGTGTAGAGAATTTTGTTCGAAGAATTAAAATGTCTAAACCAGAGATCCCATTCAATAAGGACGATTTTTTAACACCAGAAGAACATCGATTAAAACATCGATATGATGGTTATATCCAAAAAAAACATCTGACTAGGATAAAAAGTTGGTTAATTAAACAAAATGATAGATCTGGATGTGGAGGGGGGATCAAACTGATGGATATGGGTGGAGATAAAAGGTTGATGACTTGAAGTGGAATGTGAAATGTTCTGTTCCAAAAATTCAAACTTCAGGCGCTCATATCTCAAAAAGTAATGACTTGGTGAAAAATGTTCTAAGAAATCTTTTCATCTTGATAGCTTAATAATATACAAATCAAAAATTTTGAAAAATATCACCAGTAGAAAGTTTATTTTCAGCCTTTGCACAGCCTTCATTTTTATTTAGTTTATTTTTAGCCAAGACATAGACTGCAAGAGAGTATAAGGCCTACTTAACTTTCTAAGCAATTGAAATTACAGTTTCTACAACACAAGTTTGATCAACACATCTGTTTGATCAAGTAGAACTCGTCTGACCTTTGCATGGGAAAATTCCTTCATCAATTCTTCAAGATCTAGGGACTGATCTATTTTATGTTCGCTAGACCACTCAGATGTTCCTGGGACAGTGTTGTTCTTAGAAAAGTCTTCATTAGCTCGAGTTTGGAGAAGCTTCTTATATAATTTTACTATTCAGATCCAATATTATGAATTAATCATTCATTTGCATTTTAAAATTTTCCATTCCTTAAAATTTGCTGCCCCAAAAATCTGCCGCCCTGAGCGGCCACACAGTCTGCTCATCCCTGAGGCCGGGCCTGCGTCCAATAAAGTATGTAATGAAAACATTTGGGGTATGTTGGGTGTGCTCTGTAGATGTGAGATTCTCTGAAATTATAATTAGTAGATAACCCGTGTTCCTCAATGGCGGTCTAATTAAAAACTTGACCCACTGGAATATTCAAAAATTCAAAATAGGCCTATAACCATCCTCAGTAAATTAAGAATCAATATGCAAAATATTTCAAGTCAATCAGCTCAGTAGTTCTGGTGTGATGATGCGTCATTCGTGAATTCCCTGTCACCTACGTCTGTCTATTAGCCAATATCATTTCCTCAATTAGGCTATATTATAGATAACTCTAGAACATCAACACAGACAAATAGTTATCGTGATTCACACAATATGGAAGATAATTGAATGAAGATCTAAAACCTACATGTACATTATTTTGCTGTAAACTTACTATAATCTTGATAGATACTATAAATTAGGATAGGAAGAGAGTTATGAGAGTTTCAGCAGTAAATCTTCCAAAAACTAGTGTGACAACCTCTTTCACCTACAAAAAGTGGTACAAAACTGTAGTGTGTTCTGTAAAATGTTATTGCCTTTATATTATATTTGTGACTTGTTTCCTACAAACAAACTTCTATATTATGCATTTATAATATTTCAAATGTTAATTCATTCTTCAGAAGTTCATATTTCTAAACATTTATTATTCTTTGCAATTAGATCAAATTCATTGAATGAAATTGATATCAAGAGATGAGATAATTTCTTGAACTTTGAAAAGCTATAACAATCAACCATATTTTTCAGTTGAGTGTATGTACAGGTAAAACGTGATAAGAAACTATTTGAATGAACATATATCTGCACACTATACTACACACTTCTATAAATAGAATTGAGCTTCAATGCATGTGAGATCTTTACAGCTCAACTAACAAAGCATTACTGAACGATTAAACCTAGACATTGCAGGTACAATGGAAATGAAAACAATCAAGTATATACTGGAAATTTATTTACACAATTCATCACAATTATTCATCACTTCCTCTTCAATTTTTATTAGTTTACTCACAGACAGTTTATGGGGTCTGTAATAGCATAGATAATCATTTATATTGTTCAAATTCACTGTGTTTAATAAAATGTCTTTTAGTTGTTTCACCAAATGATGATTTTCATGAGTTGAATGTTTAATTGCAATTTCACAAGCATCATACCAATCAATACACTGTTCTAACCTCATTCCCAATTCACTATCAGCTTGCATCCACTTGCACAGGTCCATGATGAGCGAATGAAGAAACTATACATATGTCTGTACTAATATAGAGAAATTAAATGGCTCCTGTCCCTTCCCTCCAATGCAACATACGCGAGCAGTATGATATCTCAATGCTTGCATACAATAAACACATTGAATTTCTTGTCCGTTATAGAAAAAGCCATATCCTGCAAAGTTTTTCTTTTCTGTATTTGAATAGAATTGACATTTTTTCATGCTAAGCATTCTATTGTTTTTGCACATGAAATTTGGAGACAAGTCCATATTTTTCATTATCAATGAATTATAATGAAGAGCGGTGAAGAGGGCACATCGCCCACTTGGATTGCAATGATGAATTTCACAGGCATTATAACACCATGAACTTGTAAAGTAGCTAAAATTTGGTTTCTCAATTTCATCCGGTAAACAACATACAGTGAATATTGTTTATTATGACATCGGCTATAATGACCTATCGGATATAGTGACCGGAAAGCTGCCCCTTGTTTGGTTTGCTATGTGTACAATGCTTTATTATATCGCTTATAGTGACATCGATTATAATCACATATCGGCTATTATGACCGGATTTCTATCAAAATGAGGAAAATAATATCGTATATAATGACGAAACGTTAAGTAAACAGGATGTTCTCCAGACAGGAATCATCATGTCTGTATTTATTCTAGTTGAGCCGTATTATTGGTCAGTCTTTTATTACGAAATCGTGAAATGTGCATTCCTCTGAACATTATAGGCCTATTCAGACATTCAGTTCAATTCTGCCTTTCGTTCGGTTCGGTTGCATCCTACAGTATTTCGGTTTGATGTGTGATTGGATTGTTACTGTAAAGTGTGTGTTATATTAGTGTGTGTAGTGCATGTTTCATTAAATTTTACAAACAGAACTCTTATTTTAATTGTATACAGTGTTGATAATATGGCTTCTTCCCGTAAGACTTTCACTATTGAAGAAAAATCGCACATCATTTGGCGAATTGAGAATGGTGAAGCAAATAGGGACATAGCGAAGGAATTAGGGGTTGGACATTCAACAATTTCGGTAATATGGAAAAATCGCGATAAAATTAAGCAGAGCTTCGAGACAAGTTCTATGAAATCAAAAAAACTTCGTCCTAGTCAAAACAATGACGTAGATCAAGCGTTGCTGAAATGGTTCAAGATACAAAGAGCGAATAATATTCCTATAAGCGGTCCAATTTTGCAGAGTAAAGCAAATGATTTGGCTGAGAAGTTGGGTAGACCTCGCGATATTACATCTGCATGGATACAACGATTTCGCCAGCGCCATGCAATCACAAGTGGTAGAATAAGTGGTGAGGCAGCAGCAGTTCCAACTGGTATTCCTGAAGACTGGTTAAACAATGTGTGGCCAAAATTACGTGATATTTATCCAGATGAAAAAATTTACAATGCTGATGAAACTGGAATTTTCTTAAAACTGACTCCTGAAAAAACATTAAGTTTCAAAGGTGAAAAGTGCAAGGGGGGGAAATTGTCAAAAGACAGACTAACTGTTTTAGTTGCCGTGAATATGGATGGAAGTGATAAGCGCAAGCTGATGGTTATAGGGAAAAGTGCTAAACCTCGTTGTTTCAAAAATGTTAATTTATTGCCAGTAACATATGAAAGTAACAAAAGAGCGTGGATGACAAGTGAATTGTTCGCTTCCTGGCTACGAAAATGGGACAATGAACTGAAATTGAAAAATGATAAAATATTGTTGATGGTAGATAACTGTCCAGCACATCCACATGTTGAAAATCTTACATTTATAAAGTTGGTGTTCCTCCCGCCTAATACAACATCTGTTTTGCAACCCTTGGATCAAGGTGTTATAAGGTCTCTGAAAGTCAACTATCGGAAACGTCTCATTCTACAAATCATTCAAGATTTGGATGAAGGATGTGAAACAAAAGTCTCTGTACTCGACGCAATTACAATGTTAGAAAGAGCTTGGAATGAAGTCACATCCATTACAGTGAAAAACTGTTTCAGACATGCAGGATTTTTAATGCAGTCTGATAACATTATTGAATCTGCATGCACAGAAGAGTCGTTACAAGAATGGGGGAGAAGTTTGGCTCAACCAGTGTCTCAGGATTTCTTTGAAGAGTATGAAGAAGTAGACAAGGATTTGGAAACGATGGCAGCTGTAAGTGATGAGGAATTGCTGACTTCGACTTTGAGAGAAGAAGACGACGTTACAAACACTGAGAAAGACAATGATAATGATGAGGAAATCAATCCACCAACACTGACTGAAGCTTGTAAAGCGATCAAGACAATTTGCCAATTTCTTAGTGTCACAAATACAGCAGATGAAGCAACAAAAAATGTTCTATTTAATCTAGAGAAACAGTTTCAAACATCGTACTACAATTCAAAGTGCAAAAAACAAACGAAAATTACAGACTTTTTGAAAAAGACCTAATTTTAACATTTTTTTGAGTTCAATTTTTTCTTATTTTGAGTTCAAGTTTTTTTTTATGAAACATTGAATTACTGTATTTTCAAACTAAAATGAAATTTATGAAGTAGCCTACTGAGTTTTTGAACGGGCCATATTTGTATACTGTATTAACCGGGACTTTCATTTGAATGTGACTTCGTTTGTGATTTCGTTTCAATTTTCATAAAAATTATTAAAAATTTACAGTACATTATAATAATATAAAGGACGTTTCAGTTTGGAAAGTGTGTTTACCTGGAATAAAATGCTGCAAGGAAAACGTAAGTGTCATTATTTATGCTGTTTTTTCACTAATGTATACTTTAGTACTTCCTGAGCCTAGTATCGGATATAGTGACTATCAGTTATAGTGACCCAAAACTGATGGTCCCTTGAAGGTCACTATAAACGATATTCACTGTATGTTTTTGTGTAACCTTCTAAGAAACTTTGCTTTCTCTGTACCTTTTGTGTAGATTTTATCATATCCTTCAAGATAAGATATCAATAATTTGTCTTTATAAATAAAATGACCATCTTCCCAGCATATTTTGTGATAATTGTTCTCTGCCCATGTTGCTTGCTTATGCAATTCACCATTCAATTCCGACTTTGCAAATGGCAACTTGAAATGCAACACAACAAAGCTATTTACCTGATATACGATTCCGATTTCTTTCACGATAATTTGATTAGAATTTCCCTTGAACCAATGCATGTCGACTGTTGCAAATTTTTTACAGGAGAGCGTTTCTTCCTCCTCTTGTGCTGTTTTGTCCTCCTCCTCCTCCTCCTCTTCCATCGTCCTCCTTTGTCCTCCATTCTCCTCCTCCTTTGTCCTCCTTTGTCCTCCGTTCTCCTCCTCCTCCTCCTCCTGTTGTTTAGGTGTACTACATCTTGATTGATAGTAGAGTAGCCTAATATCAAAGAATGACATCTGACTTCCTGGTCAAAATTCAACTAACTATTGATTCTTATAGTATTTTTGGCGCTCTTTCCAATGGTGCATTCCATTTCGATCAAGAACGGCTTCTTATATGCTATTTCCATCCATGTTTTCCAACATCTGTTTCAAAAACAGACAGCTGTTACAATGCTTCATTTCAAACACGGACATCTGTGGATATGAAGATGAAGAACCAGTGAGCAAGGAGTATCAGTTCATGTGACCAACAAAACTGTCATGGCGTATACATGTGTTTACTGCAAAGATAGTAAAGGAGGTATCGACTTATAGTTTGCTATTTTTAATAAATTTAAATGTATTTTCAGTAATAATTTACATCAATATGGAGCAGGAAATATTACCAATTGATCCATATTTTCAATGTCAGGTGCTACTTTTCCGAAGGAAATGCGATGGAGAATTGCGCACAAACTCATGCCTCTAACCCTGTGTTCTCTGCTGTGCTCCATCTCCGCTACTAGCGGGGTACAGAAAACAAACAAAGAATATATTACTATGGCACAGAATTGGATATAAAAACAAGTAAACATTAATCTAAAAAATTGGTTGTGATTTGACAAGCTGCAAGTACAGTGCAAAAATGTTATCTCAGGATCAGATTTTCATGCATGAACGATTGAGGTTATTAACATTTGATAATTGTTGGAAATTAGAATCGAGTCTGTTGTCACCTCAAAATATGGCTGAACAGGGTTTTAAATTTGTGCGAGCACCTGACAGTCAATGTGTGTTTTGTTCAGTATATCAAGAAAATTGGTTGTCAACAGACGATCCTATTAAGGAACATGAGCGATGCAGTCCAAATTGTGGATGGCGCAAAGAAGATAATATTTCATATGAAGAGGAGAATTTCGATAATAATATTCTATGACAATATGAAGAACGAGTTTTAACTTTCCATTGTCCAGAACCATTTAAGCTCTCGGTATTTATTAATAGAGCAGACTATTTTGCAATAAATGGATATTTTTTACATGAGAAATCATATCTGCAATGTGTATATTGCAAATATATTATTGAAAATCCTTATGAAAAAGTGATACATGTTCCGTTTTGTATATATAAAAAGATGAGCTATAATGGAAATGGAAAGACAAATGTTGAAGAAGAAGAAGAAGATGCTGTGGGAAAACAAGCTGGATATTGTACAATATGCACTCTGTTGTAGATGTAATTCCTAATCAGAATCGAGATATTAGTGATTTGTTAGGAATAAGTGCATTGTAGTATTAATTTATCAGGAAAGAAGTAAGTTCAGGAAAAATCATGATTAGAAAAATAAAGTAAAAATTGTATCATACTTACATGCAATGAATGATGTTCCAAACAAGAATTATTTCTTGATAACGAATTGTAATATGGGAAATGAAACTATTCAACTTTAGAGTTCAGTTAAAAATTTAATAAGATGTATATTTGAGTTCATGAATATGATGATTACATTGAAATTGATATGTTCATTTGAATTGAGCAACTTCTATGTTGTTTTATGAAATCAAGAAATATAATTATTTGAAGTGATTAGGTTGAATGCATGCTTCTATCTCATAAATTTCTCACTTTACTGAGAAAAACTAATTTCCAATAGATGTATTCGTATTACATGCATTCACAATGTGATATTGAATGATTAGAGTTCAGTTAAGAATTGAATAAGATGTGTATATTTTGAATTCATGAATATTATAATGATTACTTTTTGAAATTGAACTGATCAAGCTTACTAGTTGAATTGATTAGACTTCAGTCAAAAATTGAATAAGATGAATATTTTGATTTCATCATCATTATTATGATGCTTACATTGTACTGATCATACATATTATTTGAATTATTTGTACTAATCATGCAAAATATTTTTTGCTATTAAATAATAGAATATAATATTGAAGTGATGTGTTAAGAAAATTACTGATTCAGTTGATAGTTATTTGTTGCAATGTACATTGAAAGAGCTAGCTTATTAATTTGATGCATCACTATTGGATTCTGCAATATGAAGCAAGAAATATTATTTATTCAAATCATTTCAATAACTGATATTACTCACTTTGTGTAGAGAATGTCTTGTCAATCTGATGATATCAAGTTGAGATTATGACAATAATCTGTTGATCACAAGTAGTTGATAATCTGAAACAAATTATAATAAGTTACTAATCATAGATTTATTTTTATTTAACAGAAACAATGTGCATATGAAGCTGAGAATTCCTCCATCGCTCTGCTACTAGAGGAGGTGGCGCGGGATGATGACAATCACAATGATTTTGTTTCAATCATCAATAGACCGTCAGCTAAACCGTGGATGCCTCTCCGCGAGCTGGCGGAAGATGTCCTGCATAGTATTATCTCTGCTCATGAAGAAACAAACCACCACGGGAGAAGAATAATATTAAAAATGAACATTGCATCTACAAAGAAAATCTCTGAGGTATATCTACCTCAGAGATTTTCATCCACAATTTCGCCCATAAAAGTTATCAAATTTAATGCCAATTATAAAAATTTAGCAATAATGGTGAAGCATGTCACTGCTACATGGACTGACATTAAGATTGTTAAAATTTAACAATCTTATTGTCATAACATGTTGTGGTGAGATGCTTTACAAGTAGTAGTAGTATATAATGTAAAAATTGTAGTGATTAATAATAAATTTTAATATTGTTTTTATGAAAATTGTTTTTAATTCTCACCTGTTTGTTGTGTCAAAAAAGATGTAGAATAGTGCACTGTTCACGCAAGAATAGATCCTCTCGTAACTGAACACTCAATGAATGTAGAATAGTACACGCAAGAATAGTAATGCTCTTGTAACTATGCAGTCAATGAGTGTACAGTCACAAGAGAAGCTATTTTATAGTTGCTGCTGCGCGCACATGCGCTTGTACCACATGTCGGTCTCAACCTTGTTGCGAGATTCTGTTCTATCTGTTAGCTCTATACACTCACTATAAATATTGCAATCTATTTTTATCAGTATGCTTACAACACTTGAAGGGTGAAGTTGTGTGATGAAGATAATCGTATGAAGAGTTTTATTTGTTCTTCTCTTTATAATATGTTGTGTGAATATGCTATTACTTTTCCATATTGCTTTGAAAAAATATGATTCAATGCAAAATGATAGTAAGAGAATATTGGAATCTATACAAAATGTACAAAATAAGATTAGGGATTTGGAAACACCTCAATTGATGCAGGAATCACTCCTAGTAAGAAATCATACATTATCTTATATCAAATCATGTGTCAATTCATCAGATGCTTCTCTTGATGTTAGTCCAAGACATTTGTATAGATTTATGATTGATAAACGTTCAATTCTTTGCAATTTCTACAAAACTTACAACATACTTAACAAGTGTGTTAATAAGACACTTGATTATAGAAAATTGTATTCCCTATTGATTAAAACATACGAACTTTGTAGTAATATATAAAGCACTTAGTGAGACAATTTCTTCGTCTCTCGATTGAGGTTAAGTGTTTGATCAATTAACTTCAGTCGATGTTCAACTATTGAGTTGAAAGATAATGGAAAATGGTATGTACAAGAAAGTTATCTTCTAGGAAATGAGGGAGAGAAATCTTGAGTTCGGCTAGCAAAATTGTCAAAGGTATAGCGGGTACTGTGGGGGACATTACATCAGCTATTATAAATGAATTGATAAATGCATCCCCCATTGAATCCCACATCCCCGGCTATCAGTGGTGCGGACCTGGCACCAAGGTTAATGAAAGGTTAAAGAGAGGTGATCAAGGTATAAATTCATTAGATAGAGCCTGTAAGGTACATAATATAGCATACACTCAAAATAGTGATAATAAGTCGCAAGCAATTGCAGACAGAGCTCTTGCAAATGCTGCATGGGAGATATTCAAAAATCCAAAAACATCTCCTAGTGAAAAAGCACTTAGTTATCTTGTAACAAACGTGATGAAAGCTAAAGCAGCATTTAGCAGTGGTTTGAGAAAGGAGAAGAAGAGCACAAGTGTTAGGAAAACTCATAGCACGTTGATAAGGAAAAAAGCTATTGCTCAGTTGAAACAGCATATTGCAGGTAGAGGTTACTATTTGAAACCGTACCCCCCAATCACGACTGGTGGTCGTATTTTGATTGGGCTCAACCCCTCCTCCTCCTCCTCGCCATATGGTGTAAGTTTATTCCCAAAGAAAAAAAGTAAAAGAGGAGTTAAAAAACGTAGAAAGACAAAGAAGGTGAAAAAATGAATATTGATGGTGAATTGTCTAATCACGATCTAATAAAATGGTGTAAATTATTTCAAATTCCCCTACAAGGTGTATACATGATAGATACATCACCTAATAAAATTCTAAAAAATGAGAATTGTATTGTTAATTTAGACATCTGGACATGGTTGGTTATAAGAAACGGGGATCAAATGTTTACTATTTTGATCCACTTGGTGATTTATAACCACCTCATGAATTGAATAAATATTGGAAAAAAAAAAACAGGTGTAAATATTTTTTACAATGTTGAGTACATGCAACCATTATATACAAATATATGTGGACACCTTATGCTCTTGTTTTTTGCGAACCAGTTGTAATCCAGTATTTGTACCGAAAACATATAAGATGGTTGTTATTACATTACGATCTAGATCAAGTGATCTCTATGAACATTTGCAAGAAATTCTTGATTTGGATAAAAATAAAGAATGGGAAATTGGATTGATTAATTTCTGTACTTACTATAGCATTGCAAATGTTATAGAAGGTAAAAATTCTACCTTCAAATATGGTGATAAATTAATTGATCTTGATACGGGTGCGTATGAAGTTGATGACATTATATTAGCTTTAAAGACTAAATTGAATAGTGACGAAAAGAAACTTAATATAAGAGCTAACACGAATACTATGAAGCTTGAAATTCGTTCTGATAAGCCTATTGACTTTATATCATCTACTTCAATAGGAAAAATGCTTGGTTTTGATAATGTTATATTACAACCGAATAAATGTTATTATTCTCAGCATTTAGTTGGCATAACAAATATTGACTCTATTGTAGTTAAGTGCAATATAGCCTGTGGGAGTCACTCTGATGGCAAACAGAAACATATTATATACAAGTTTTCACCTAGAGTACCTAGTGGGTATTTGATAAATGAAATGCCTAATCCAATAATCTATATGCCTTTAAACACACATAGAATTCAAAGCATTAATGTAAAGGTAACCGATCAAGAAGGATCGTTTATTGATTTCCAGGGAGATATAATTACAATTAGACTTCACATTTGTGAAAAACAAAGAACTTGAAATGGGATTCCTTGTTTTCAAACCTAACACTAGCATTTGCTCACAGAAGCTCATTAGAGACTCGAATGTGATAGAGTCAACACCTAAAAAGCTACATGCTATATCACCGAAAAGTGTGAGAATATTGGAAAAGTTGGGATTTATAGTAGATTGGCGTCATGTACGGCACAGCAATTAGTGAAATTCTCGATGTTGAATCTCAACTCGAGTTCTATAATGATATTACTAAATTTCAGTTCCATACTCATATACAGTATATTCGGGTCAAGAAATTAAACCCTCAGATAAAGCTTGCATCCATGTGGCTTCTATGGATCAGTACAGTCTTCCATGCAAATCATTTATATTTATTGAGGGGGAGGTGAAGTGTACAAAACCAGCTGTGAAGGCCGGGGATGATCCAATAGAAGCTAAGTATATATTATCCAGTAACCTCATTGGAAATCTCTTTGATGAAATTTGATATGAATTGGCTGGACAACAAATTTCTAAATCAAGACTAATTGGATTAACATCAACAATTAAAGCTATACTAGTGTAAAATATGTTTGATAAGAACACATATCACTTGGCTAGGTTTGACAGAGCAGGATATACACTGAAAGATAATAAGTTTACATTCTGTGTACCTCTTAAATTAGTTTCACCATTTTTTAAAGACTTTCAAAGAATAATTTTTAACTTGAAACAAGAACTTATATTATTAAGATCACCAACAGATCTCAATTGCATCGAGTCTACAGAAGCAACAAACATTAATATAAAAATAACAAAGCTTCAATGGAGGATTCCCTTTATTACTTTAGAAGATCATGTGAGGTTGAAATTTTTGAGATTGCTCTATGCTGATACACCGCTGAAGCTGAGCTTTCGTCATTGGAAGATTTCAGAATTACCAAATTTACAATATAGCACTGTACATTCTTGGGCAGTAAAAACTGCATCCCATCTCGACACACCAAAGTATCGAGGGTTTAGAGTCATAGTAGCGTATCTACAAAATTCCGTTTTTCAGCTTATCCGACCTATCTAAATAACTTTTTGTGGTCTATTTAGTGACACACACGCTTATCTCATTGCATTAGCCATTGGAAAGATAAGTAGATATTGTATCTACAATTGAGTGATCAAATAAATGACACAAAAGCATATGTTCTGTTACGCTTCTTTGACTTGAACAAAACTGAATGACACAAAAACTTATCTTCAGTTTCGCTTCAGTTAGTGACCTACATAATAGCTTATGTGTGAACTTACGCTAGTGTGACAGTAACTTTGAGTGCAAGAAAGCTCACAAAATCAATGCTAACATAACCTTCATAGCCCATAAGTATTGATTTAACAAGATAATCGGACTAGCTTCTGTATTTTCTCCTGTTTGTGTTTTATTCTGATCAATGATCACGAAAAACAGGAGATTTTTCGTGTGAGTTGGCAAAGAAAATAATACTTGAAGGAAGCTGATGATTGTAAGTTGGAAGAAAGTTTATTTATTTATTTATTCATTCAACTCCCAACGGTACAATACCAATTTCACATAAAAATAACATAGAAAAAGAGATACAAACAAAGAATATATAGATAAATAATAATATACAACAATAAAAAAACATCTATGTGGATAATTTGAAAGACAAAAATTACAATACGGAATGAATCATAGTTAACATACAATATTATATATAAGTAAAAAGGCCCATGGAAGTTTACCACAAGGAGCATAAACAAGAAAGGGAACACCAAAATCACACATGCAGGGATCTCTTCATAGTTCTCCTAAGAAAGCTCAAGGACACCCAAAAGAAATCAAAGTCAGCTGCAGCAGCCTCACAACCAGAGCAAAGTATTCTAGAAAGCCCACTATTATAGGCATAGGCTGTTGTGTGAGAGCATCTGCGGGAAGTGGAACCTTGAGCACATTCCTCTTGGAACACAGATGTTAATACTAGCCAGAAGTTCAGGGCAGTCCAAATATCCATTGACAGTCTTGAAAAGAAGGACCAGGTCGTTGTGTTCCCACCTTAAAGGGAGGAGATGGAAATGTCCCTTAATCTTCTCCACAGGAACTTCAAAGTACTTGAAACCTATCCTGCAGCTCAGCATCCTCACGAAACGTCCCTGCACACTTTGCAGCAGGTTAATCTGGTACAGATGGTATGGTGCCCAGATAATAGAGCCATATTCCAACACTGGAAGATCAAGAGCCCTAAACAAAACCAAGAGTCTCTCGGGAGAACTGAAATCCCTGGTGGACCTAAATATAAAGCCAAGGAGAGATCTAGCCTCTCCAGTGATCACACTTATGTGATCCAGTGGGCTAAGAGACTGAGTCATAGTCACTCCAAGGTCCTTGAAACTGCATACTCTTTTCAAAGGAATGCCTCTCAAGGAGTATTGAGAATCAAGTATACTTGTTCCACGCTTGAAAGACATTACAACACACTTGGTTACATTCAGAGCCATACCATTATCAAGGCACCACAAATGAAGGTTGTTGAGAAAATGCTGCAGAGATTCATGTCCTAAGTCTTGCAATACCCTGTCGAATTACTTGACATCATCAGCATACATTAGAAACTTGGATGATATGAAGCTTTTAGTGACGTTTATAAACAAGTTGAAGAGGAGGGGGCCCAAATGGGATCCCCAAGGGACTCCAGAGGGAGCCAGGAAAAGAGATGACATATTACTCTCATATCTGACAACCAGAGTTCTGTCCCTCAGATAGCTGTTCAACCACTTGAGCAATGACACATGCACCTCATAACCCTCCAGTTTGGCAACCAGGAGAGAGTGGTTGACTCTGTTGGAGGCTTTTGAGGGGTCCAAATACAGACAATCGACCTGGCAGGCATCCTCAAAAGCACTCATCACATATTCCTGGAACAGGAGGTGGACACAATCCTGCTATGTAAAACAAATACCTGATTTTCACGAGTGCGATTTAGCTTCCATACTTTTGGAGTTTCAGAATATGAATTACCCAATTGCAAATTTTGATGATAACATTAGAGCTGGGGGAAATTTCAGTAATTTCTGTAGGTATATGAGCTTGACCATCAAGAGGTTCACACTCATGAGGAGGGTTCATGTCTCTAGTTTCCTTAAGTGGTTCCATTGGATTAAGAAGATTGATTGTAGCCGAGAAAACTGCTCATAGAAAGTATAAGGCAATTTGTAGTATTCAGCTCTATGAAGTTTTTTGCAATTTGAGGAATCAATGTCATGTTTTGACAAGAAGGTGTTATACAATAACTATTTACTTGGATTAGAAGAATTTGTTTAGACAAATTCTAAATCTTTCTGGACTCATGTGGATGGTTTGAGAAAAGGCTCAGCCAGACCTACTTTTATGAGACTGGACACAAGAAGTGCTGCACCTCCTGTTGATAAGTAGTGTGAACTCTTCGCTGATTATTTTTCATCTATTTTTGTGCAGGACACGGTTGATGTCCCGACATTTGATTTTCGTTGAAACCAGTTAGTTCCATCCTGCTGCATTACTCCAATCAATATTCAACGCAGATTGGAAGCTCTGAATGTTGGCAGAGGAACCTGATGAAATCAGGCCTGTTGGGCCTGATGAAATATCCCTTCCTGTAATTAGGTTTTTCTGTTCTGGCCATTCACCTGGCCATACTGGCTCTGCCTTGCTGGAGCTTGGTGTCTTCCCCAGAGATTTCAAAAACAGTTTCTTGGTACCTATATACAAATCTGGAGATCGAGATGATGTAAGAAACTATAGACCTATTACAATAAAGTCGGTAATTGCCATGGTCTATACCACCTGTATTTCCACCTGCATAAAATGATGAGCTTTGGTCATAAATAGCCTATTATATTCATTGAAGAGAGTGAATAATTTAAAGAGAGTCATTGAGAGAGATTCCAATGTAATTTTAGTGTAATTGTTTCATAATATTATGTGATTTTCAGTCATTCTCAGAGTATTTTTATTGTATTTCAGTATTCACTTTTTCAGTCCTTTAAAGAAAATGACATTGAGAAATGATGAGTTTTGGTGATAAATATCTATAGGCTGTAGTCATTGAAGATAGTAACATTTTCGAGTTTGATTCAAGTGTTATATGAAGAGGCTGGAATTTTCGAATTTAGTTTTAATGTTATTGTTCCATATTTTGTTATTCTCAATCATTCTCAGAGCATTATAATTTCATTTCAGTACTTAATTTTCCAGTCCTTCAATAATGCTGTACCTACTTATTAGGCACCTGTGATTTTCTATACTTTTTATATATTATCATATATCTCTCATATTTTGTTATTGAATGTCAATAAACATCTATAAAATACATGAAACAATTCAATAAATTATTACTATTCATAACTGATTACTCTCAGAATAGCTTATCTCCAGAAAATGATACATTTTTGGAAATTGATTACAGTCATAATAGCGTAACTAGAACAAGGTATTTCATTTTTAATTTTATTTTATTGAATTTTCAATAATTCATCGAAATGAATGCACTGGTAGAAGCACAAGATTCATACAATATTGATATGTTAATTCTAGGTTGTTGAAATCAATACAGACCTCAGAAATAGTGAGTGAGTGTGAACTCATAGTTGTTTTTTGCTCTCCTGAAAAGTTGGGTTTTTGTAGATACGCTACTATGACTTTTAGCCCTCGGTGTGTTTTTAAAATTAAAACAACTTGAATTGAATGTTCGCTCTTTCATTTCTCATTTCTGTCATAGAGAAGTGTGGAGTAGTAGCATGTGGCACGAGGTCTAAACCTGTTTTGTTTAATAATAGTTGAGGTGTCTAGATGTTGAATGGGTGAGTACATGTATGTGTGTCACCTAGAAACGCTTCATTAGCGAGTGAACCAGACACATGAAACAGTTCGTTCTGTTTGTATATCTCACTTTCTCAACATGAACAAACTTGTCATTGTAAATTTCGATAAGTTAATTGCACAAGAGGAAAAGCCTGTATGGTGTAAGAATGGGGCATTGATACCACATAACGCTAGAATTCTCATTGTGGGCCCATCTGCATGGGGTAAAACGAATTTATTGTTCAACTTGATTTTCTCCAAAAATGGATTGAGATTTAAACATATTTATTCAAATACTAAAAGTCAATATCAAGATAAGTACTTGTTTTTAAGAAAAGTCTTTTCGAAAATGAAAGGTATTGAATTCCATGTGAATGATATTCCCGATAGCATTCCACATCCAAACAATATACCACAATATTCTCTAGTTATATTTGACGATTTACAACTTAGTCACACACCTCAAATAAGAGATTATTTTACTATGGGTAGACAACATAATATTGATACAGCATATTTAATTCAAAGTTATGGTGCAACACAAAAACATTTCACCAGAGATAATGCAAATATGATTGTTATATTCAAAATTGATCAATTATCACTCAAATTAATACATAGAGACTATGTGGGTGAAGATATTTGCTTCAGATATTTCAGTAAATTGTTTTCATATGTGTGGAATTCTAAGAAACATAGTTTTCTTACTATTATGACTGAATGTGTAGCTAATAGTGGAAAATATAGGCAGGGTCTGGATAACTTTATTGACATTCAGTAGAAAGTGAGTAGCAGTGAAAGAATGAGGATGTCTTGTAGAAGACAAAACGCAAGCGTTGCTCTAATCAATAAGATTAAGAAATTGAGAAAAGTTATTAGAGATAAACATAGAAGCATTGTACATTTTGAAAAGCAATCTGACGATTACAGAGGAAAACTTTTTAAACTGATTATCACACTTCTAGTTGAAATGGGGAAAAATAAATCTTCTCACCAATCCAATCAGAGTTTTATACCAAAAAAGGAGGAACAAGAAGAAGAAGAAGAAGAAGATGAAGACGAAGAAAGTATGGAACTGGGAGAAAAACATGATGATATTAGTGAAACAATAGAATTTGCATCACCATCAGCAGCTGAAAAAGATCCAAGCATGAAAGATTCAAGTATATTTAATTCAACTAGGCTTGAGAGTGATACAAGCAGCAAAATAAAGAAGATAAAGAATCAAGTGCTTGCACAATACTTGTATACATTTCATAGTGAAAAATTGGATAACTCGATTCCTTATGGAATTTCCTATGATTCTGACCAAAAATTATATTTTATGGGTGAGATGGTTGTTAGCTTTGATAACTACTTCTTTTATATTGATAACGAAAATTTCCGAATTACACATGGTCTATTAGAACTGTTATTTGGCCCAAGACCAAATTCATATCTCTTTGATGAAAAAGATCTAAATAAATACAAGAAGATTTTATCAATAACAAGAGTTCATTTGGATAGACGAGGATATGTGAAACGTAACACTGGTGTAAAGTCTCACTTAATTCAAATGCTGTTTCCTGTTAAAAAAGCAAGTAAGAGAGGTCAGGGTTATTGAAATTTGCAAAAAATACTTCTAGCAATAGAATTTACCAATATTATGACAACTATGATGAATTGGTTCAGAGACTTCATTTATTAAAATCATCAAAACTTGATGGACACTCGGGTCATGATGTTGAGATTGCATCAATTATATAGGAATTACGTGAAGGTAGAATTATTGTTTAGTTGCAGAATAAGCGTGCACAGATTCGGAGGTAAAAGCAAGAGAGTCGCTGCAAAGAAAGAGATTGTATGGAATGAACCAGATCTTGACAGTTTTAGTGAGAGAATAATCCAGGCAATTAATCAACAGGGTGTTAGTGAATCTCTGCATTCGTATTTAGATTCACAATTATCTAATATAGTTAAGAATATTGGATTGAACAAGATTGAAAAGGAACACATCTTCAGTACATTACAACAGTTATCTGACAATATTGATAGGGGAGTTAAAGAGCAATCTATCAATTTGGAGAATTCTCTAAATGATCTCAAATCAACAACAGAGATATTCAGATCGCACTTGAATATGATCAACGATAATAAAGTTGACAAGAATTATTTGGATGAGAAATTGAAAGTTATCTCAGACAAGATTAAAAATTTGCAAGTATTAGATAGAAATTATATAAATACCAGATTAAAACAGCTTAGCACAGAACTTTTTACTAGAGTAAATGAAACTCATTCATTATCGGTTGATAAGGAATATTTGGATAGAACTGTGCAGGCATTGAATAACATTGTTATAACAAAACAAGAGTTTGAAGATCGATTATCTGCAATGACTAATACGATAAAGACAAATCTTATGGAGGGGATTGAACAATTTGTTTCAAAAAACGATTTAAATACATTGCTAACTACGTTTAGCGAAACTTATATATTGAAAAATAATCTGAGTAGTAAAATGCAAGCATTTATTAAGAAAGATGAATTACAAGCTACAGTCAAATCAATTTGTGAGGAAATAGCATCTTCAATTAAAAATACTGAGAATGATGAAATGACAAGATTACAATGTTCACCTGCATTCACTGATTATCTCACTCTATTTATACATCGAATAGCCTACCAAATAGTTCGGAACTATGCTTTCATATGAATTGGATTGAGGCGAAACAGCATAATTTGACAGAAGATCAAGTAGGTGATTTAATTAACAATAAAATGGGTCTCAGTATCTACGGGAATGTTCTAAAACCCTCAAGTTAGAATCACATCAATCTTTAACCGATTTCACTCTGCAAATTGCTTGGTAGGAATTGCATGAGAAATAGATAGCTACATTCTATCTCAACGTGAGAGAGTGTTCTCTACTTCACAACCATTTTTTCCAAGGTGAGACAAGATTATGCACAAAACGTGCTAATGGTCGAATTTGAGATGAATTAGAGCAGAGATGCATTCCTCCTTGTGAGCTCTGTGGAGTAAAATTGCAAATGTGTTAATGATCGAGTATTGAATTAGGCCGGAACCGCATTCGTCCTTGTAAGGTCTCTGAACTGAAATTTTGAAACATGTTAATCTTCGACCAAGAGGAGAATTGGTGTGTAATGATAATGTCCAAGGTTGTCTCACAGGAAGCTTGTATATGATTGTAATTAGTATATCCTTATCTATAAACATTGCTACATTGTGCTGTGAGATGATTGAAAACTGCAACAAGAAATGACACACTTTGATATGCCAATTTTCAATGAACTTTAATTGGAGATATATCCCATTAAAGCATTACATAATGTTTTTCAGTTTGATTGGTTCTATGTTAAGAATGTGAGATTTGGTGAGAATGATTTAATTTATATCAATATAGATTCAGAAGACAACTTTGAATTCACTATTATTCTTCCAAAAGAATATTCAACTGTGCTGAATACACACACAACATAAAGAGTTTTAAAAGGGAAAGATGAGATTCGAATGTTACTGCTGGATGTGTATTCTTGAAAGAATGGTAAAATCTCATCCTAGTTGTCAAGTACATCTAGAATTTATGACAGTAAGAAGTTTGTTTCACTTAAATCTGGCAGAAGTTCGTTTCACTTAAATCTGTCAGTAGATTGCCTCTCTCTCTCTTACACATATCTCTCTCTGTTATAAATCATCATCAACTAGAGCATGACTAAATGTAATTGAGCTCGACTGAATGTAATTGGGCATGACTCTCTATAAATGAAATAGAGCTAAACATAAAGAGAGAGAGAGAGAGCGAGAGCATCATCATTATCATCTTCTTCTTCTCCTTCTTTTTCCACCTCTCCTTATTCTTCCACCTCTCCTTCTTCTTCCACCTCTCCTTCTTCTTCCACCTCTTCTTCTTCTAGAGAGAGAGAGAGAGGGAGAGGTTCTTCTCCTTCTAAGGAGTGGGGGAGGGGGCAGGGGAGGTGCGGCAGGAGCAGTGGTGGTGGGGGTACGTAGGATGGTTGCGGGTGGGGGGGGAGGTAGGTTAAAGTCATAAAAAACAATGCAGAACATACATTACTAGTCTACTCTCTCACACATTCTCACTCTCTCTCTTTCTGTCTCTATAATTATTTTTTTAAAATTTATTCTTCATACCTTGTAAAATTTGTTGAATAATTAGCAATACTGTCATTTTAATCTGAATAAGTGTATAAGCCAGTGTATATTGTAACATATCTAAGTAAAGAACTAGATTTATTCTAATATAATCTCTCTTTGTCAGTTTGTCAGCCTTGATCAACAAGGAGAATTCAAACCAAAGTCTAGATTTGTTTGACCCTTGCAATAAAAGCTAAATACCCAACAAGCCATATTCGAGCTCGACTCCAACCAAGTACCTATGTCATCCTCGAACAAGAAGGGTTTGCTGATTTCGATTCAAGTAGAAAAATTCAATGGGATTTTGATTAGACTTGAGCAATATTTACATTATCATTCAATATTGTTAGAAAGTTATATTGATATTATGTAAATATTGCTGAACAATATTTACTTGGTAAATTATCCAATATTGTGCCAATGTTGTATTGATATTATCTGGAAATGTTGAACAATATCTACATGGTATATCATTCAATACTGTGACAATGTTGTATAGATATTATTTAATATTGCTTAGCAATATTTAGGTGATTTTTAATTTGATATTTTAATAATGTTGTATTGATATCATCTCAATATTGCCAAACATTATTTACATGATATATTATTCAATATTGCGACAATGTTGTATAGATATTATTTAATATCGCTGAACAATGTTCACATAATATATGATTTTATATTGCAAAAATATTATGACAATACTGCTACAATATTATAATGACAATATCTTTAACAATGTTGCTGAATGTTGTAGCAATAATAAGACTATATTTTTTTGCTACTTGGGTAGATTTGAGTTGATCTTTGATAGCCAGATGTTCGTTCTTGAAATTTAGCGCCATTGAACTGGACTCAGCTTTCTGAGATTTATTTATTTATTTATCTATTTATTTGGAAATTTGCATATTTGAGGGCACCAGGAACTGAATCCTATTATTGCCCTCATAACACACATTGAGCATACAATTTGAAAAAACAATACATTAAAATGAAAATAAAATAACTTAACTAATATACTATTGAGTTTTAGAAAAAAAAAATACAAAACCTTGCAAATATGAAACTTATATTATAGCAGATAAAAGAAGAAGAACTAAGTATTTAACTAATACTGAAGAATTCAAGAAGAAAAGGAAAAAAGAAACAAAGAAAAGAGAATTATGGAAACTTTGCAAATATGAAACTTATAGATAAAAACACTGATATATTATGTAATAAATAGGAATGAAAAAAGAAAAAATGAATGAAAAAGACAAAACTCAACAAACATAAATCTCATTCAAGTCCCTCCTGAACACACTGTCTGAATCAGAAAAATCTAATGCATTATCAAGCCTATTGTATAATCGAAGAGACCTAAACAGGGGAGCATTGTAACCACTGACCGTTCTACATATGATAATATTAAATGTGGGATGATCTCTGGAATTGAACGCAGGATCTCTGCAATTGAACCTGATCAATGAGAGCAGCAAAGGAGAAGAAAATCGACCCCTTAACAGACCATGCACGAAAATCAATGAGTCTCTCTCCCGTCATAATCTCAATGATACAAAGTGAAAGATACCTCTCAAACGGTTTGTGGGAAAACTAAAAGGACAGGATTGGCCAAAGCGCTTGTAATAGAGAAACCTCAAAATCTTATTCTGAACTACCTCAAGACCATGAGTACACAAATCAGTATAAGGGTTCCAAATCACAGAGCAATATTCCAACACACTCCGGACCAATGACACATAAACAGTACATATTGCATCAAGGTTATTAAAGTTAGCTGTATTCCTCATTACAAAATCTAGCATTTTATTGGCTCTAGCTATGCTATAGTCTATGTGCACTGAGAACTTGAGACAGCTATCAAAGATTACACCCAAATCCTTACATGTATCGACTCTTACCAGATTCATACCATGTACTTCATAAGAAAAGTTCACCTTCAAAGTTTTTCTAGAGAATGAGATACACTTACACTCCCTTACATTCGAGTCAAGTCCATTGATAGAAGACCATCTAGCCAATCTGTCAAGATCTTGCTGCAACAAATTACAATCATTGGAGTTAGTAATCTCCATGTGGAGATTCACATCATCAGCAAAGATCAAACATTTTGCTTTCTTTAACTGGAGAGGCAGTTCATTGATCAATGGAAGGCATAAAAGAGGACCGAGTACACTACCCTGTGGAACTCCTAAAGTGCTGAAAAAGGGAGTTGATCTAAAACACCTGACCATAACATAATTGGTACGATGGAACAAGTAACTTCTGAAAAGATTCACAAGTTGCACACAAAAACCCAAATCATCAAGTCTCCTCAACACTGCTCCCAGATCAACTCTCTCTCTTGGTTATGTCGAGTGAGTAAATGTGTGTCAGCTCGGCTCCGTCCTCTAATAGATATTTCATAGGGTTATACAGTTCAATTCACTAGATATTATACATCAAGTTATTCAGTTTCTCGAGCTAAATTCAATAGTGTAGTTATATTTTTGATTAACTCACACTCTTTTTATTCATCTTGAAAAAACATTCCTAATTCCTCAGTTCACCTTCATGCCTAGCCTATAAAAGTGTAAATCCACCTAACAGTACACGATGGTTCAACCGAACAGAGGCACGCCGAGCAATGAGGTCAATGCTCCAAAGCCAGCTATTTCTGGAGCATTGTCCGAAGAGACCCTCCGCATTATTTGACAGCAAATCGAAGAGTCTGTCCATAGTGCTGTATCAATGGCTGTGAAGTCTATTTTCGAGGAACTTCAGGCATTGGAGGAGAAGAACAAACAGCTGCACGATAAAATTCGTGAGCTGGAGGTGTCTTGTCACCTGAAGGTCGACGACCTCGAGCAATATGGGAGCTGACATTCCATACGTATTTTTGGGATCCCGGAGAGCGACAAAGAAGACACGGACCTGCTGGCGCTCAATGTCTTCAACAAGAATCTGAACATGCCCATGACTCTGGCAGATGTCAACCACTCGCATCGCATTGGAAGGCGTCAACCACCTCAACAAGGGCGAGCTAAACCCAAGGTTCAACCCATCATAGTTCGACTCTGCAGCTACTGGACCAGGAAGATGATCTTCGATGCTAAGAGGGAGCTGAAGGGTTCCGGCGTCACCATTCGCGAGGATCTGACTGTGGAGCGTCTCAAGATCCTCAATGCTGTGGCCCACCGGCACGGGCACAGGAATGTCTGGTCATCTGATGGGAGGATTAAGATCTATATCGGCGAGGGAGGATCCAAGAGGGTCCACACAGTCGAGAAGATGACCGATCTTCAAAAAATAAAGGTAAATTAAATCATTTCAGGATTCGATGACTGAGGTGCCCTTCACTACAATAATATGAAATTTGTATTGATACATTTCACAGTAGATATACCTTGGCATTTTTCATGAGCTGACTTTCTGTTCTATAAATGAATCTTTCCACTGCTATTTATGATTATATATGAGGCAATTATTTCAAACTAAGGAGATCCACATTTCTTAATACTGATTAATAATTCATCTTGATATTAATTCCCGAAACTACATTCAATGCATCAACTACTTTACTCCAGAGGGTACTAAGAAAATCATTATCTCTATTCTTACTAATAATTACATCTCTTACCAAAAGTATTTCCATAATTAATAATTATTTTAGAAATGCTGAATTACAAATAAAATGGATGATCAACATACATTATAGATATAGATGTAATCTATAGGTATAGATAGTAATCTCTTCTATATTAGGTGTACATAATGATATCTTCTACTATTGCCACAGCTCAAACAATAAAAGCTAATGTGTGAAGAGTTATTGATGGAACAGAGAAGTGGGTAGTCTGTTCATATGCTTATAAAGTGGCTGTGTTTCATTTAACCTTATCTTAGACATTCATCACTAAAATATTACAGTACTCAATTTACTACTTTTATCGTTATTGCAACTCCCAATAATTATACTTCTAATACTATATAATATTTTTTAAACTTCACTGTTCAATCCATTTAAAACTCATCTAAAATAATCTAGCTCTTTCTCAAGCATCTCCTCTACTTCTTATTTTTCATTCTCATTTCTTGATTTTTGCAATGATGATTATTATTCTTTCCTATTCTTCTTCATCTTCTTCTTCTCCTTCTCTTTCTTTTTCTTTTCTTCTTCTTCTCTCCTTGATCAATTCAAGATCACAATACGATGTTCTATTTCTTATTCTATAGTTCAGTTTCATAATTTCTTCTCAATTGTGCACATTCCTTCTTTCTCTTCTCTTCTTCTCCATTATTATCATTATTTTCCCTGTGATTATTCCACTAGCTATCCAGCATGTTCAAATGCTTATTTCTCTTTCTTTCTCTATTATTTCTCTTTCTACCTTTTCTCTTTCTATCTGATTACTTTCCACTAATATCCATATTTGATATTTGGTTCTTTCTCACATTAAATCATACTATTTTCATCTCTCTCTGTCACCACTTGGACTCGATCTTTCCACTACTGGATTCCTACTCGCACAATCTCCACTTTGACTCGATCTTCCACTACTGGATACCTTCTCGCTCTACCTCCACTCGGACTTGATTCTTCCACTACTGGATACCTACTCACTCTATCTCAACTTGGACTAGATCTCCCACTACCAGTTCTTCCTCAATCTTCATCTTATTTACCATTAGGTGGATTATTCATCACTGTAACTCCACAGATCAAAACATCTACATCTTATTGATGTGTTTAGTGAATTTTTGAACTAGTGTTTTGAAATAGTGAAGGGAGCCGAACTGTCCAGGCATACAGGATGCACTCGAATCAAGAGACTTTTTCATTTAGGTTCAGTTTTATCAGTTTCACCCCCATTTTCCCCGTCATGTGTCATTCTGAGGTTGGTTCACGATTGGTCTGCTGCTTCCATGATGCCTCTCACTGACACGTCAGCTCGCTCGCCCTCAAGTAGGTATGATTATTTCAATAATAGTAATAATGATGCAGGTATGTTTCTAGCAAATAAGCTCTACTCTTCCAGAAAACTTTTCAAGGCTGCTCACCTTAATGTCCAATCCCTCAGCTGCCACATTGATGAACTCAGAGCAATCTTCCGTTTTCAGGACTTCAATATAATTGGAATTTCCGAATCATTTTTGAAGCCTAGTATTTCATCAAATTTTGTTGCATTACCTGGATATAATCTTTTCCGGAATGATAGATTAAATAAAGCTTGTGGGGGTGTAGCAACTTATGTGAAAGATGGTATCAAAACAAAAGTTTTAATCACATCTAAACAAGAGTATTGTTCCAGACCAGAGTTTATGCTACTTGAATTATCCTTATCTAGTACTGATAAATTACTCGTTGGTATCTGTTATCGCCCACCAAAAATAGGTCATTTTACAGATTTTGAAAATGCCTTGCTTTCTCTCATGCCTTGTTATAGCCGTATACTAGTTATGGGGGATATGAACACCGACTTGAACATGACAAATCGTAACTTTGACTACTTTCAACTGACTACTATTTTCCAATGCCTAAACATGACTATTTTACCTCTCGATCCAACTCATCATACTAATGTATCTGACACACTCATTGACCTTCTCATTGCTAGTGATCCTAACAAGGTTGTTCAAGCAGGCCAAATCCCAGTCCCAGCTATTTCTGGACATGATTTGATCTACTGTGTACTTTCCCATAAGATACCTAAGCCAGAACAGAAAATTATCACTTATAGAGACTTCAAAAACTTTGATGAAGCCGCCTTCCTGACTGATGTGGCTCAGACTCCATGGCATCAAATTGAAGAGTTACCCTCAGTTGATGACATGGTCAAGACTTTCGAGAATTGGACTTTGACCTTGTATGACAAACATGCACCTTATGTGACAAGGAGGATTAATAGAAAACGACGAATACCGTGGATGACATAAGACATACTTAAGATGATGGGACGTAGAGACAAAGCACATAGAAAATTTGAAAAGACATTTGACTTGGACAGTTTGATAGAGTATAAGAGCCTTAAAAATAGAGTTAAACAGGAATTACGGAACTCAAAGATTAGGTACTTGAATTTGTTTATGACAAACAATAGACAAGACTCTAAATCACTCTGGCAGGGAATAAAAGATTTCGGGCTTGGCAAACAGAAATCGAATCCACAAATAGACTTACCATTGAACAATATAAATGACCATTTTGTTTCACACTCTAACCAACGTGACGAAGTTGTCATTGCTAATCATATCAATGATCTTGAAGAGCAGGTTACAAACTTAGATTTACCAATTACTGATCAATTTCATTCCCATCCAATCTCACAAGAAGACACTTTCAGAGCAATTCAACGTATTCATAGTAATGCTACGGGTGTAGACAAAATTTCTATTAAATTTATCAAGAAGATGTTATTTGCTGTTTTACCAACCATTACATACATTTTCAACAAGTCACTTGAAGAAGGCATTTTCCCTGGAAACTGGAAGTTTGCTCTGGTTTGCCCTTTAAATAAAGTTCCATCACCCAATAAAGTTGAGGATTTTAGACCAATCAGTATTTTACCTGCATTGTCCAAAGTGCTGGAAAGACTCATTCATGCTCAAGTTGTAAAATTTCCAGACACAATAGTAAGCTTCATAACTTTCAATCAGACTTTACAAAATTCCATTCAACTGAGACAGCTCTGCTTCGTGTCACTGATGATATAAGGTTAGCTATGGACCAAAGAAAATGCACCATCAACTCATAGGCTTTTTCCCTATTTGATTTTTCTGAAGCATTTGATACTGTTGATCATACAGTCCTTCTGAATAAGTTGGCTATTCTTGGTTTCAGTCACAACTCGTTAGTTTGGTTTAAATCCTATCTATTAGGTAGGAAACAATGTGTATCTGTCAGTGACAAAAAGTCTACTTGGAAAAATGTTATGCATGGAGTACCACAAGGTTCAATTTTAGGCCCTCTCCTCTTCACTTTGTATGCTAATGACCTTTCTTCCATTATCAAATTCTCCAGTTTCCATACTTATGCAGACGACCTTCAAATCTATTCAAGCTGTCCCATAACAAAAATAATGAAACAGTTGGAATAATGAATCAGGATATCAATTCGATAGTGGAATGGACAAAGAAAAATGGCCTCAAGCTTAATCCCATCAAAACACAACCCATTATAATTGGATATTCTCGTCTTATAAACAATATTGACCTTGAATCAATTCACAAAATTAGTGTAGATGGTAAGGACATTCCTTACTGTAGCTCAGTTAAAAATTTAGGCATCAATATGAATAATACTCTTGACTGGTCAGAACAAGTGAACAAAACTTGTAAAAAGCTATTCTCAGCCATGCATGCATTAAAGAAAATGCACGATAATCTCCCTAGAAACATTAAAATATTATTGGTTCAATCTCTCATCTTCCCACATTTAATGTATTGTTATTCTGTTCTTAACGATATGCAAGTCACTCTGAATGATAAACTACAGCGGTGCCAAAATTATTGTCTACGTTTCGTCTACTCTCTCCAACACCATGATCATATCACCCCAGCCCACATTGCTAGTTCAACATTAAAGCTCCCCGATCAAAGGCTTTTTCGAATAGTCAAGCTTGTTAGAGATATCTTGAAATACGGTAATCCAAACCATTTTAAAGATGATTTCAAATCTGTCTCTGAAAATAGGAGGATATATGCTTCACATACTAGAACCGGAGAAAGTACTTCAAGGATACCCAATCATCGAACTACTATTTTCACAAAATCCTTCTTAGTCAGTGCCTGTTGTGCATGGAATGCACTTCCTGTTTCTATCAGGTCCATCGAGAGCCGAGCGAGCTTCATCCTGACTTTAAAAAAACATCTTTTGAAACAAATGACTGAAACTGTCTGGCCCTAGAACAATCACATGACAACCATCCCCCACCCATCATACAAGTACAAACCTTCAAACCTGTTATGGAATGAATTGTATATATATTTTATAAACTCATGTTATTTTAATTATCTACTGCTACAGCTGTATATTACTTAAAGTTGATTACCCAGATCTACTTTCAGCCTACTTCATTTTATTAATCAATAATTTGATCTTATCTATCTATATAATTATTTTACTATATCAATTTTCTGTTTTTTTCTCTTAAATATTTATATTAATTAAAACTTTTACAATATTTCCATTAATAAATGAATCCTTAGTTTAATTAATTAAATCAACGTTTTGGTAGAGAGTTAGTGGGGAGGATAGTAGGGGCGTTCTGAGAGTTAAGACGGGTTTTTTTGCTTGAAATCCCCCTCCCCCCACTCCACAATCTCCCATCACCTGTTCTAAAAATAGATTCTCCCTTCCCCTTCCCCAGTGAAGACGAGGGGGCTCTCTCTCTAAAAATAGATTTTCCCTTCCCCTTCTCCAGTGGTGATGAGGGGCATGAAGAAAGAGAAAGAGATATCTCTCTCTCTCTCTCTCTCGAAATAGATTTTCCCTTCCCCTGCTCCAGTGGAGATCAGGGGGATGAAGAAAGAGATATATCTCTCTCACTCTCACTCTCAAAATAGATTTTTCTATTCCCCTGCTCCAGTGGAGATGAGAGGGATGAAGAAAGAGAAAGAGATATATCTCTCTCACTCTCTCTCAAAATAGATTTTTCCCTTCCCCTGCTCCAGTCATGATGAGGGGGATGAAGAAAGAGAAAGAGATATATCTCTCTAACTCTCTCTCAAAATAGATTTTCCCCTTCCCCTGCTCCAGTGGAGATGAGGTGGATGAAGAAGAAGACATATATCTCTCTCTCAAATAGATTTTCCCTTCCCCTTCCCCAGTATAGATGAGGGGGATGGAGAAAGTGAGGGAAAAAATAATTTCCCTTTGAGGGGAAAAATTCCCTCTCTACATCTATACTGACAGATTAAAGTGAATTGAGAAATTCCCTATCACTCTCTACATTATTGCTATACTGACAGATTTAAGTGAATTGAGAAATTCCCTATCTCTCTCTACATCTAATGCTATACTGTCAGATTAAAGTGAATTGAGAAATTCCCTATCTCTCTCTCTCTACCTTTCTCTCTCTCTATTCCTCTATACCTCTCTATTCCTTTTGACAGATTGATTGTCTTCATATTCTCTTTTCATTTAAATCTTCATCATCTTTCTATTGATGAATATTCTATTCTTCTTCCTCCTGTCTTTCCCTTTTTTCTTTTTTTCCTTTCTTCTTCACTTCTTTATACTCATCTGTTCTCTTCGTTATGCATAATTTATTCTCAATTGTCCATGTAATATGTATCAAGCTTTGCATATCAGTTCCTTTCTCTGTTAATTATAATTAAATTATTTGTAGCTTAAATCTATACTTAATTTTTCTTGTAATTTGTTGAGTTCCAATGTAATAAGCAATATTCTTTTGTTTGTTTCTTATCAACTAGTGTTTGCCATAGGTCTTACCAGACCTGGCAACGTAAGATGTAAAATAAAATATCAAATAAATAAATATCTACATCTATTGCTTAATAATCTATTGCTATACTGTCAGATTAAAGTGAATCCTTATCTCAACAATAATCTAAGTTTTATAATATCCATATTATGCTTGGTTTCCAACTGACAGTCAAGAGTTCAATAAAACTGTTTATCAATACTATGCTTGTGTAAAAAATTGAGCTCTTTTGCTGTACAAACATCCCAGTCGTTATTGTTAAAGTGTTTTCTCCGACAATATGTAAGTATAATTGGAATGAGCTAGCATATCTAAAAATACTTACATATTCTCAGACCTATTTCACTCGGGGGAGCGGGGTATCTTAATACTCAACGTCTATAGTTACCATGGAACTGTCTTAAGAATATATGATTCCCGCTTGCATTCAATTCCCATGAACGAGAATTAAAACTTCTGATGTTATCCTCATTCAAAACCACTGAATATTCTTTCGGTAACTTAATAGTGTGTTTAAAGTCACCTTCACTATCAATATCGATAATTTTAAGGTGAATTTCACCATTATCGGCAAATGTTACCTTCGTTACTACAAACCAATCATAAGGATAAAATTCATAACCCCAATCGGCTAGTGGATTTGGTTCTACAGAGAACTCATTGAAACTTCTCCAATCAAAATAGTGAGACATTATGTTGTGAACTTGGCAGCTCGACTGTTTAGAGTGAAGTGATGCGCACGCATGCATGTGTGCTATGCTCCCTCTTGTTGAATGTTTCTCCAGAGAAATGACACGTGTGCTACGCTCCCTGTGAGATGAATGTTTCCCCTTCCCAAATTCTACAGATAAGAGTGAGTTCATATAACTCCTACATCGATAAAACTGTTACATTCAATCATAGACACATGAAAAAATGTATAGTCTGATTTATCATTTTGAAGTAACATGTGTTAGCAAGAAAACCGTTAAAGTTCACCGTGCTTCAAATTTCTCCCTCATATGCCAAGTGTTATCCTTTCACAAGATTTTATGTTTTTGGAGACAATACAAAGCCTTTATACTGGGCTAAACCCATTCTTGTAGTTATCATTTCTGCAACCTGATTTTTGGAAAGGTTATGTTGCTTAGCTTCTATCCAATTCATATTAAAGCTGACGCGTGCATATCCGCTGACAATATCGTAAGCTATCTTATGGATGAATAAATTAAGATAATCTATGAATGCAGCCGAACATTGCAGTCTCATAACAGACCCCTCTTCCGAATTTTTAATTGCCTCAGCTATTTCATCACAAACGCTTTTCACAGCAGCTTCCATCTCATTTTTCTTAATAAAATCTCCTATATCATTTTTAGTTGCATACTTGTCTGCAATTTGATTAATCAGAATAGCAATAGCATCTTTTGTAATGAATTGTTCAATACCATCCATAATATTAGCTTTTATTGCACTCGCCATTTCAGATAATCGTTTTTCAAACTCCTCCTTTGTTAATGAAGAACTAGTCAATTTCTGCAAAGTAAATTCTAAATATTGCTTATCAATTGGCAATGGGTGTGTTTCATTTACTTTAGTAAAAATTTCTGTACTAAGCTGTTTCAATTTAGTATTGTGGTAGTTTCTGTCCAAGACCTCCAAATTCTTAATTTTATATGATATGGCTCTTAATTTCTCATCTAAATAACCTTTATCAACTTTATCGTTGTTAATACTAACCAACTGGGATGAAAAGCTGTCTGTTAAAGTTTTCACTTCTCCTAGAGCAGATTCTAAAGTTAGAGTTCTCTCTGCAATAGCTTTATCAATATTGGCACTAAACTTGGCACAAACATTTTGTAATGAACTTGGAATATGTTCTCTTTCAATTATGCTCACACCGATATTCTTAGTATTTTCCAAAACGAGTTTGGTTATTTGTGAATCTAAATAAAATTTCACAGCTTCGCTGATTCCTTGTTGATTTATCGATTCGATTATTTTCTTTGTTATCAAGTCAATATCGCACGTAAGATTAGCACTACTAGGTGTATCAATCCGACCAAATCGATGCAAAGTCATTGTAACACCAAACAATTAGTTTTGCTTCTTTTAGTTCTTCAATTATAGACGCAATCTCAACATCATGTCCAGTGTTGCCAGAAGCTTTTGAGGAATAGAGTAAATTTAATCTTTCCACTAATTCGTCAAAATTATCAAAGTATTGATAAATTCTATCATGAGAATTATTTTTGCTAATTCCCTTCTTTTTACAAATTTTTTTACTGGGAAATAATTTCTGAATCATTTGCAATTTAATTCCCTGATTTTGTTTAACATACCCTCTTCAATCTAAATGTATGCCTGTAAGTGTTAAGATTTTTTATACTTATCCAGATCTCTCTGATTATAAAGATTTGAATTCGGTCTTAAACTGAATAATAACTCAAGTAGACCATGTGTTAAACGAAATCTTCCATTATAAATATCTATATAACCGTTATCGAATATTACTTGCTGATTTCCAATATAATACACATCATCTTTAGAATTGTATGAAATTCCATAACTAATTGAATTATTCAATTTTTCTGCATGAAACGTTTTTAGGTATTGTAACAGCACCTCATTGTTTTTACTAGAACCAAGTAAACTGTTTTCAAATTTAGTTGAGCTTAAAAGATTCCCTGTTGAACTCCCATAGCTTTTATCATAACTCGACTCCTCATCATCAATCTCCATACTCTCTTCTTCCTCTTTTACTTCTTCTTTTTTTGGTTTTACACCATGATTAGAGTGGAAACTAGATTTGTTTTTTCCCAGTTCAATTATGGGCTCTATCAATGGTGAGAGCGTTTTCCTATTGTATTCCTCCTATTGTTTTTCAAAATTAAGTAAGCTTTTATGCTTGTCACTGATTACTTTTCTCAATTTCTCAATCTTATCGATTAAACCAACGTTCTTTCTATTCAGTTTTCTGCTGCGTGTTTTAGACAACATGACTGTACAAAGAATTAATCTCTACTGATTGGTAAGAAACGTATCGAGCAAATCTCGGTACTTGCTGCTATTAATTCCGCACTCGGTCATAATAGTTACAAAATTATGAGGTTTACGATTCCAAACTTTATAGCAAAGTTTACTGAAATCTTTATAAGAAATATCTCCTCCAACATGATCTCTGTGAATTAATTTGAGACTCAATAAATCTATCTTGAAGATTATAATCATATTTGCATTGTCCCTAGTGAAATGTTTCTGTGTAGCTCCATAACTATGAATTAAATATGCCATGTCAATATTATTACGATGTCGGCCCATAGTAAAATATTCTCTTATTTGAGGTGCATGATTAAGTTGTAAATCGTCAAATATAACTAAAGAATATTCTGATATTTTGTTTGGAAGTGGTATAGATTCAGAATTGTTGTTTATATGAGATTCAATATCCTTTATTTTTGAAAAGACTTTTCTCAAAAACAAGTACCTATCTTGATACTCGCTCTTAGTATGCAAGTAAATAGTTTCAAATCTCAACCCATTCTTTGAAAAAATTATGGGTTCCCTCTCTCTCCCGCACCCTCTTTATGAGGATGCATGTGCTCTGCTTCTCCTCCTTATCTATGCCTTAGCGAAAGATTTTCTAAAGCAAATTACGAAAATGAAACTACAGATTGCTCATGTTCGCAGCGCGTATATCTGTAAGCACCTTAAGATGTGAATTTTATTGTCATACACTGACTAATGTTAAAAACTAAAGAGTTGGGAGTTGGGGTACTTTGGGGGGGGGGGTCATTACACATGGATTGGGGGGGGGCATTACACTTAAATTGGGGGGGGGCATGCGCCATTGGCCTTGGGGGGGCTGGGCACCCCTGATTACAATAGATTATTTTTCATCTAATAGTTGACTTCTACTAATATAACTAGGTGTTGAAAATCCAATCCACTTAACAAACAATCCTTTTTTGTCACGCTTTAATATTTTTTCAATCAGATATACTTGACTTTCCGATTCGTTTAATTGTGTTTTTTTAATTTCTTCTCCGTAAAACCTACCACTAATTACTTCTCTGTTTAGATCTTGCAAGCTGTACGTTACAGGTTGAGAAGGGAATATAGAATGAATCACAAAATACTCTGTGCTCCAATTTATGTTATAAGATTTATCGACAAAAACCCTTTCCTTTGAGATTTGTACAACATCTCCTTGCTTAAATTTTGGTTTTGAATTTTTCAATTTATATCGTTTATTGAATGCAGAATTCAAAGACATTAAAACACAATTACGATCTTTTTTCCTCACATCTTTAGGTCTCATTCTAATTGAAGTGTGCATTGTTGCATTATAATCACGAACCAAACTGTCTAGCTGTGTTATCCAGTTTTTGGTTCCACATTAAGTTAAATATCTATAAATTTTTGCTTTAATTGTTCTATTAAACCTTTCAACTATGGAAGCTTCCTTATCACTAAAAACATGGTAATGTTCAATACTGTATCTATCTAATAACGCTTCAACTTTCGAATTAAAGAATTCTGTTCCCTGATCTGATTGAAACAACTTAACTCCCTTATTTTTAGAAATAATTGGTTCGAGTGCATCAAATACATATTGACTTGACTTGTCTTTTAATGGTACACAATATGCGAATTTTGAAAAACAATTAATAACGGCTAAGATATACCTATAACCTTTATTAAAATGTGATAAACTGCTCATCTCAATGAGATCGGCTTGAAGCAAGTCTTTTCCACTTTTCAACTCATATTTGCGAGTGGGATAGTTGACACGTGGTATGCTATGAAGTTCTAATGCTATCTTAGATCTAATAATATTCATATTTACAACACAAAATCAAAATTAGTGGTGTTGGATGATCGTCGTGGGACATACTGAGCAATCAGTTCAGAGCGTTGTTGGCACTCTATAATGTCCAAAAGGCAAAGTGTCCACACCATTCTCTGCAATGTATTTCTTATCGTCATATGGACTCAAGCAGATTTTTGCACATTCAATCTGATACATGGTGTGATTACAGGATCTCATCATATTGAATTTTTCAATGTGCTCACAACGTTCAATCAACAATTTCTTATATAAATTTAAATTAATTTTTCTACATTTCACTCCGGTCTGTACACCCTTTGCTACACATTTATTTACAGGTTCTTCATTTTCATTACATACTAAATACGAGTAAAGTATAGATCGAAGCCCTATAAATTTATGGACGGGTTTTGAGGCTGTCTCATCCTTGAACTTTCCTACATCTTTATTTCTCTCCATGGAAAAGCAGGGGTGGTAAGGAGGGTAGTTACTAGTGTCTAAAAGGTTCAAATTCTCTTTAATCGATACACGTCCTCCACTTTTACATTTATAAGAAAACTATCGGTATCGGTCATAGAGAGTTCTATGCAATCCCACGGTATAATTTTTTGTAATTTACAATAGAAAAAATCGTACATATGGAATTTACTCAACTCCAGTATGGAAAACCCGGAATAGACAGGCTTGTTCATTTTTAGTTCCAACTTATGAGAGAAAACTGCGATCACGTTCGGACTAATTATTTGCCAGCATTTGCATAACGGATTTGAAATGTACTTATCTAACCGTTTTTCATCTGTGATAATTTTAACATTGATATGCTTGCGAACTGATTGTATAGTCTTGCCAGAGATCAAATTACAACAGGCCTTAAAGAAGGATATTTCAAATTTATTTTTCGTGTTCTGTCTATTGCGGATATTGAAGTCACACATAGGTAATTTCCGGTTTCATGTGCGTGGTGACGACATTTAATATCGGTGTCTAAGAACGGTTCCGCGCAAAGCCCACAGTTGACCGAATTTTGAAATTCGTGCTCTTGACTTTCAGATAAATGTTGCATCAGAATTTCACGTTTCATATCCTCATACAAAATGTCGCCGAGATCTGTAATTTCCTGAAGAAATTTCTCCATGATTTTTTCATCTAAACTACTCGATCTATGGAGTACAGGTCCATAAGTGATTTCCCTGTTCACATCGATAACAACAAAACAATACCTGCAAGGAATATGTCGCGCTGTTTTCTTTGTATAGCTATGAGTGATTTCATCCGAATCGGATTCATCATCATCATTATTATCAATATTAACAATGTAAGTTTCTAAATCCGCGTAAATGGTATACTTTTTCTTCAACATGGCGCCTAGTTTCTTAAATTTAATTGTGTCTCTGCATTTAGGATATGAAACACGCTGTGATTCAAACTTGGAACAAAGCTGTTCATGTTTCATCAAATTTGCTTTGGCATCACAATTTTTAGATTTGGTCGATGTAAATCTATGAAAACAGAAATTACAAATGTGTACTCCACCATTGTGTTTTGAAAGGTGGGAGAAAAGATGTGATAATCCGTTTTTCCCGTTCGCGGTATTAATTAAACAGAAATGCATTTTTCCTGCATCGGCTTTCAGCATTAAAAGGTTAAGCATTAAAGGTAAATTTAAATCTGCTTATAATTCTGAAACTTTTCATCTGCCATTTTGAAAATATGTCAATAGTTTTTTCAATTTCAAATTTGCATTTTATAGCTATTTTGATATTGTATTCGATTTTTTTTACAATATCTGTGATTGATCATTGAATATATTTATTGCTAGCCATCAGGCTCGCTTCCCTCGCCATATCCATCTAGAAAGGGGGCTCTGCCCCCTGGACCCCTGACTAGATCGTCTAAGAATGAGATCAGCAGGCTCGCTTCGCTCGCCTGCATTTTTCATTTGTAGGATGATCATATGTTAGGACGATCCAGTTGGGGGTCCAGACTAAACGTCTGGCTGAACGGATATGACAAGCGAAGCGAGCCTGACGGCTAGTAATATAATATTCCCAGGAATAGCTCTGATTGAAGTAGCAGTGCGCAATCAATTTTTCCGTAATAATTGCATTTCAATCTTCAACTTGGTGCTAACCTAACAAAATCAACTCAACTTAATGCCAACCTGACAAAAGTATTAATTTAGTTACCAGCTAACAACTGTTTCGAAGAGGTACTCTCTCTAGATTATAGTTCTATATCAACATATATGGTATGGGCATTTTTCAATATTATAATTAAGAGAATAAGAAGAATATACATGCTAAAAGACGAACTTCAAACCCTTAAAAACCACCCTTAGAGTTAAAATATTGCCAAAAGATTTCTTAGTGCGCCTCTTAAGGGCCAACTGAACATACCTACCAAATTTGAACGTTTTTGGTCCAGTAATTTCTAGTTCTGCGAGTGAGTGAATGAGTGAGTGAGTCAGTCAGTCAATCAGTGAGTGAGTGCCATTTCGCTTTTATATATATAGATAGATTCTGTGATTTGAATGATTTATTTATAACCATCCATAATAAGTATCATCCTCCTCCTACTCCTCTTCCTCCTCCTCCTCCTCCTCATCCTACCCCTAATCCTCCTCCTTCTTCAGATTATGATGGCTGATGGCAAATGCATTTGAATGCATCAATCAATTGATCACATCATGTAAGATTTATTGATCAACTAAGTTCATTTTCAATAAAGATGTGCAATCTATGAGCTCATTCCAGGAAATACAAGTATTAGATAGTTGTTTCCTCCTAAAGAATGTCTCCTTTTGTCAAATGTGGTGCATATTTATGTGAGTGGGTGAGTGTGCATGTTTATTGAATCATAGGTATATGCTTAGTTTTGCCATGTGTAGACAAGGAATGTCAAAGTCAAGGGCCAACCAGCGTCGATGAGACGGCGGCCCAGTATTAGTCTTCAAAGGCAAAAACAACCCCTAGAAATAAACTGGAAAATAGATTCTTTTCAAACGTGAACACATAGTTAAGACTAATCCAACAATGTGCCTGCCTGATTTTCCCTCTGCCAATTCTACAGAAGAGTTAGAACAACATTTGTCAAATTGAAGAGGAGTAGGAGGAGGATGATACTTATTATGGATGGTTATAAAGTGAAATTTCGTCCCCGAAGATTATATGTTCCAAGTTTTTAAAACTGAATTAATCATGGAAAGAGTAATTAAAAATGCTCCACAACATCTTTTTGTATATGAAGTTTTAAAGCTATTCTATGTCGGAGCTGGCAATACTGGTACAGAGAATTTATAATACAATACAAGAAGAATCACACAAAAAACGAGAGCTTTTCAGCTATACTTACAAGAGATGGTTGTTTATGGGTCAGCCGAGTGCTGAAGACTGAGGTTGTGTAGGGAGAAGCCTTCTTCTCCAACAGCAATGAGGGTGAAGCGGGGGAAGGGGAACTGCATGAACAATTCTGTCTTTCTTATCTCTCGAGTATTCTTAACATTCCGCCCACCAAACAAAGCATGAGTTTAATAATTTTGAAACTGTAGCACATGAGAAGTACAAAGTATTGCACAAACTTGATGAAGAGATGATGCACATAATTAATTACGATGAGTTTTACACATAAGCGGTGAACACATGTAAGAAGCTGGTTGCTCTACATTCACGCTTCTTCTTTCTAATCATATGAACCATATGACTTGTTAATAATTTACTAATGTTGTTTATCAAACTAATAGCAGAGCTGATGAGAGAATGATTGAATGTTCATATTTGTACAGTTTAAGATTTATTGAGGTTTATATTATAATTGACATTAAAATCGATTTTCTAAAGTAAATGAAAATCTTTCGTCAATTATTCATTTTATTCATGTGCGAAGTAAGATCATTATAAATCGATTTTTTTGTTCAACATGCCGAAAAAAGGTAAGAGTGAATTTTCAATTGATATTGATAGGAAATTTGTTTTGGAAAAATTCTCGGGGAAAATCGGACAAAATCCAAAATTCTGGCTGGAAGATTTTGAGAAAGAATGTATCCGTTACAATATCCACAACAATGAAGAAAAAATAACATGTTTAAGACTATTTTTAGAAGGGAGTTCTGAAGATTGGTATACTTCCAACAAATATAAATTAGGATTGAAAAATTGGAATTTGTGGTCAAAAACATTTCTCCAAACTTTTTCTAATAAAGGCTGGTCAAATGTGAGATATGCATATTCATTGAAATACATTGAAAATTTTGGATCTATGCTTGATTATGCTTTGAAGAAGGAACGATTATTGCTTGAATGTGAGAGAACTATGACAGATGAATCTAGAATCTCACATATTGTTGTGGGACTACCAGTTCATATTCAGAATAGATTAGATAAGGAAAATATCGAGACCACAGAAGATCTGATGAATGAGATTCAAAAATATGATTCATTCACAAACTCAAACGGACATAGTCATATAAATAGCCAGAAAAAAGACTCAACCAAGATGGAAGAGATAAGAAGAAAGAAGACTCCTTGTTCTGTATGTACAGCCTTGGGAAAACCAAATCGCTTTCATCCTGCAGATATCTGTAGGAATAAAAATAAAACAGTGAATTTCACAACTCATGAGGAAAATACACTCGATGTTGATAACTCAAAAAACTGAATAAGCCGGCGTGTAAGTTCATTCCATTGATTACAGTTAATGTACTAGTTGATAAAAAGAAGATTGTAAAAGGGGTTTATGACAGTGGCTCAAATATCACTCTAATAAATCAGAAAATTGTTGATGAGCTGAAGACAAAACTTATGAACGACCATAACCTTTTTCGAACTATTAGTGGTGTGAATTTTACAAATCGCCGGGCCAAAATTCCAATGAAAATCAATAAAATTGAAGAAATATTAGATGTATATGTTGTAAAGAACAATAATTTCTCTTATGACTTACTTCTTGGATTGGATGCAATAAAAAAGTTCAAATTGATACAGAATGAGAATTTAGAAATTTTACAGAAGGTTGATGACAAAACAGATGTTGAAAGATTGAATTATGAGTCATCTGTCTTCTCTGTAAATATGGAAAGCAATCTGAATTATCTTGATACTGAAAAGAGACAAACAATAACAAGGCTGATTGAAGGTTATGAATCACTATTTGCAAAACACAAATATGATGTAGGTGAGGTAAAACATGCAGAGGCAGAAATCAAACTTTCAGAAGATAGATATATTATTAAGAAGCCATACAGAACGTGTATCCCAGATAAAAAAGAAATAGAACAACAAATTTCAAAACTTTTAGAGGCAGGATTGATTGAATATTCAACTTCACCATTTGCATCTCCTGTTACACTTCCCTTCAAACGAGAAGAAAAAAAAAATCATGGCTATGTATTGACTTCCGGGAACTGAACAAAATTGTAATACCAGAGCCACAACCATTCCCAAGAATAGAAGATATAACAGTGAAGGCTGGTAATTGTGAATGGTACACAGTACTTGATGTTAATTCAGCATTCTGGACAATACCAATAAAAAAAGAAGACAGAATGGAAACTGCATTTGTGACCCAAGAAGGCCATTATCAATGGTTACAGATACCATTTGGTTTGAAGACCGCGCCTGCAATTTTTCAAAGAATATTGGGTAACACTTTACAAAAAAATAAGTTGACTGATTTTTGTACTTGCTACATTGATGATATTTTAATATTTTCAAAGACATTTGAGGAACACTTGAAACATATAAACCTCGTACTTGATGCGGTTTATAAAGAAGGGTTCAAGCTGAAATTGGAAAAATGTAACTTTGCAATGAGTTCAATTAAATATTTGGGACACATAATTGAAAATAACTCAGTCCGTCCACTCACTGACAATCTCAAAGCAATTGAAAAGAGACAAACAACCGAAAACCAAGAAGAATGTATGCCAGTTTTTTGGGAAAATAAATTTCTATTATAAATACATAGAGAATGCAGTGAAAGTTCTAGAACCTTTACACAATCTACTGAGGAAGGACATACCTTTTATCTGGTCAGAGACATGTGATAAAGCTTTCCAAAACGTGAAGAAATACTTATGTTCTAGTCCCGTATTACAAATTTATGATTATGAAAAACCAGTATTCATTTTCACCGATGCCAGTGGAGAGGGATTTGGAGCTGTACTGAAACAACCAAAAGAAAATAATGAGCTTCATCCAGTAGCATATTTTTCAAAAAAACTGAGCCCTGCTCAAAAGAAGAAAAAAGCTATTTATCTGGAATGTATGGCTATAAAAGAGACAATTATGTATTGGCAATATTGGTTGATAGGACGGAAGTTTACAGTGATCACAGACCACAAACCATTGGAGAATCTCAGAGTGAAAGCACGAACCGATGAAGAATTGGGAGATCTTGTATACTACCTATCACAATATGATTTCACATTGATATATAGCCCAGGAAAAGGAAATGTTGAAGCAGATACTTTATCAAGAAATGCAGTTTTAGAGCACTTTGAAGGAAATGAAGACATTTTAACAGTTGTGAATTTGATATCTATACAAGAAATAAAAGACGATCAAGAAAAAAACAAAGAAGCAATAATGAATAATAGGAATGTTGAATATAAAGAGGAAATATTCTACAAATGTATGAAAGGAAACAAAAGAATCTTCCTTTCTCAAGAAAAGGGTAAAGAATTGATTGAGAAAATTCATTTTCAACTAGGACATATCGGAACTCACCACACACTATTACACATACGTCCACATTACTACTTTTCCAACATGGATGAAATGGTCAAGCGCTATTGTGATTCGTGTCATATATGTAAGAAGAATAAAACAAGAAGAGGTCGCTCAATAGGATTACTTTCACAATTGGGTCCAGCTAGTGAACCGTATGAGATCATGTCGATAGATACTGTTGGAGGGTTTGGTGGAAACAACTCAACAAAACGATACCTACACATATTGGTCGATCACTTCTCTAGATATGCATTCACTTCAAGCTCTAGCGGTCAAACTACTAAAGAATACATTCGTTTGCTAGATCCTATGTTACAAAACCATTCTGTCAAGATCGTATTAGCTGATCAATATGCGTCTATCAAATCAAAAAAGTTTAGAGATTACCTACTCGAAAAAGGTGTTACAATGGTGTTCACATCGGTAGATTGCCCACAATCAAATGGTCTTAATGAGCGGCTAAACCAGACATTGGTGAATCGTATTAGATGCAAAGTGAATAGTCCAGAAGGAAGAACGCAGACGTGGTCGAAAATAGCAGAAAGTTGCACATCAGAATACAACAAGACAATCCATAGCACTACTAAATTTACACCAAGATATCTGCTATTGGGAGAGGATTTGGAAATAATACCATCACAACTGAGGAAAAAACGAAACTTACAAATAGACAGAGAAGAAGCAATAAAAAATTCCAATTTAAACCACAAACGGAACAAACTGAGATGTGATAAGAACAGAAGAATATATGGTTTCAAGGAAAAAGAACTAGTGTATATAGAAAAAGGGAACAAGTTGAATAGAAATAAATTAGATGAAGTTAGAAGTGGACCGTTCCCCATTATAAGAAGAATATCAAACTCAATGTATGAAGTGGCCTGCGGAATCAATGGGAGTGAACCAATCATCTGTCACTCAAGCAAATTGACACCTTCGAGGAAGTTTCTCGTTCAAGGGGGGGAGATGTAAGAAGCTGGTTGCTCTACATTCACGCTTCTTCTTTCCAATCATATGAACCATATGACTTGTTAATAATTTACTAATGTTGTTTATCAAACTAATAGGAGAGCTAATGAGAGAATGATTGAATGTTCATATTTGTACAGTTTAAGATTTATTGAGGTTTATATTATAATTGACATTAAAATCGATTTTCTAAAGTAAATGAAAATCTTTCGTCAATTATTCATTTTATTCATGTGCGAAGTAAAATCATTATACACATAATATTCAGTCTTTTTTTACAAAAAATGTCTCTCAGAGAGAGGGTGCCAAATTAAGCTATTGGCAACACTATGAGTTTGTTTATAGGTTGTGTGAGGTGGTCGCAGGCGGTGCGAATCAATGCCACACTTACTACTTGTTCTTGTCTGGGAAATATTTGTTCGACTATGTCTAGAGGCCACAATGTGGGCGCGGTACTCGTATTCTTGATAAGCACTATGTGACCCACTTTCAAGGGTTCTGAGGGGGTCTTCCACTTGTTTCGATGCATAAGCGTATGTAGATATTCTGTACTCCATCGATTCCAAAATGTCTGCACAATTTGGCGTAGATGAGTCCATCGCTGCCGTACGGGGGTGGTAGTATCCAGCGGGATCTCCACAGCTTGTAGCAATGGTCGGCCGATAAGAAAGTGACCGGGTGTCAGCAGAGGTGAAGTCTCGTTGGGGTCCTGTGAACGCTCCAATAGAGGACGACTATTCATAATTGATTCAATACGAGAGAACACTGTGAAATATTCCTCCATTGTCATTGGATTATCACCAATTTGAATTTTCAACAGTGTTTTCGCTGATTTAATATTTGCTTCCCAAATACTGCCGAAATTGGGTGCGCTAGGTGGATTGAAGTGCCAGGTTACTTCACATTGTACAAGAGCATTAAAAATGTCAGTCTCACTGTCAGCCAAGAATTTCGAGATATCTGATAATTTTTTAGCAGCTCCAACGGAGTTCAATCTGTTGTCAGAGTATACGTGAGAAGGTAGGCCTCTACAAGATGTGAATCCATCAAAAGTGGCAAGAAACGATTCAGTGGTCAGCTCCAATACATATTCCAAATGAACAGCTTTCACCGCTAAGCATATGAACAATGCAAGAGAGCCCTTATACACTCTCGGTTTTTTGAGTGAGCTGCAATGTTCCCGCAAAATAGAAGGCCTGTGTTAACCTCACGATACACAAGAGAGCCGAACGACACTCTGCAACAGATGGCGGAGGTGGAGCAGCGCGAGCAGCTCAAGCACGTAGTGCTGTATGGCTGCAAAGATTGTGTTCCCTTACTTTTTTTAGCTTACAATTCTCTATGAATCGCAACACATAGGCAAATACACGTGTTGCCTTGTGTATATTGGAGTATTTCTTGAAACATTCAAGAGCGTGTGGTTTATTTACTACAGTAGTAGTGAGAATTGACACTGGTGGCTTCAGTTCAGACTCATCGACAATTTTGTCAACCCTTGAGATTGGCAAATCCTTGAATTGGACATGGTAAGATGGAGGTCCGTTCCACCAGAGTGAGTTTTCAACAATATCTTGTGCAGCAAGCCCTCTTGAGGCTAAATCAGCTGGGTTTGATTCAGTAGGTACATGAAACCAGTTTTCTGGAGAGGTTAATTCGAGTATTTGTGTAACTTGATTGCTGATATAAGTCTTGAGCTTGTAAGCTGGCATTTTTAGCCAGTTCAACACCAACTTTGCGTCAGAGCACAGTCTTACATTGGAGATACTTTTTCCAAATTCCAAATAGAGGTATAAGCTCCACATAATTCCAATCTAGGAATAGTATGTGTTTTCACAGGAGTGACTCGTGTTTTTGACATAATGAGATTCATCGATATGAATTGATCACTTGATGCAATATGAATATAGCATACAGCACTGTAACCCTTTTCAGATGCGTCAGCAAATCCTATCAATGAGATATTGACATATGTAGTGTCAATATGACGAGGAATTTGAACATTTGAGAGAGTCAGCATTGTACTAGAAATACAATGGGTTACTGTCAATAGCCTTATTCTCAAATTCAAGGCAAGTTCTTGTGTCCAAATATTTCACAATGTTTCACAGAAACCCAATTGCTGTGTACATCTAGAAATGTTCTCAAAGATGCATAATCAGATTTCGTGATTGCCTTAAATTCAAGCAATTGATCAACGTAATGAGCACACAATCTTCTTGGATTGGAGGATCTATCACATAGCAATTTGTAAGCTATAGGATAATTTTCATCAGAGAGCGATAAATTAGCTATCATCTGGGTTGTGGTACCTGAAATGCTGGCTTTCAAATAATGAAACTTCTCAATATTGGATAATGAATCATTGTTATGTATTAAAGTATCAAACATATTTATAAATTCCATCCAACTTTCTATTTCACTGTTAAATTTGATGGCTGTCTACATTTTCCATGAATTTAGAGTACAGACTGTTGTAACACTCTATCATGATATCATACTCCTGATCCAAGGAATCTGAATTTAGAGCAATTTCTGTAATTTTGTCTTGTAAAGACTCGAAGGTTCTAAGATCATTTCTGACATCTTGGATAATAAAATCTGAGGGGACACCTGGTAGATTTGAGATTGCATGAAATATTTTATCAATAAGTCTTTTCCTTTTTACCAGCAGTATTTTCAAAGCAGAGGAGCCTTGACTTTCATGAGTGGCTTGTTGAGTGGTTTCATTCAATCTTGACTCTGAAAGAGAGTTCTCAGCCTCACTATGATTTGACATTGCAATATTATACGAGATATTTGAGGTTATGGCATTTGTTTACATTTACAGAGCCGAGAAGTTGTTCCCACCTCCCAGTGGTGTAGAGAGCACAGAGCTGTTTGTAAGGTGAGCAGTCTGTGATACACTTATTGTGAAGGTTAGATACTGTATCAAGATACTGAATGCGTATACAGGCCTTAAACATGAAGATACTGTATCAGACAGGTTCCTGTTGCGTTGCTGGCGGGTGAGTGCGGATCTGTGCCTAGCGTAGACTAGGTGCATAGAAATCCAACTGGTCTTCACGTGACTGTGATTGCGTAGGCGTGGTTGAGATTGTGTGGTAGATCTGCGCAATAACTAAAGTTTGAATCCAAGGTGAATAATTCTTGAAGAACTGTTTCGATTGCAATAAAACATCCAGTTTATAACTTGTAGATTGTAGGATTGTCACAAGCACAATGCCACAAACGACGAAAATGGCGGATGGTGTCACTCAATATGAACACAAAATTGAGGGAATCGAAATAAATTGAAAGTGAGAACTTCGAGAGATAAGAAGTTTTTGGCTTTTTGAGAGTTCAAACACTGAGCACACGCGTTCACACAGCTCTAGCGAACGAGTTTTAAAACAAAACGTGAACTATAGGGAACCAGTTCATACACTAGAGGATAGTTTTTCCTTTTTTCCATAGGCACTAGTACCGAAAATCTGCGACTGTAGGACCAAGTTTGGTAATTCTATGAGAGCTAGGAGGACCACAAAATTTAGAACTGGTTAACATGTATGAATATATGAGCTGTGTGAAGGTAACAAAAAACGAGAGCTTTTCAGCTATACTTACGAGAGATGGTTGTTTATGGGTCAGCCGAGTGCTGAAGACTGAGGTTGTGGAGGGAGAAGCCTTCTTCTCCAACAGCAATGAGGGTGAAGTGGAGGAGGGGGAACTCTATGAACAATTCTGTCTTTCTTATCTCTCGAGTATTCTTAACATGTAGCTCCAAAATACTTCAATCAACTACCATACGAAATTGAATCATCTGAAAATATTAAGTATTTTTACTTTCCTTGCCCTATTACCATAGGTAAGGAAAGTATTGCTTTCCGAAAAAAAGTAAGGTACCCCAATATACAAATTTCTATACGTTTCAAGGTCCCCTGAGTCCTCAAAAGTGTTTGGGTATTGGTCTGTCTGTGTGTGTGTGTGTGTGTGTGTGTGTGTGTGTGTGTGTATGAGTGTATGTGTGTCTGTGTACACAATATCTCATCTCCCAATTAACAGAATAACTTGGAACTTGAGGTCCTTACACTATAAGGATCCGAATCAAACAATTTCGATCAAATGCAATACAAGATGGCAGCTAAAAAGGCAAAAATGTTGTCAAAAACCGGGTTTTTTGCGATTTTCTCGAAAATGGCTTTAACGATTTTGATCAAATTAATACCTAATATACTCATTGATAAGCTCTATCAACTGCCATAAGTTCCATATTCGTAAAAATTTCAGGAGCTCCGCCCCATCTATGCAAAGTTTGATTTTAGATTCTCAGTTATCAGTCTTCAGATACAATTTGAACAAAAAATTTCTAGTGGAAAAGATTGAGCATGAAGAACTGTACAATTAATGTTCGGTAACATTTTCATCTAAAATTGAAAATAAGCTCGGAATTCAAGAAAATGTTATTATTCAATTGCAAACTGTTGATTCTATTAAAACATTCACTATAAAGAGATAGGTGACTTCGTGTGTCTCCAGCGTTATTGTCCTGTCACCAGTTGGCTCAGATCTTGGAATAGTACACTAGAGATGCGCGTGAACACTAGCATCAGGTGATCAATTTTCATAACGGCAAGGAAAGTTGTGTGAGTGCACCAAACCAGATTTTTTAAAACTTTTAAGAGCTTGGCTATGTCTTTCCAAGAATTAGTTTTTCTTGATGCAACACTGACATAAGTATGAATATGTTTATAAAGAAGCAGATACATAATAATATACAGATTCAGCATTATATACATTTTTTCTCTTTTTGATTATTAGAATCGTGAATAACACATTTGAGAGATAAATAGTTGAGTAGTAATGGTTTTTAATACATTCATATGAAAAATAATAATGATAGCCTATATTTTTTGAATATTCCAAATAAATTGTATTGGTTGTATATTTTTGTTCACATTAGTTTGCAGACATCACGGAGTGCAAGAGATTTTTAATTAATGCTGGACTCAAAAATCAATAGATTTTATTTTGTATAATTTCAAATCAAGTTATAACCATTTATGTAATTTATTTTAGTAATTATGATTATTTTATTTTTTCTGTAAGTTGACCACGAATACTGGTTAGAGTGATCAACTTAGTTCCTATTTTTGAACTGTAATTTGCTATGTTTTTGTGAAAAGGAATCAATTAATTTCATTTTAAACGTAATTAATTTTACGAGAACCTTTCAGAGAAGCCTTCTTTTATAAAAAGACTTCTCTGATTGGTTCTTGTAAAGTTAATCATTGCTAAAATTTAATCGGCTCCTGTGCAACAAGGCCTAGCTTTTCAAATTCATCTGATTTTGAAGCTTCTTTTCAATTAGATTGATAATTAAGTTATAACTCCAAATATAATGTCATAACTCTCATAACACTGTTAAAACATAATAATCACTTGATATGTATTGAGCAATACTTTGGTTTTATTAGGGAAATTGATTTGGAGCTTTTATTTGCATAAATCAATATACTTCATAGGTAACGAATAGCAAGATGTACCCTGTTGTAATTATATTTTCAAATGGCTGCAAGGGACCATTCCATTATACACTACCATTCTGGGTAAAAGAGGATCTTCGAGCAATAAACGTTCCCTTTTAGGTTATCTTACTGTTGGTTATGGATACTCGGCATTCTGTGCGACGTTCCATAGAAAATTCTGGTGACGTCATAGTGACTAAGAATATCACTGCATGTGTATGCGCGTGCATACCTTGCTCTGTGACATAACGTACTAAGACTATTTCGTACTAAGAATATTTCGGTGCAAAAATACCCTGTCGGTATTCTGGCATGCTCAAAGGCGCCTCGGGTGAGCATTGAATGTACGTGTGGACGCATTTTTGCCATACAAGTAAAGCGAAACGTAAAAATTGAAGGTGTCATAACCTAATTCCAATGAATTAGGTTAATGAATGACAAATCAAATTGTGATCCAATAACTAATTGTGAATTGTAGGATTTTTGTAATTTTGTAGGATATGTGGATTGCCAAATATTCAAATAGAAACATGCATGGAGTATATAATTTGTATCATGATTTACAAATTTAGAACTGCATAATTTGAGTGAAAATAGCTTCTCTACAGGGTTCCTACAAAAAAGTATAGCTCACATAATTATTATCTTACTGTGGCTATCAAATCATCTCATGTTTGTTTTATGTTATCAATAAGAGTTGGTAATTGAAATTGTAATCTCCAATATGATATAATATGTTTTAGATAGCTAGGCTATCCATAGAGAGATCTATTCAAACTTTGAACTAGTATTCCTTGAAGGTAAATATTGAAGCTAATCTTTTGGAGAATCTTGTTTTGTCAAGTGTATGAGCAGAGTTAGTTTGAAATGGGCAGCAATTCAGTATTTGATTTAATTTATGGCTAATTTCGTTAAAGAAGTCTGTCAATTTTGTAGGACAGTGTTAAGTGCTTTGATTGGGTCATCAAAACTTCTGGAATTATTGTGGAAAAAAATTTTTTTGAGATTCAGAATAGATATTGGAAACCAACAAATGAATCGCCTAATGCCAAGAATCTCAAAGTTAGGGCCAATCGTTCTTGTAAAGTTACTGCTTCCCTCATGATGGTATCATTTGTTTCGATAACTAGTTGAATTAGACTCAGTATATTACCATCACCAACATCATTTGTTAAGTTTTATTTTCAATTTTATTATACAAGTCATTGAAATAAATTATACAGCTGCATTTTGTAATAATAATCTTCAATGATGGAATGATGCCATTGTTGTCGTGATGTGGAAAATTTACATCTACCATGTCTTCATGTCGTCTGCAAATCAGATAGCTTTTTGAATGCCGAGGCATACGTGGAACGCATTCAGAAGTACGTACAGTGAATGCCGAGGCATGTGTACATACGATTGTTCGCGCGAATCTGTACGGACGTGTGTACAAGGCTTTACGCAATTGAACCAGACGGAGCAATAACTTTTGCATGTCTCGACATGTGTTATAGCATTTCTGTGCAGTTAAAAAATCACTGTCCTTTACGACTTCCGTTAGTTGATACGCACGTACCTCGTGGGTTGTCACCAATTCACTTCTATTTATTTCTACAATGGACGTATAACAGTACAGTAAGTTGCAATGGACGCACTTTGTGCGCTCGTGTACAGTGTACACATGTACGTTTGCCTCGAGTGAGCATACGTGTAATACGTGCATAAGTGCAGGCAAGTATGGGCTTCCATTCGCACATCTGGACACTGTTCGCTGAGGCATGTGGGCGAACCGGAACCCTGTCGGAATTTGGCGTGCTCAAAGGGGCCTGGGGGCGAGCATTGGATGTACGTGTGGACGCGATTTTGCCATATTGGTGAGGCAAAACGTAAACATTGAAGGCGTCATAACCTAATCCCAAAGAATTAGGTTAATGAATGACAAATCAAATTGTGATCCAATAACTAATTGTAAATTATTGTAGGATTTTTGTAATTTTGTAGGATATGTGGATTGTCAAATATTTAAATAGAAACATGCATGGAGTATATAATTTGTATCATGATTAACAAATTTAGAACTGTATAATTTAAGTGAAAATAGCTTCTCTACAGGGTTCCTACAAAAAAGTATAGCTCACATATTTTACTGTGGCTATCAAATGATCTTGTGTTTGTTTTATTATATCAATCAAAGTTGGTGATCAAAATTGTAATCTTCAATATGGTATTATACGTTTTAGATAGCTAGGCTATCTATAGTGAGATTTATTGAAACTTTGAACTAGTATTCCTTGGTAAATCTTGAAGCTGATCTTTTGGAAAATCTTGTTTTGTCATGTGTATGAGCAGAGTTAGTTTAAAATGGGCAGCAATTCAGTATTTGATTCAATTTATGGCTGATTTCGTTAAAGAAGACTGTCAATTTTGTGGGACAGTGTTAAGTGCTTTGATTGGGTCATCAAAACTTCTGGAATTATTGTAGAAATTTTATTTTTCTAGATTCAGAATAGATATCGGAAACCTACAAATGAATCACCTCATGCCAAGAATCTCAAAGTTAGGGCCAATCGTTCTTGTAAAGTTATTGCTTTCCTCATAATAGTATCATTTGTTTGGATAACTAGTTGAATTAGATTCAGTATATTTAAATTAACAAAATAATGTTTTGACATCCCAATAAATTTTGAATTGTCAATCTCATTTCTTATGTGATGTAGCAATTTATTTCCTTACTTCAACCTACAATCGTTCAACCCACCAACTTCGTTTGTTAAGTTTTATTCTCGATTTTATTTTACAAGTCATTAAAATAAATTATACCGCTGCATTTTGTAATAATAATCTTCAATGATGGAATGATGCCATTGTTGTCATGATGTGGAAAATTTACATCTACCATGTCTTTGTGTTGTCTGCAAATCAGATAGCTTTTTGAAAGCCGAGGCATACATGGAACGCGTCCACAAGGACGTACAGTGAATGCCGAGGCATGTGTACATACGATTGTTCCCGCGAATCTGTACGGACGTGTGTACAAGGCTTTAAGCCAACTGACGTTGGCGCACCACACTAAAAGCTCTTTTGGTGTCACTGGCGACGGCCGCAAAAAGTGAGTTGCAACGGACTGACTATGTGCGTTGAGAAAATTAACAAAATATGAAATTATAATATATCTAGAATGATATACTATGATTGCTACAATATTTGTTAATATACTATGTACCATTCTACACTAATAGCAGCAAGTTACTATTTTGAAGTTTTTAGAGTAAACATGCAGCCCAACATACACAACTGTAGTAGTTGTAGTTTTCACTTGAGAACTACTTCAAATTCTACTAAATGAAAAAAGGACTGTTATTCATACACTATGAACACTGAAAATGGTCATTACTGATACTATGTCTGATTAATTCATTATCAAAATACTAAACATACAAAGGCTAAGAGTTCCCCAGCAGTTGAATGCATCTGCTAAAAAAGTTTTAGGGTTGAAGGATTAAAAGGAATCTTTTAATCCGGTCTTTCTAAGTATCAATAAATCTGAGGTTTTTGACAATTTCTTAGTCTTTTTCATTCAATATGTATAATTACAACTTAATATCAAATTCTCAACTACACAAAAAGATTAAAAGGAAATTTAACTTTTTTGATGAATTTGGAAACATCGCAAAAATATTTTTCTATTTTGAACATGATTATCATTTTTGATTAATTATGAATAAATATCAAGGAAACGAGCTTCGCTCGTTATTTATTTATTGATAAACATCACACAATTCTTTAAAATGATTGGGGAAGGACTAACAGGCACAGACCAAAACTGTTTCTTTCCCGAATTTTTATTTATACACTATAAATAGTTCAAAAAGTAGATTATGTTCGATACACTTGAGTTCTGGTCCAATTTTCAGTCCAAACATTCGAAAACAGAAAAGTTCTAATTTAGAATGAATCAAAGGACTTTATATGGTGAAAATGTTTGAAAAGTTTAAGGAGGAGGTGTTCAGTGAATTAAAATCATTCAAAGATGAGCTATCTGAACTTAAAAAGTCTAATGAGTTCATTTCTGATGTTATTGACTTTACAAACGTTTAAATAAAGGGTATAGAAAACGAATTGGGTGAAATTAAAAAACAAAATAAGGAGATACGTGAAATAAATCTTCAGTTTGAGGAAACTGTGAATGAACTACAAGAAAAAGTGAGATCCTCGAACAGTATTGGCGACGGAATAATGTAGAAATTAGTGGTATTCCCATCACACCTAATGAGGACATTCAATGTGTGGTGAAAGACGTTGGAGCTGCACTGGGAGTCGACGTCAGTAGCAGCTGCATCACTGCAGCCCACAGGATTTCATCGTTCAAGAGAGAGACAGAGAGGGTGCCGTTCATTATAGTCCAATTCTCAAACAAATTCGAGAGAGATGTGTGGATAAAGAAATTCAGGGAGCAGGCAGGAAAGTTTACTGCTAAAAAGGTTCCTTATTCTCAGAAAGCAGAGTGTTCATCAACGAACCTTTATCACCTGACAATAATCAATTTCTTGCACAGTTGAAAATAAGATGTCAGGAAATTGGTTTTCAATACCATGCATGGTGTAGGGATGGTATTATTGCATAAGTTTGTATTATTTTTCTTTTTTCATTTCTATCTGTACATTTTTTTTTCTTGTTAAGGAGACATATTTGGGGGAACCCGTTGCATCCATTGTGAATAAATAAATAAATAAATGAACTATCGATTGCATGCAATTAATAACTAAAATAACATAGTATTGTCTTTCGAACTTTCTGTGATTTGAACTTGGGCTGTCCTGATGCCAGTATATCTTGAAGGAGATTAGCTTTTGATGTTAGTATTTTTGATACACCAACCCCAACAGCCATTAGCCGTTTTTACACCGATATCTCGCCGACACGACATACAGACAGGATTTACTCTGATGGACAGTATAAGAGGAGGCTGCGGTTTATAACTACGCGAGGTCTACTGTTCACAGAACTACTAGTAACTCATGTTTCTAATAGAAAATTCCTTGTTATTAACAAGATCTTGCTATCAATATAATTGACTTCCATATGATTACATTTAACGAGACTATTCATATGATATAACAGCCAGAATAAAAAGCAAAAATTGTCTTCAAATTTTGATTGAAACATGTGTGTGATCATTAAAATAATGATCTTCATCTGATCTAATGTAAATGAATTATAATGCGTTTAAAACAAAAGTTTTCAATATATTAAGTTAATAACATTTTCTTTTGGCTGCTAGTTTTGTTATCAACAAAAGTTTATAACTTTGTCACGTGTTTTGTCTGCAGTTGTAGTTATTAGGGAACAGCTGTAGTTGTAGGGTAGGGATGCTGGGCGAGGGGGTTGCGGGGAAGATAGTAACCTGTTATTAATAGAAGTTACCAACTCTCGATAGATAACATAAATCTTGTTAATTACAAGGAATTTTCTGTTGAAAACACGAGTTATCAACTTATTTCAAGAGAATTTTTTGTCGATTCAGTCAAGTTGACAACTTTTTATTAATAACTCATGTTATCAACTCCAGTGTAAACACAACTTAACATGATGTTATTAACTTTTGTAATTAACATCAGTTGATAACAAAAATGTTAAAAACCTATGTTATTAACTCCGGTGTAAAAGCAGCTTTAGTATGATGTTTGCAGGTTGTTTTTATGATTCACCACTTCCATGTCATCTCTAGTTTTGGTGAACAAACTTGTTTACCAATAGAATGGTAAAGCTACTGGAATAGGCTTTCAATTATAATTCCAGTTGGATATGGAAGTTTGGAGTAAATCCTAATGTAGGTTAACATTAGAATAGATTTTGAAGGATATTCATGTGCATCACTTAATGTTATATCATAGAAATACACCAGACTACAAATAAACAATAATATTCCTAATAATACCTAATATAATAGGATAGGCCTACCAACATAAGAGCTGGAAGACCAATCATTCCTATTCATATAAAGGCCTACACTATCCTTCCATATATTGTTGGTGTTACCTGCGTATTAAGTTTGGGACGAATTATTTGGACATCAGTTTAACTGTTCATCTGCTTCATTTTGTTCAAATGTTGTCCTACTTCAAAACAATTTTCAAATTGATACGGTAGTAATTGCTCGTTGAAAGATTAAAATACTCAAAATTTTCGTAGTTATAAAACTATAAATTGTTGACAGAATTAGTTATTGAAACTGTTTGAATGAAGAATTTTAACATAGATTCAAGATAAATATTGTTTTTATAGTCGATACAGAGAAAAGCGAAAAAAATGGTATTCATCCGGGAGATAGCGACGAATGGTCAATGGCAAAGCAATTGATGGCAATTGCCCTCCTGCCACTAAGCAGAGCCCAGGAGGCCACCGATGTATTATCTTTAATTTATCACACAGAAAAATCAAGGGTATTGATAGAGTAAGTTCTTATTTTTAAAATTTGACACTTTCCTTGTAATAGAAATTCTCGCACATTCTTGGTGTAGCTCAGGGGTACCCAATCTTTTAGTAGATTGGGCCGCATGTAATTTTCGACTGAATAGTGGCGAGCCGCAAACTTTAATAACCTACCAAACTGTATGGTACCTGGATTTATCTGTCTCACCCTACTGCAGCCTTTCGTAATTTTTTAGCCTACATTTGAAAAAATGTGTCCAGCAACGTACATGTTTTGCCTTGGAAAGAAATATCGGTTCCTTTTAAGCTGCGTTTACACCAAAGTTATTAACAAAATGTTAATAACTCAATCCTTATAGATTCTATTAGATTGAACAAAACTTATCATACACATGATGATCACTGATCATATATGTTTCTCAATCTCTGTTAATCTAATAGAATCTATAAGGATTAAGTTACATTTTGTTAATAACTTTGGTGTAAACGCGGCTTAAGGATTTTAAGTCTAAAATAAATTAATATTTAAGTTGTCTGGAAATGGTTGGAGATGTGCTTCGTTAACCTTCTCATCACTACAAGAGATAAAGACAATAACTAATTCTATTCAAGGAAAATGAAATGGTCAACTTGACGAAATAGTTCAAGAAAACGAACGAATTGTTTGCACTTAAATTGAGATTTTTGAAAGTAACATTGTGCACAGGGCCGAGGGCCGCAAAAACGCAGCCCGCGGGTTGTGCACCCCTGGCTCTAGTTCAATAAGGATGACATTATTTTCCTCTACACTAGACTAAATGATGCAATATATGTCATCGAGCACTGGATTTGAGAAGATTCTTTTCATTCACAAAGCTGTGTTTTCTCTCTTTACAGTTACTTCAGGAAGCAATGGCTGGAGACAGTTACTCCTGAGAGTTTCTCTGTTTTCAAGGAGCTATCGAGGACTAATAAAGCACAAGAATCTCTAAACAGATGCCTGAACAGACTAATAAAGGCACAAGGAAATCCGTGGGATTTTTGGGGTAAGAATCTATTACAGATTTAAAGTTAATAATTTGATTTCCCCTGTCAATTTATGAAGTGATGAGAAAGTGAAAATAAATAAATGAAGTAGAATTACTTAGAAATTAAAAGTTATAGAGTCAGCACCTGATCAACATTTGATGTAGCTATCCTTGTCTGTCATTACACATAGTAAATCGTTTTATTGCTATGAAGAAATATAATAAACTACCAAAATATTTTATCTCAATTATGAGATTTCAACATTGAATTATAAGAAAATATTTGTTATCGTTATTTAAAAGAATCAACAATAATTAATATTACGTTGGATATACTGGTATAACAAGAATCACAGCTATCTAACATAAAAGGCATTGAAAACAGTGAATCGGCTACCCTGTTGTCCTATCATTTCAACTGATTACCGTACTAATAACGGGAATCTTACTATAGCATAAGTTACCCTACCGAATAATATTATCAATATTGGTGATCGGTTCTCGAGAGTGGCATTTGTGTCATTTCACTATAAAGTCTAATTTCCAAAATGAGAATAAAAGAATTCAAGATTATTTCAAATTCCAAACAATGTTTGTATTGATACTGTTTGCTACAAATGTGAATCATACGAGCCATACAAATAAAATATTAATTTGTTCTGATAACAGAAGGAAGTTTGCCACAGTTGTGAATAAAATATTTGATTAATAAGTACCGGTTACCTTTTTTGGCACTGCTAGGTTGCATTTGCATGATTGATTACAACATTTCATCACTTTTTTCAGCGGGGATACAAACTATCTCTATCAAAGAGATAAATTACTTCAGAAATATGTCCGAAGGGAGAGAAGGGACCGCACCTTGAGAACAGAGTGGCTTCTTCAAGACAAAAACATTAAAAATGCTGAGGAGAAATTGGAGAGAGGCGAGATGAGCCTCTACAATATTGCTCCATGAGTAATCGTGTGGGAGTACAAACCACTCTCGGTCTCAGACAGCACCGTATCGCACATGCGTTAGTAACGGATTTTTCCCGTTCCATTCAGTCAGATCTTTGAATGTAACGTTCTTTGTGATGATGGTTACCGAGCACCATAACTGGAGCCGTCATTCCATTTTGATGAGGATATTATTATCTAATGATGATCTATCATTAAATTCGATATTATCATCATTTCATTTTATAAAAGAAAGAGTACTTTTCAATAATATAATTAATAAAATATAACTGTTGTTTTTTAACTAATGTTAAAAAACACTACAACCAAGTCAGCATATTGTCATTTAAAAGCCGAAACCTAACCTTCTAACCTCCCCTTTTATATTTAAAACATTAATAAACATAAATCTTCGTAAAAACCCGTAATCCCTTCCAGCATATTGCAATTTCAAAGCAAAATCTCAACCCCCTAACCTATATTTTCACCTTTGAAATATCAAAAACCATAATTCTACCTGTACCCTAGCCCTTTCTAGCATATTGCAGTTTTGAAGCAAAAACCTAACCTAGCCTCATGAAACATTATCGAGTATAACTTGAAAAAAACCAACCCCTAACCCTTTCACATTCAATACTTTGGATTTCAAAACAAACTCCTAACCCCCTAACCTATCCTTTCACCTTTGAAACAAAAAACATGAATCTACCTGGACCATACCCCCTTCTAGCATATTGCAATTTTAAAGCAAAAACCTAACCTAGCCTCATGAAATATTATTAAATGTAACTTGAAAAAACCTAACCCCTAACTCTTTCACATTCAATACTTTGGATTTCAAAGCAAACTCCTAACCCCAACCTATCCTTTCACCTTTGAAACAGCAAAAAACATAACTCTTCCTGGACCCTATCCCCTTCTAGCATATTGCAATTCCAAAGCAAAAACCTAAACTATCCTTATGAAACATTATTGAATATAACCCTAATAAAACCTTTGAAACAACAAAAAAACATGACTACCTGTACCCTAGCCCCTTTTAGCATATTGCAATTCCAAAGTAAAAACCTAACCTATCCTTATGAAGCATTATTAAATGTAACCTAAATAAAACCTAACCCTTGACCCTATTTTGTCAATTAGTTGAATTTCTACATTGTTGATAAACTATGTGGCAACCTTTCAATGCCTGAAAGAGATAGCGCCATCTGCTTTGTTGAATGATACACAAGGATAGCAACACCATTGCAAATCACACTCTGCCATTATAACGTGGACCTCACTATAGATACTCAAAGAATACTTTTGAATAACTATGTGATAACAGTAACTACTGTGACCAATGCTGGCCGTTACTCTGTATCTGTGACAAAGAGAAGCTGCTGTGGGAGTGGGGAACCACCATAGCACGGAATAAGCATAAAGTGTTTCTTTCCTCTGTGACCATAGCATCCACAAACCACAGCATCGACATGACATAGCATCGACAAAGCATAGCACCAACACGACATAGCATTGACAAACCATAGCAGTAGATACAATATGATACTTTGGACTGACTTTTTTGCTCCAAAACCCCCTCCCTCTCTCCCCCCTCGTCCATCCAGCCACCCCTTCCCCCTGCCTGGTGGGTGAGGGGTGTTCTAAAAATAGATTTCCCCTTCCCCCTGCCCAGTGGTGGTGAGGGGGTTGAAAAGAGAGAGATATATCTTTCTCTCTCTCTCTTTCTATTTCCCCTTCCCCCTGCCCAGTGGTGGTGAGGGGGTTGAAAAGAGATATCTCTCTCTCTCCCCTTCCCCCTCTAAAGGTGAGGGGAAAAAAAATTTCCCTTTTAGGAGGAAAAATTCCCTCAGGGAAAAAAATCCCTGTGAGGGAAAAATTCCCTTGGTGACAGATTAAAGTGAATCCATATTTCTACATCTAATGCTATACTGACAGATTAAAGTGAATGCTAGATGAGGGAAAAAATCTCTTTGAGAGGGAAAAATTCCCTTGGTGTCAAATTAAAGTGAATCCATATTTCTACATCTAATGCTATACTGACAGATTGAAGTGAATGCTAGATGAGGGGGATGAATAAAGTGAGGGAAAAATTCCCTTGCTGACAAATTAAAGTGAATCCATATTACTCTAATGCTATACTAGTGAATCCTTCACTCTACATCTATGCTGTCTTAGCAACATCTGCTCTCTCCTTCTTTTACTCGCTCCATCTCTTACTGGCACCCTTCTAAATTCCTTTTTTGCTATTCTCTATTACGAAAGGGGAGTGAAGCAGGCAAGGAGTAACTAAGTTCCATTTTGATCGAGCGTTTCTATACTGTCAGATTAAAGTGAAACCACATGCTTCTCTCTCCTTAACGATCTTTGCGTTACGAAAGGCTAGAGAAGGAGAATACAGACAAGGAGTAACTAAGTTCCATTTTGATCGAGCGTTCCTATACTGTCAGATTAAAGTGAATCCTTCTCTCTACATCTAATGATATACTAGTGAATCTAGTATAAGTTCTATATTGCCTCATATTATGCTTGCTTTCCAACTGACAGTCAAAAGTTCAATCCCAACCAAAGGCATAAAACCCCAATTGGCTTGTTGAAACTTGTTGAAACTTGTGCAGTCAAATTTATCGTCAGTGACGCGTGCACTCGTGAGCGTGTCCCTCCTCTAGACACGTGCGCTCTGCAAGGTTCCCTCTAAGTCTGATAACTCCTGCACCGAAAACCGTTACATTCCGTTACATGAAAAAATGTCCTCTAGACACGTGCGCTCTGCAAGGTTCCCCTAGAATAGCTCCTGCACCGAAAACCGTTACATTCCGTTACATGAAAAAATGTCTAGACTGAAATTTGAAGCGACATGTGTTTAAAGCTCATTATACTTCAAATTCCACTCTCCCATAATATGTCATCCTTTCGCATAATTTCAGAGACCAAAGCCTTTATACTCCCCGTCTTCATCTTGAAGCAGCATGTGTTTAACCGTTAAAGTTCATTATAGTTCACTCTCTCTCATAATATGTCATCCTTTTACAAGATTTATGGAGAAACCAATATAGTCAAAAATGTCTAGACTGAAATTTGAAGCAGCACATGTTTAAATACTTCACTCTCTCTCATAATATGTCATCCTTTTACAAGATTTATGCAATCAATCATAGTCAAAAATCTATAGACTGAAATTTGAAGCAGCACATGTTTAAATACTTCACTCTCTCTCATAATATGTCATCCTTTTACAAGATTTATGCAATCAATAATAGTCAAAAATGTCTAGACTGAAATTTGAAGCAGCATGTGTTGAAGTTCACTCTCTCTCACGCAAGTGTTTACAAGATTTTATGTTTTTGGCCCCAATACAAAGTCTTTATATTGGGCTAGGTCCATTTTTTCTGTAATAATTTGCATTACCTGATTTTCGGAAAGGTTGTGTTCTTTGGCTTCAATCCAGTTCATGTGAAAAGAAACCCGGGCATATGAGGATACAATGTCCAGGGCCACTCTGTGTATGAATAAATTTAGATAGTCTATGAATGGAGCCGAACATTGCAGTCTCATGACAGTGCCCTCTTCCGAATTTTTGATTGCCTCAGCTATTTTATCACGAACGCTTTTCACAGCAACTCCCATCTCGTTTTTCTTAATAAAATCTCCTATATCATTTTTAGTTGTGTACTTTTCTGCAATTTGATTAATCAGAATAGCAATAGCATCTTTTGTAATAAATTGTTCAATACCGTCCATAATATTAGCTTTTATTGCACTCGCCATTTCAGATAATCATTTTTCAAACTCTTCCTTTGTTAATGGAGAACTAGTCAATTTCTGCAAAGCAGATTCTAAATATTGCTTATCAATTGACGATGGATGTGTTTCATTTACTTTAGTAAAAATTTCTGTACTAAGCTGTTTTAATTTAGTATTGAGATAGTTTCTGTCCAACACCTCCAAATTCTTAATTTTATCTGATATGGCTTTTAATTTCTCATCTAAATAAGCTTTATCAACTTTATCATTGTTAATACTGAGCAACTGAGATGAAAAGCTGTCTGTTAAAGTTTTCACTTCTCCTAGAGCAGATTCTAAAGTTAGAGTTCTCTCTGCAATAAAAGCTATTGCTTTTATCGATATGAGCACTGAAATTTTGTAATGAACTTAGAATATGTTCTCTTTCAATTATGCTCACTCCAATATTCTTTGTATTTTCCGAAACGAGTTTGGTTATTTGCGAATCTAAATAAAATTTCACAGCTTCACTGATTCCTTGTTGATTTATCGATTCAATTATTTTCTGTGTTATCGAGTCAATATCACACGTAAGATTAGCAACAGCACCGCTAGCACTGGCTATATCAATTCGACCGAATCGATGTAGAGTCATTGTAACACTAAACAATTAGTTTTGCTTCTTTTAGCTCTTCAATTATAGACGCGATCTCAATATCATGTCCGGTGTTGCCAGAAGCTTTTGAGGAATAGAGTAAATTTAATCTTTCCACTAATTCGTCAAAATTATCAAAGTATTGATAAATTCTATCATGAGAATTATTTTTTGCAAATTTCAATAAACCCCACCCCTTCTTTTTACTAATTTTTTTACTGGGAAATAACTCTTGAATCATTTGCGATTTAATTCCCTGATTTCGTTTAACATAGCCTCTTCGATCTAAATGTATGCCTGTAAGTGTTAAGATTTTTTTATACTTATCCAGATCTCTCTGATTATAAAGATTCGAGTTTGGTCTCGCACTGAATAATAACTCAAGTAGACCATGTGTTAAACAAAATCTTTCATTATTAATATCTATATAACCGTTATCGGATATTACTTGCTGATTTCCAATATAATACACATCATCTTTAGAATTGTATGAAATTCCATAACTGATTGAATTATTCAATTTTTCCGCATGAAACGTTTTTAGATATTGTGACAGCACACCATCGTTTCTGCTAGAACCAAGTAAACTGTTTTCAAATTTAGTCGAGCTTAAAAAATTGTCTGTTGAACTCTCATAACTCTGCTCATCCTCCTCATTATCATCAATTTCCATACTCTCCTCTTTCACTTCTTCCTTTTTTGGTTTTACACCAGAGTGAAAACTAGATTTGGTTTTTCCCAATTCAATTATAGGTTCTATCAATGGTGATAGAGTTTTCCTATTGTATTCCTCCAATCGTCTTTCAAAATTGACTAAGCTTTTATGCTTGTCTCTGATTACTTTTCTCAATTTCTTAATCTTTTCGATTAAACCAACGTTCTTTCTATTCAGTTTTCTGCTGCTGTATGACAACATGACTGCACAAAGAATAATTCTCTACTGAACGGTAAGAAACGTATCGAGCGAATCTTGGTACTTGCCGCTATTAATTCCACACTCGCTCATAATAGTTACAAAATTATGAGGTTTACAATTCCAAACTTTATGACAAAGTTTAACAAAATCTTTATAAGAAATATCTCCTCCAACATGATCTCTGTGAATTAATTTCAGACTCAAAAAATCTATCTTGAAGATTATAATCATATTTGCATTGTCCCTAGTGAAATGTTTCTGTGTAGCTCCATAACTATGAATTAAATATGCAGTGTCAATATTACAATGTCGTCCCATAGTAAAATATTCTCTTATTTGAGGTACATGATTAAGTTGGAAGTCGTCGAATATTACTAAAGAATATTGTGATATTTTGTTCGGGTGAGGAATAGATTCGCAATTGCTGTTTATATGAAATTCAATATCCTTCATTTTTGAAAAGACTTTTCTCAAAAACAAGTACTTATCTTGATACTCGCTCTTCGTGTGCAAGTATATAGTTTTAAATCTCAACCCATTCTTTAAAAAAATTAAATTAAATAGCAAATTGGTCTTGCCACAGCCTGAAGAGCCTATTATAAGGATCCTTGCATTATGAGGTAACAACTTACCATTTTCACACCATGTTGGCATTTCTTTCTCTCTTATAACATTATCGAAATTTACTATCGGAATCATGTTAGTCACGTGTACAGCATGTGATCTGATAAGGAACTGATAAGTTATCAGGGAGGAGGGTGACCCACCACATCGGCTCGACAGGTGCTTGCTCGCTCCCTCCCACTGATAGAAGTTTCTCACTTCAACATATCGTTCCCTCTCTTTCCCGCACCCTCTTCACGAGAATGCATCTGTTGCTTGACCCTTAGCCTTAGCAAATTATGAAAATGAAACTTCAGATTGAAATGAAAAGCATTTTTGATGAGGAGCTATTATATTTACAGCAAATCTTTGACATATTTACACTGAATGGAATGTATTTACAATGAGATATTATAATAGATTATTTTTCATCTAATAGTTGATCTTTACTAATATAACTAGGCATTGAAAATCTAATCCATTTCACTAGCAATCCTTTTTTATCACGTTTTAATATTTTTTCAATCAAATACACTTGTCTCTCCAATTCGTTTAATTGTGTTTTTTTAATTTCTTCTGCATAAAACCTACCACTAATTACTTCTCCGTTTAGATCTCGCAAGCTATACGTTACAGGTAGAGAAGGAAATATAGAATGAATTACAAAATACTCTGCGCTCCAGTTTATGTTATAAGATTTATCGAAAAGAACCCTTTTCTTTGAGATTCATACAACATCTCCTAGCTTAAATTTCGGTTTTGAATTTTTCAATTTATATCGTCTATTGAATGCAGAATTCAATGACATTAAAACATGATTACGATCTTTCTCCCTTACATCTTTAGGTTTCATTCTAATGGATGAATGCGTTGTTGCATTATAATCACGAACCAAACTGTCTAGTTGCGATATCCAGTTTTTGGTTCCATGTTCAGTTAAATATCTATAGATTTTTGCTTTAAGTGTTCTATTAAACCTTTCAACTATGGAGGCTTTCTTATCACTAAAAACATGGTAATTTTAATACTATATCTATCTAATAACGCTTTAACTTTTGAATTAAAGAATTCTGTTCCCTGATCTGTTTGGAACAGCTTAACTCCCTTATTTTTAGAAATAATTGGTTCGAGAGCATTAAATACAGATTGGCTTGCCTTGTCTTTTAATGGTACACAATATGCAAATTTTGAAAAACAATTAATAACAGCTAAGATATATTTATAACCCTTATTAAAACGCGATAAACTTGACATCTCAATAAGGTCGGCTTGAAGCAGGTCTTTTTCACTTTTCAGTTCATATTTGCGAGTGGCATAGTTCACACGCGGCACGCTATGAAGCTCTAAAGCTAGCTTAGATCTAATAATATTCATGATATTTACAACAGTCAAATCAGTGGTGTTGGATGATTGTCACGGAACATACTGAGCAATCAGTTAGAGTGTTGTGGGCACTCTATAATGTCCAAAAGGGAGAGTGTCAACGCCGTTCTCAGCAATGTACCTCTTATCATCATAAGGACTCAAACAGATTTTTGCACATTCAACCTGATACATGGTGTGATTATAGGACCTCATCATATTAAATTTTTCAATGTGTTCACTACGTTCAAACAATGATTTCTTATATAAATTAAAATTAAGTTTTCTACATTTCACTCCAGTCTGTACACCCTTTGCTATACATTTAATTACAGGTTCTTCATTCTCGTTACATACTAAATAAGAGTAAAGTTTCGATCTTAAGCCTACAAATCTATGGACAGGTTTTGAGGCAGTCTCATCCTTGAACTTTCCTACAACTTTATTTCTCTCCATGGGAAAGCAAGGGTGGCAAGGTGGATAGTTAGAAGTATCGAAAAGGGTCAAATTTTCTTTAATCAACTGATACACATCTTCGACTTTCAGGTTTAGAAGAAAACTGTCGGTATCAGTCATACAGAGTTCTATATGATCCCACGGTATAATTTTTTGTAATTTGCAATAGAAAAAATCGTACATATGGAATTTACTCAACTCTAGTACGGAAAAGCCGGAATAGACAGGCTTGTTCATTTTAAGTTCCAACTTGCGAGAGAAAACTGCGATCACGTTCGGACTAATTATTTGCCAGCGTTTACATAGTGGATTTGAAATGTACTTATCTAACCATTTTTCATCCATGATAATTTTAACATTGATTTGCTTACGACTAGATTGAATAGTTTTTCCAAAGATCAGATTGCAACAGGCCTTAAAGAAGGATATTTCAAATTTATTTTTCGCGTTCTGTCTATTCCGGATATTGAAGTCGATGTAGCTTTTCAGCCAGGGAGATTGGGAAAAGCTAATGACGCGATGCACTTTCAATAATTTCAAACCAAGCTGAAGGTAGAGCTTTAAATTGACATAGTGAACAATGTACTTTTCACAGTCGAAAAGTGTGTTCATGAGCTTTTTGGTTCCAGTTTGACCGTTCTCATTTGTTTTGTAGTTCGACAGCAATTCGCGAGGCGGTGTTTGGTGGAGAGGTGCAAGTGGGAAGCTGGCGTGCTTATCATGTAACTCTTGAGGGTACTTGAGATCACATTCTATTATATATCCGGTTTCTGAATTGCTGTCCGAATTAGCGAAATCAAGCTTGGAAATTTCTTCCTCTGAGAGGAATTTGAAATTTCCAACAGGTAAGCTTCGGCTCATAGCTTCCGAGTATAAACTGTTTGCATCGATATAAAGGAGATAATTAGACGGTTTTGAAGGATCGTATGTTTCGGGTAGATGTTTGTTATTCGCTTCACAATAACGTTTACCGATGAATGACACCCCACCCCTCATCACTGCCTCAAACATAAGATGCATGTCAGGATGAGTAATCAATTCTAGTTCGACTTTAGTGTGTTTCAGCATGCAATTCCAGGTGAAGTGCGCGAGAGAAAGAAAATGGGTCACATCAAGGCCGTATGAGCTAAAAAGCGTAGACCTCATGGATTCAAAAACTACCGCTAATAGCATTACGTCCAAACATAAATAAAAATCGTGATATTCACCCAGATTTTTCAGCTTGAATGTTGAGAACACTCTTTGCGCATGCTCATATTCTTCGCGAGACAGAGGTGTATCAGTTAAATCATTATGAAAACATTCGATGGGAGGAAGCGATGTTTCCGCGAATTTTTCGGGACAGCTCATGTACGAGTAAGGATATACTCCTTTTTTCAACAAGAGCTGTCTGTGTTCGCGAGGTGGATCATGAAACACCGAAAATAATTGTTCAAACTTCTTTTCCATGTCTGTACTTTCTACCAAATTACGCACCAATACTTCCAAGGATTCAGACATAAACTTGTAGGAATCTAAAAATTTAATTTTGCCTACTGAAAGTGTCAAAAATCTCTCTGACATATTTGCGATGCAGGAAATTTCTATTTTACATTTACCGAGCGATTTCAGAATAAAATGCGAATCAAAACCGGAGAAATTATGAAAATAACACGAAATGTACTCCAGAGTATGAGCTGTTAAATTACAAGAAACATGTGCCGCACACAAGTAATTACCGGTTTCATGCGCGTGGTGACGACATTTAATATCACTGTCTAAAAACAGTTCAGCACAAAGCCCGCAGTTTACTGAATTTTGAAATTCGTGCTCTTGACTCTCGGATAAAGCTTGCATCGGAATTTCTCGTTTCATATCTTCATACAAAATGTCGCCGAGATCTGTAATTTCCTGAGGAAATTTCTCCATGATTTTTTTGTCTGAACTACTCGATCTATGGAGTACAGGTCCGTAGGCGATTTCCCTGTTAACATCTATAACAATGAAACAATAGCCGCAGGGAGTATGACACGCCCATCCACTCCCATGTCTTACGAAATTTTCGAAAGATGAGAGGATTTTTTTCACAGCCAAGAAAAAATGCTCATTGAAATCTTCATAGTTCTCAAGCATGTTTAGCGCTATGTTGGAGTAACTATGTAGATTTATTAGAGATGAGACAGTCTTACCAACCTGCTTGTCATCCATCACCACTAATTTATACAGCAAAACATTTAATACTATAAACCACTTTACATTCCCATCATGGCGTGCCGCATGTTCCCTAATTATATCAAAAACTCAACGTTTCGACCTCTCAAGCATGTTGGTGATGTCGATATCCTCAGCCTCGTCATCTAGGGTGATGCGATGGCGGACTGCTGCGGAATTCACGCCACATAGTCTGCGTTCCCTCGGCATGATTCTGAAAAACAAAAGAATAACGATCAGGATGAGATAGAGTACAACAGCATGTTTAGTTGTGAATTGACATTGGTAGAAGAAGGGTGTGTGTGTGAAAATGATATCTCAAGATCACATAATGTTGTATGAAAGATTAAGATTATTATCTTTTGATAAAAGATAATCGAAATCTTCTCCGCATTTGTCCGCGGGAAACATGGCAAAAGAGGGATTTATATTCTCATCTGCACCAGACATTGTGCGATGTGTATTTTGTTCAATTTGTTTGGGAAAATGGGAAGAAAGTGACATACCAGCAATAGAACATGCAAGGTACAGTCCAAACTGTAGAAGGAAAGATAATATAACAATTGAAGAGGAGAATTTTGATAATAATATTCTACGAGAATATGAAGAAAGATATTTAACTTTTAATTGTGTAGAAGATTCATCCGTTCAAGGAGAGTATTTTGAAAAGCATCATCATCTACATTGTGACTTTTGTAAATCATTATGCAATAAAGCAGAGTATTTTGCGAGAAATGGTTATTTCTTACATAAAAATCCATTCTATCTGCAATGTGTCTATTGCAAATATATTATTGAAAATGCATTTGGAAAATTAATACATTTACCGTTTTGTTTATATGAAGAGTGTGAGAAAGAAGAGCGGGGCTTGGATGTTCCGGATATTCCGTATTGTAAAGATGAAGTAAAATCGCATGCATGCAGTATATTGTAGAAGGTTTTTTATCCTTCGAGGACAAAAACTGTCCTCCGAGGACAAAAACTGTCCTCCGAGGACAAAAACTGTCCTCCGAGGACAAAAACTGTCCTCCGAGGACAAAAATTGTCCTCGGAAGACAATTTTCCTCTCCTCCTCAGAGGATAAAATCGAAGTAAAAATGTACTTACATGTACTGGTTGATGCTGCGCGAATCTCCTAGAGTGTACAGGTGTAGATAGCAGGCTATGGTACAGGTGTAGATAGCGGTCTATGGCTCCTTTCAGATTGATTCTCTCAGGTGTAGATAGCGCCTTTGACTCCTTTCAGATTGATTCCTCTCAGCTGTGTTGTCTCGACGAGAGCTCAACTGGTTATGAGGTTCGGAACTCAAGTTGAGAGGTGAGAAAATGCTGTGAAAACAATGAAATATTTAATAACTGAACTGAAATCATTCGAGAATGCTATTCAAAAAAGTGAGCCTCTATCTTGAAATGGTGTGAAAACAATGAAATATTTAATAACTGAACTGAAATCAATCGAGAATGCTATTCCTCTATGTTGAAATGCCGTGAAATATTTAATAATATTAGAAATCAATCGAGAATGCTATTCAAAAAAGTGAGCCTCTATGTTGAAATGTTGTGAAATATTTAATAATATTAGAAATCATTTGAGAATGCTATTCCTCTATGTTGAAATGCCGTGAAATATTTAATAATATTAGAAATCATTCGAGAATGCTATTCCTCTATGTTGAAATGCTGTGAAATATTTAATAATATTAGAAATCATTCGAGAATGCTAATATGTTTAAGTGAGTTGGCATGGGGGATTTCAGCTTCTAGCAGGTGTTTTCACCCTCTCATGCAGAGTTCTAGACGAGATTTTTTTTTTTCGTCTTCTAACACATGGATGCTATTCGAAAAATGATCGAGTGTCTTATAGGAGAGAGAATACTTACAAACCGATAACGATGTGGGAGCACGTGTTGTTGAGGAGAAATTTGAATTTTTTTCGCCTTGTAGCACACTTCGCTCTCGCTCGCACGAGCCTGGAACAGAGAGAGAAACGTATGCTATATAAACAGAAGTGATGAGAGGAAAATTATCATTTACATCAGAGACAGATTCGAGTATACTTCACGATGAGTTCTCCATCAACATCTTCTTCATACATCTTACCAGACAGCCCACCACAGCGCATCCTCAACTACTGGCAGCGGAAAGCTGCCCTCGCTGCTGAGTCGTCCGCTGCCGCACCCACGCCCCACCGCTCAGCGTGGAACCACCATCACCATCCAGGGAGATCATCATCGGGGACAGTCCTATTCAGCGCTTGGCTCCAGCACCTACCTGGGCACCGCGGCGTGCGGTGCTAGCTACCCTCTCAAACAACATCAAGCAGAAGCGGGCGAAGAGGAAGTTGGTGTTTGGGGACGAGCCTGAGGTTAGCGGGGAAGAGGAGGAGGAGTCAATCTACTCTCAAACAAAGGTTAGTTTCAACAAATATTATTAACTTGTGTATGCACAGATTTTTTCCGTGATTGATTGTTAAAAAATCTGTGCACATACAAGTCTTTGATTATTCGATACAAATATTATTTGAAGTGATTAGAATTTGAATTATGAGATATTATTGTTTAAAGTAACCGATCATGCAACAATGTTACCAATATTTCCTTGAAGTGATTAGAAATTGAAATATTGTTTAAAGTAACTGATCATCCAACAATGTTAGCAATATTTCCTTGAAGTGATTAGAATGCAAAGGAAATATTATTTGAAGCGATTAGAAATGGAATTATTGTTTAAAGTAATCGATCATGCATAAATGTTATCAATATTTCCTTGAACTGCTTAGAAATTATTGTTTAAAGTATTCGATCATGCAACAATGTTAGCAATATTTCCTTGAAGTGATTAGAAATTGAATTATTGTTTAAAGTAACCGATCATGCATAAATTATTTGATACAATATTATTTGAAGTACTCGATCGTGCATCAATGTTATCAATATTTCCTTGAACTGCTTAGAAATTATTGTTTAAAGTAATCGATCATGCATAAATGTTACCAATATTATTTGAACTGCTTAGAAATTATTGTTTAAAGTAATCGATCATGCAACAATGTTAGCAATATTGTTTGAAGCAATTAGAAATTGAATTATTGTTTAAAGTAACCGATCATGCATAAATTATTTGATGCAATATTATTTGAAGTACTCGATCGTGCATCAATGTTACCAATATTATTTGAACTGCTTAGAAATGGAATTATTGTTTAAAGTATTTGATCATGCAACAATGTTATTTCAATAACTGATATTACTCACTTTATGCAGAGAATTTGATGATGACAATTCGATGATAATCTGATGTAGAGATCAAGATCTCTAGTATAATCTGAAACAAATAAGACACTAATCAAATATTTTTCAACAGAAACGAGCTGTAATGGAGCATGACTCCTCACTTGCCCCGCTAATGAAGGAGGTGGAGGGCGCGGGAGAGTTGGACTTTGTCCAACTCATAAACAAACCTCTACCCAAACCGTGGATCCCGCTGAGGGAGTTGAAGGAGGATCTACCGTACCGCATCATTGGAGCTCGAGAGCACACCAATAAACACGGTCGACATGTAATTTTAAAAATAAGGAATGCAGGAAGCAAATGTGAGGTGTATCTACCTCAAAGATTTGCTTCCTGCATTACCAGAGGAAAAATAGAACATTTTAACATCAACTGTGAAAATTATGTGTTGCTAGTAACACATAAGTCGCCAAATTGGTCGGATATAAAAATTGTTAATGCTTAATAATTTTTATATCTGTATACAATTCGTCGACCTATGTGTTACAAATTGTATAGATGTATGTATGTGTGAAAGTAGTGTTCAATAAATTGTAATATTGTTTCTATAGAAATTGTTCTCAATTCTTACCTGTTGTTGTTGTTGATAAGTTTGTAACTCGAGAGCACACCAATAAAACCCGGTCGACGTGTAATTTTAAAAATAAGGAATGCAGGAAGCAAATGTGAGGTGTATCTACCTCAAAGATTTGCTTCCTGCATTACCAGAGGAAAAATAGAACATTTTAACATCAACTGTGAAAATTATGTGTTGCTAGTAACACATATGTCGCCAAATTGGTTGGATATAAAAATTGTTAATGCTTAATAATTTTTATATCTGTATACAATTCGTCGACCTATGTGTTACGAATTGTATAGATGTATGTATGTGTGAAAGTAGTGTTCAATAAATTGTAATATTGTTTCTATAGAAATTGTTTTCAATTCTTACCTGTTGTTGTTGTTGATAAGTTCGTAATGAATAGTAGAAACAAACAGAAGAAGAAATGGTTCACCTGCTCTGTTGTGAATGATATTTAAATAAGGTGACTGGGTCTTTTATAGTTTGTTGTGAGCATGCTCAGTAGTCTTTACCGCTACACACACACACACACACACACACACACACACACACACACACACACACACAGCCGTACAGCCAAGAGGTGGCGGCTTCTCGCTCGCTCCCTCCTACATCTGTTTTGGCACGTGTTCCTGCAGATGTGGGTGGGCGCACAATGCCAGCATCATTTCCCCCCTTTTCAAATTGCATTCACCTTTTCAGATTATTTGCTATTTGAAATAATATTCTTATCATTCAAGCAATGTATCATAGCAATAGCGTGTCAATTCATTTCCAACTCGATTGAAAATTAAACCAATTCAATTCAATTCAAGTTGGTGTATTGATTAATTAACCTCAGTTAATGTTCAACTATTGAGTTGAAAGGTAATGAAAAAAATGTATGTAGGAGAAAGCAGAGTTCGAGGAAACGGGGTAAAGGAATCTTGAGTTCAGCGGCAAGAGTTTTTAAAGGTGTGTCAGGTTTGGCAGGTAATGTGACATCAACTATTTTAAATAAGGTAATTGATAACCTGGGAGAGGAAATTCATATCCTGGGATACAAGTGGTGTGGGCCAGGAACAAAGGTTAATGAAAGGTTAAAGAGAGGTGATCAAGGTATAAATTCATTAGATAGAGCTTGCAAGGTACATGATATAGCGTATATGCAAAATAGCAATAATAAAACTCGAGCAGTAGCTGACAGAGCTCTAGCAAACGCTGCATGGGACATTTTCAAAAATCCTCAAACACCCCTTGCCGAGAAAGCACTTAGCTATCTTGTTACAAATGTCATGAAAGCTAAAGCGGCGTTTGGTGGGTCTTTGAGAAAGAAGAAGAAGAACAAGAATGAGAGGAGAAGTTATAGTAATGATATTAGACGCAAAGCTATAGCTCAGTTGAAAAAGCATATTGCAGGAAAAGGCTATTTTTTGAAGCCTTTTCCTCAAATAACTAGTGGAGGGAGAGTTTTAATTCCACCCCTACCCCCATCATCATATGGAGTGAGTTTATTCCCTCAAAAACAAGTTAAGAAACGTAGAACAACAAAGAAGAGTAGGAAGAAGACAAAGAAGAAGGCATGAATATTGAAGGAGAATTGAGTAATTATGATTTGATTGATTGGTCGAAATTATTACAGATTCAGCTAAGAGGCATATATATGCTAGATGCATTACCCAAAAAAATCTAAAAAACGAGAATGCCATTGTGAATTTAGCAAGGGAAAGCGAGGATGGCACACATTGGGTAGCATATAAGAAAGTTGGCTCTAATGTTTGGTATTTTGATCCAATTGGAAATTTACAACCACCATACGAATTGGACAAATATTGGAAAAAAGAAAATGGAGTAAATATATTTTATAATGTAGAGCACATGCAACCATTAAATAGCGATATTTGTGGTCATCTTACATTATTGTTTCTTGCAAATCAGTTGTAATTAAGTGTTTGTGCTGAACGCACACACACACACACACACACACACACACACACACACACACAAGATGGTTGTTATTACATTAAGATCTAACACGAGTAGCCTCTATGAACATTTACAAGAAATTATAGAATTGGATAAAAATTGTGAATGGGAAATTGGATTGATTAATTTTTCCAGTTACAATAGTATTGCAAACATTAACAAAGGAACAAATTCCAGCTTCAAATATGGCAATAGATTAATCGAGTTGGATACCGGTGCATATGAAGTTGAGGATATTATAAAATCTTTAAAGAATAAATTGAATATTGATGGGAAGAAGAATAAACTTATTATACGTGCAAACGCAAATACTATGGAGATTGAAATTCATTCTGATAAACCCATTGATTTAACACGTTCTGATTCGATTGCTAAGATACTTGGTTTTGATAATGTTGTTTTGCAGCCAAATAAATGGCATTATTCCAAACATTTGGTTAACATAACAAGCGTTGACAGTATTGTAGTTGAGTGTAATTTAGCATGTGGCAGTTACTCTGACGGAAAACAAAAACATATAATCTACGAATTTTTACCAAAGGTTCCTAGCGGCTATTTAATAAACGAAGTACCATCACCGATTATTTATGTACCTTTGAATACGCATCGAATTCAAACTATTAATGTAAAGGTAACAGACCAGAACGGATAGTTTATTGATTTCTGTGGAGATACAATTACAATTAGGTTGCACATACATGAAAAGTAATGGGCTATCTTATTTTCAACCCACGTTCGAATACATGCATGCACAATCAAGTCATTAGAGAAAGGAACGCGATAGCGTCAACACCTAAAAACAAACATGCTTTGTCAGCTAAAAGCGCAAGAATATTAGAAAAGTTGGGTTTTATAGTTGATTGGCGAAATGTTAGGAGGGGGAGCGGCAGCAATTAGTGAAATTCTGGATGTGGAGACAGACCTTCAGTTTTATAATGATATTACTAAATTCCAATTTCACACTCATACAGTTTATTCGGGACAGGAAATAAAAAACTCTGACGAGGCACGTATTGGCATAAATTCTTTAGATGTCTATTCTTCACCTTGTAAATCATTCATATTGATTGAGGGAACAGTTAACTGTACAAAACCGGGAACAGACCCGGGTGATGCACCAGTTGCAGCAGACTATAAATTAAGCAGTAACGTAATCGGCAACCTTTTTGACGAAATACGATATGAATTAGCAGGTCAGCAAATTTCTAAATCAAGATTGATTGGATTAACATCCACAATTAAAGCTATTCTAGTGAAGAATACTCTCGATAAAAACACATATCACTTGGCTGGTTTTGACAGAGCAGGATATGAGCTAACGGATTATAAATTCACTTTCTGTGTACCGCTGAAATTAATCCTCCCGTTTTTTGAAGATTTTCAAAGAATAATTTTAAATTTGAAACAGGAACTCGTCTCATTGAGGTCACCGACAGACCTAAATTGAGTTGAGTCTACAAGTGGAACAAGCGTTAGTGTGAAAATTACAAAACTACAATGGAGAATGCCCTACATAACTTTAGAAGATCATGTAAGACTGAAATTTTTGAGACTGCTCGATGCTGACACTCCACTGAAATTAGGTTTCCGGCATTGGGAAATTTGTGAATTACCAAATTTGCAAAATTCACTTGACCATTCTTGGGCAGTTCGTACCACATCAAGTTTTGATAGTCCAAAATACGTTATAATTGCATTTCAAACTGATCGTAAGAATAAAATTAAAAAATCAATATCTAATTTCGATAGCTGTGGTATTTACAATGTTAAAGTATATTTGAACAGTGAGTATTATCCATATGAAAATCTGCTAGGTAAGAAGGAGGTATTATACCGCATGTTCCTGGATTTTGCGCCCTCGTATTATAATCATTCAATCAATAGCGAACTCGGAACAGAAATTGACTTTAAAACATTTTGTGAATCAACACCGCTGATTGTTGTAGATTGTTCACACCAACCAAGTCATTTGAAATCATCGACAGATGTTCGTATTGAAATGGAATTTAATAGCGCAGTACCTGCAAATACTTCCGCGTATTGCGTTTTAATTAGCGATCGTGTGATGGAGTACACACCTCTGACGAGCATGGTGAAAGAAGTTCAGTAATTTGTGCACTGCCTATATAAGGTGTGCATTCTGCTCAATTTAGTTCATTATAAGTTTCACCTTTGAACAGACAACATGTCCTATTCTTTGTGTTCTGATATTTTGGACAAGCCACAAACTCGCTCTATTGGTATTCAGTGCGATCTTGATAGTTTCTATTATGGAGCAAGTACACCGAAGCCGCTGCAGGTGGAGGAGGAGGAGGAGAAACGAGAAGAGAAAGACGAAGGATTCGAGGAGCCCGACACCGAAGATAAAGAAGTGGACAAGCAGGCACCTACGAAAATTGCTACAGTTGATCTTCACTGGTTTAAACAAGATTGTAATCAAATAATTGTGAAAGAACTTGCCATAATTGATCAGTTTAATAATTATATTGTGTTCCATTTCAAATCACCATTTGCAAAGACAGAATTGAGTGCAAAATTGTATAATGATGTAACATGGTTAGAACGTCACTATCATAAAATAAAATGGGAAGATGGAGATTTAGAATACAGTGACTCATTAATACGTGATTACCTTGCAGGTTATGAGAAAATTTTCACAAAAGGAACTGAGAAAGCAAAGTTTTTAAGAAGATTGCATAGCAACGTTCAATGTATACCAGAGGATTTTCCAAAACCTGATTTTAGCTTTTTCACTAGTTCATGGTGTTATGCTGTGTGTAACATTCATAAAAATAGACCACATTCTCGCTGTGCTTTATTCTCTGCGCAACATTATAATTCTTTGTTGTTTAAAAATATGTATCAAACAAATAATTTCTTGTGCGGAAACAATCGAATGCAAAGTATGAAAATGGCTCCGATGTACATGAATTCACAGAAAAGAAACTTTGCTCGTTATGGATTCTTCTACAATGGGAAGGATCTATAATGTGTTTATTTCTTACATGCATTGAGACTGCATAAAGCGCCTACATGTTGTCTGTCGACAATTAATGAAGAAAGACCACTCAATTACTCTATAATAGTTCCTGCCTACACTTAGTTTTGTTCATTTGCTCAAAAAAAAGGATCCGAGAAAGTGGTTGGCTGCCGACAACGAATTGGAAGTGAGGTTAAAAAACTGTATTGATTGGTACGATGAGTGTGAAAGTGCAATTAGGAAATCAACTCCTGAAAATTATAGTTTGGCGAAACAATTGAAAGACATTTTTCTAAGCACGGTTAATTTAAATGACATAAGAGACTATCTATGTTATTATCGTCCTCATAATTTGTGTATAGATAAGCTAATTAAAATTGAAGATGAAATTATGAATAGTTGTGCTGCTGCTGCTGAAATGTGTAAATAAACGTTTTCTGCCTTCAAATGATTTTTCATTCCAATATCCCATTCACGATTTTTAGTTTAGTTGCTGCTTAGAGCTAGACCTGACAACACGTGTGGTGTGATCTTTTTTATATAGACACGAGCCTCTATAACACGTGCATCTCATCAATTTAGAAAAAGAGATATATCTTTCTCTATTCCCCTCATTCGACACATGTCAAACATCTGGGAAGCCATTAACATGCAGTGTTATGGTTTTTCAAAATTCAAAAAATTAACTCGCCTCTTGATGTCAATTTCATTTAACGAATTTGATTCAATTGCGAAGAATATTAAATTTTCAACAGGATGTCAAGATGTTGATTTACCGTTAACAAAAACAGAAAATGTACATTTTTCGATTTTATCTGAGATTTTCGAACTGCTCAATATTCTAGACAGCGGCCATCTACATTATGATTGTACAAATGATTCAGCATTATCTGTTGTTAAAAATTCCGATGAACTTTGGAAATGCTTGTACGATATTGCAGATAAAAAATGTAAAAGAACTTAGATCATTGTAGAGATTCACTAGTATAGCATTAGATGTGAGAGAGAGAGAATTTCTCAATTCAATTAGATGTAGAGAGAGTCATTGACCTCACTCTGGATTCACTAGTATAGCATTAGATGTAGAAATATGGATTCACTTTAATTTGTCAGCAGAGAATTTTCCCCTCTCAGATTTTTTCCCTCATCTAGCATTCACTTCAATCTGTCAGTATAGCATTAGATGTAGAAATATGGATTCACTTTAATTTGTCACCAAGGGAATTTTTCCCTCTCAAAGAGATTTTTTTCCCTCATCTAGCATTCACTTCAATCTGTCAGTATAGCATTAGATGTAGAAATATGGATTCACTTTAATCTGTCAGTATAGAGAGGGAATTTTTCCTCCTGAAAGGGAAATTTTTTTTTCCCTCACCTGGGGAGGGGGAAGGGGAGAGAGAGAGAGATATCTCTTTTCAACCCCCTCACCACCACTGGGCAGGGGGAAGGGGAAATCTATTTTTAGAAAGAGAGAGAGAGAAAGATATATCTCTCTCTTTTCAACCCCCCTCACCCCCACTGGGCAAGGGGAAGGGGAAATCTATTTTTAGAACACCCCCCACCATCCAGGCGGGGGGAAGGGGAGGCCGGATGGACGAGGGTGGAGAGGGGGGAGGGGGTTTTGGAGCAAAAAAGTCAGTCCAAAATCTTATATTCCTTCTACTCATAGCATCAACAAGTAATAGTATATTTCGCACCTAGGGCCGAAAATGAGACTTATCCGGCTTGAAATCAGTTTTCAACAGTTTTCAGCCTACGGCCTCGGACTAGAAAAGATTGAGAGCTGGAAAAACATTTTTGCCTTTGGTGTGAACGCTATTTTTCACCACACAGAAAAATAAAACAATATAAATATATGAGAATAATTGTTTATTAGGCACTTCCGAAAGCAAAACAGGAAGGTCATAGCTCTAGCAAATCTGAGGTCTGAATTTCAGGAAATTTTCCAAGTATTTTTTTTTTTATTCTGATTTGTCTAAATAACCTAAAAGATTATGTTCAATTATTATGTTTTAATGTGGTCAGTTGAGTTTGTACTTCTAAATTATTTCAAATGACAATGAGATAATATTATTATAAATGTTTTGATTCTTAAATATTGAACACAAATAAGGAAAAGTTTTTTGATCAGCTGTTTTAGCACACTTGAAATTTGGCCAATCTGAATGTCAACGTCAACAATGCTTGTTGTCGGCGACTCTGTAGAAGTTTAGGTTAGAAGTTCTACTCTAAAAATCGAATTTGAATGGTTTATAATATATCTTATCTGTATTTCATTCATCCAAATAAAATGATAGTATCTTATGGCAGAATACTCTATTTAATTCTAGAAGCATTAACTGATTACGTTTCATAAACTATTTGTAAAATGTTCAGCACCAAGGATTTGCTCAAGTAGTTCCAAAATTATCCACCAGGTCTCGTGATAAACGCAGTACTATGCTCAGGTTAGAGGTTAGATTCAATTATACTCTGAAAATTGAATTTGAATAATTCATAATATCTTATTTGTATTTCATTCATCCAAATAAAATGATAGTATCTTATTGCAAAATACATTATTCAATTCTAGAAGCTGATTCCGTTTCATAACTTATTTTGTAAACACGTTCACATCGAATCAGAATCAGCTGACTTCAAGGTTATTTTACAGCAGATAACCTACACTGCAAAAGTTTTCTATTTCAAGTCATTCTTGTTATTTGAGAAGAATTCTTATTCCATTAGTGACTTACATAATAAAATGAGTGATAGCCTACCAATTTACCTTTTCAAAAAAATTATGTTTAATCTAAAAATTCCTTAAATCTAATAAAGCTATATTAGCATTCTACAAAAGTTGTGGTTGTAATTCCTCTTGTAGAAATTAAGCAATACTGTAATCGAAATTGAAAAAAAAACAATAGGTAGGCCTAATTCAAAGCTCAAGCAACTCAACTTTACACTATATTATTTGACAATAATTTAAATACATGTTTGAATTTGAAAAAGCTAATTTAAAACAAGGGTAACCTACAAATTGGTTAACCAATAACTAAGAATATTAAGAGAACTCAATGATTACTACCCTTGAAATTTATGATGAAGGATAAAAATTGTATTGGTTAAATAAAATAACAACCCTTTATTTGAAAAAGTAGTTATCAGTTGAATTATTAACGTTTATTCATGAAAAATTCCATTCAACATAGGGATTTCAATATAAACAGGGGTTGAAGTGTACGCTTTTGAACAGCTGATCGGCTGTAGGTACTGGCGACTTTACCTCAATATAGAGAAAAACCAAATAGACCATTGATAACCAGCTTGACCAACCCAACGGATTAGCTATTTTCATGTATTTTCAGATTATGAAAATAAATTATTCGATTTTAATTCTATTATTCTTGATAAAATCTATTTAATGATATTTTTATAACATTTATAGTTGGAATGTCTATCTTTTACGTATTTTTATTGCAACCACATATCCTACCCAATATCAAGTAAATGCATCGATGACATCGTTCATACTAAAACCAATAACTATAAAGCAATGATTTACTCACTTGAATGAATAAATTAACTCTTAATACCTTATCTATTATTTAAGGTTTCCAACCATGACATGCACTGCACACGCTAACCGCCAATTATGAACTCCACTTCAAATAAGATTGTTTTAGTATTTCACATTTTTAAAAATTAATTATATATTTCACATGCAAATAATGCTTGAGTTTTGATTGTTGAATACGCTCTATTCTTGTCTTATAGCACATTTTTTATCGATACTTAGTGAGGTGGGTACCTTAATATTCAAATAAAATATCATTACTGAGTTATGATTTTTCAAAAATGTATAAGGTTCAAAGAAAAAATCAATTCTGATGAATTTTAGTTTTTGATCAACAATATCTTCCGATTGTTACCATTTACATGTATAATTCAAAATCCATCTAGGAGCATTTTTGTGCTTTACAATCTAAGATCAGGTAGAGCGCTTCATCTCATATAGATTTCCAGGTACACCTGACAACAATACTCCTTGTATTGTGAAAAACACCTAATTTTCAGCTTAATCCATCATCACCAACTACATTGTCCTGCACAATGACAGAAGTTCATGAGATTATGTTCTATGAGAATCATCCGTTCGATGCACTTCATTTCATCATTTCCTGGTGGAGAGGCGCGCATAAGGACACCTCAAGGATAAAAATTTCAAACTCTTATAACTTTTGACACAATGCTCAGATTTCATATTACTACACTTCATTCTTCTCGACTCGTCAAGGCGGTCCAAAATCATGCATCATAAGTCAAATTCGGTTGAGAAATGAAAAAAATTCTGTTGAGTGTACCTAGCCCATATTCCAATACACAAAAAAGGCCAATTTCTATATTTTATTTCTATCTTTTATTGCAAAAAAGAGCAGATAGAACAATTTGAAATGAACCACCTCTCACTCATTGCAAGCTTTTATTCATAAGACTGGGAATTATGAATTTACCATGTATTTTCATATACACATGCTTGTTGTTTGTGAAGTCTAATTTAAATGTATTTTAGTCATAATAATGTCCACTCTCATTACACACTGAATTGATTAAATATCTTAAATGAATTTAACTATTATAGATCTAGTCATACTAGTTTAAAGGCCTGATCAAGCATATTTTAAAACCACCTACCGTTAGGGAATTACGTGAGAAGGAATACAAGAGAAAAATTAAAAAGTTCCTATTGGAGAAATGTTTTTATAGTCTTGAACAATATTTTAGCATTAGGTTGAACAGCATAGAATGATGTGTTAATTTTTTATGTTAAGTGTTAAGTTGAAATTTTTATGTAAATTTACAGTGCCTGTACAATATTTTATATAATGTGTATTGGGAATAAATAGGCCTAAAATTTGAATTTGAGCACGACCAGCGCGTGAAGTGATTTTTGTAACTCATGCAAAGGATAGGAGACTCGCTGCGTCACGTCGTGTTGCCAATTTGTGCTGATCTACTCCTTTACAAGAGTTACAAAAACTCGCGTCGCGCCACAAGCGCTAGTCGCGGCTCAATAGGGGGCTAGGCTTACAGACTGGACAGGTAGACCGGTACCTGTCTGGTCTACCGGGTAGTGAGTGACCGGCTTTAGATATTAGCGAGCATCCATTGATTTTGCTACTTTTAAAACCAATGTTACCAAAATCACCTGTTCAAGTAAACATGTGGATGTTTAACATGATGACTACCAAAGGGTTTTAGATGTAATAATTAGAACAGCTAATTTGTTAAATACACACATGTGACATAAAAGACAAAATAAAAACTTCCTCCATGAGAATAGCATGTACACATTGAAGGACAGTAGGGCTTATCCTTTAAGCCGTGTCCACACTGAACAAATGTTTTACAAACATGTTTGTTGAAAAATTTTGGGCAAATTTTATTATGTTATTTGACAAACAATGTTTGTTGGTGGCCAGTGTGGACACGTCACCAAACAAAATATTTGTAAGTGAGGAGAACAGGTTTCATGTTTTACATATGTCAACACTGAAAATGTTTGGAAAAACAGTAATTTTTTTGTTTGAAAAACAATGATTGTCCAAACTTTTTAAAATGTTTGTCCCTGAGCTCCTCAACAAACATGTTTGCCGAACTGTTCAGTGTAGACATGGCTTAAGGATTTTCTCAACAAAAATAGGTCAATGACAGTCATCGGTTATATAAACCATCTTTCAGCAAAATGTCACATACCATCTAGGCGTAACGAACACCCAGAGAAACGTACAGACGCCATCTTATTTTCATAGTGGTATAGATTAAATTATTGAAATTGAAAGCTTGAAACTAATACCTTTTACACAATATTGTCGATACATGACTTTCATCGAGGTTGCTTTGCCATTCCAGAAGTCTATTCTTTCTTCATCACTTCCGGCAATTCTGAAACTGTTCTCACTCCTTGGCAGAATGATGCACATGTTAATTAGAGCACTATTGGGCTTGTGGTGGATTTTCTTCACCAGCTTGATCATCCGCTCTGCAATGGTTACTGGCCTCTCTCTCTCACGGGCAAGTTGTTCATCCCCAGGTAGAGAACCTCATGATCAAACTAATCATCATA